>NC_084738.1:45627063-45987063 GCF_033978785.1 Entelurus aequoreus | reverse complement strand
TAGGTAGTGGGCTGTTTTGAGGATTGTTTGTTGAAATTATCCGAAGTACCAATATTAATAATGTTGCGTTTATTATGCATAGTGCACTATAAATAGTTTCGACCATATCTAGGAATTGATACGACAGGAATTTTCAGATTGTTTGCTTGGTGCTGCGATAAACTGAACGCATCATAGTTAGCCACCTCAATAGATTGCATGTCTGCCTCTGACACAGTCACAAAAGAAAGAACATTATGTGAGTTGTGTTTTATTCTAAGAGAATTGCTATGTGTGCAGGGATTATCCAGCCTGGCGCCGGCTAGTTCTAGTTTAAATGACTTCTTACCCGGACACTCCACGCTTCTTTGAGGATTAGCCTTTCGCTTTGTTGTTAGCCCCGCTCGGCATCCCCGCTTCTGCTTCCGCTCACACCGCTTACGTCTCCTCCATTGACGGTCCCCGCTAGTACTTGACTCCGATGATTCAAAGGCCGCTCGATGTAGCCCGCAAAGTATTCCCATGCTAGCGAGGAGGTCCACCGTACATGCATTTTTCAGTCTATAACGACCCGATCTATCCACATCCAAAATTGTCTGTCGGTCGTATGTGATCACAGAGTGTCCACGCTTTGAGCCAGCCATGAAATCGACAGAATTGACGGGTATTTTTGCCAAATCGCTCTACACTCCCAAGAGCGTCTGCAAGCCGCTGCCTTCAGGGCGCCGCCATTTTGTCATTTTAATGCGTTAGATTACTAGTTACCGCCGAAACTAACGGCGTTACAGTAACGCGTTACTTTGTAAAATATTATGATCGACGGTATCAAAAGCAGCGATAAGATCAAGAAGCAGCAACATGGATGACGCATCATTATCCATCGTTGGCAATAGATTATCAGTCATTTTTGCGAGGGCTGTCTCCGTAGAGTGATTTGCCCTGAAACTGGATCAAAAGGGTTCACAGAGATTGTTAGACACTACGTGTTCATTTAGCTGCTGTGCAACAATTTTTTTCGAGGATTTTTGAAATAAACGGAAAGTGGGACACTTTCCATGAGGTCAGAATCGAGGATAGGTCTTTTGAGCAGAGGATGAATAATGCTAGGGGAACAGTGCCAGAGGAAAGTGTTAAGTTATAGGTACAAATAAAATATAAATCATATAAATTTTACAATATTAACTTAATAAAAACAACATTGAGACAATAATATTAGCAATATTAATGATTACGATAGAAAACAACACAATAAAATAATAAATTAAAAAAACAGATGATTAGGAAAATGCCTGATTAAAAAGGTGTATCTTTAGCTCTTTTTTTTATTTATTTCAAACACTCTCTGCAATCCTGAGGCTCTCTGACAAGCTGTTCTACAGGTGGGGGGCATAGTGGCTAAATGCCAAGTCACCTTCTGTCTTTGTTCTGGTATTTGGTAAAGCTAAAAGGCCAGTGCCAGAGGACCACAGGATCCGTGAGGGTTGATGTGGTAAAAGCAGGTCAGGTAGATAAGAAGGCGCAAGGCTATTAAGACATTCAAAAACTAATTATAGCACTTTAACTATGGCTCCATTTGTCACAGTATACCTGACACATGAAACGTGACAAATTGGGGGGTTGCACTATTTACTTTAGCTGCCAGATGGCAGTCGAGTGTTGAAAATCTTAAAATGTGTTACAACTTTAACCACAGTGTCAGTTACTATGTTGAGTGGCACTTTTCATCATTTTCAGGAGACTGCATTGCAAAATGATAAACCGCACCCCCACTCCTTCCTCTCACGTGAGATCTACCCAGGAATGGTACAATATGAATCCCTTCCCTATGGTAGACTTGTCCTACAGGCTGCTGACTTGAAAATCCTGACTTGACTAATCAAGTTAGGTTTGTAGTACAGACTATGTCAGGAACTTGCATGGATGCAGTTGTAGTGACCCCAAGATGCAGGAACCAGGAGAGTGAAGATCAGGTAAGATGATTTTAATACAATTAAACAGAGGAGAAAGCAGTATTGCATGTAACAGTTCAACAAACATAAATCAATCCTCAAGCACTGAAGAGCGTGCCCCACCATGGACTGGACTTTCGCTGATGTGTTGGACTTTCACAATATTATGTCAGACCCACTCGACACCGAGGATGTCGTTGTGGCTTGTACAGCCCTTTGAGACACTTGTGATTTAGGGCTATATAAATAAACATTGATTGATTGATTGATTGATAAATGGAAGCCTGTTGATTGGCACCAGGTGTGGACCGGCTGCCAATCAACAGCAGGTGAAGGGAAAGACAGCAAGCAGGAAATAGAACCAAAATAAGAGCAATGATAGGAAGTAAACACAAAACAAGGAAGCACAAACAGAAAAGAAGAGACAGATGGTCACAGACTATCCCACATCTTCAATGATTGGCTTAATAAATACAAAGAAGAGATCCTGGATAACTTCAATGTGATTTCTAGTACAAGTCAAAGGGGAGATAAACCCTACTAATCTCGTCACACCATCATTCGAGACTGACCCATAAGGCTAATATGTTGTTCAGGAGGAGGCCCAGCCCAGAAGATTAAAGTAGATTCGTAACCAAAACAAAAAAAAATGTGTTACCTAAAACAGGATTTGCAATCAAAATGTGAAGAAACGCAAACGAAACTCAAGAAAATTCAAACAAACGCATATTTTCATAAGTATTTTGGTTAAAAAATAGTAATTTCAAATCTATTTATTTTTGTTGACAAATCTGCAAAGTTTTTATTTATATTATGTACAATAATTGATGCAATTTCAATGTTTAAGTGCAGATTGTATTGTGATTACTTTATAATGAAGCCCTAATGAATCCGGAATTAAAGTGTGTAGTTCCCTCCTGATTGATCAATAAAGAGATGTGTCCATATAGAAATTCACCATCCTCACCTTTTGCATCACCTGATTGTAGCACAGCTGGGTGTCTCGAGGTGGGAAACTACTTTCCTTTTGTTTTGTAAGACCCCGCCACCCCGACCTAAGAAACCCCTCCCTTTCCCACTGCGTCCATCTGTTCAGTCGAATGGCTTGAAGAGCTGGAAAAACATGCAGACACACACACACACACAACCACCCACCCACCCACCCACACACACACACACACACCTTAGACTAGAGCTATCAAACTGGCAGCCTGCAGACCGGCCTGCAAGTTCAGTTAAAAAAACTTGGCAGAGACCAACATTTTTCCAGCAGATTCCTAAAAACAGCAGAGAGCTTCTGTTGTATAGAGAGCTGATTATTTTCCAGAATTTTGCAACAAAATATAAATATGGTCCCCGAAAACAAGTGAGGAAATTAGCCCTGCTTTACACCTTAAAATAGAATGATTTTGTCCATCGAACCGAGTTACTTACTGTAAATGTTACCTGAACCTCATTATTACACACCCACACACACATTCTCTAGGGCAGGGGTGTCAAACTCATTTTAGATCGGGGGCCACATGGACAAAAATCTACTTCCAAGTGGGCCGGACTGGCAAAATTACGGCACAATAACTTAAAAACAAAGACAACGTCAGATTGTTTTCTTTGTTTAAAAGTAGAACACGCACATTCTGAAAATGTACAAATCATAATGTTGTTGTTGTTTTTTTACACTTACATGTTGCGGTTGATAGTATTCTATCTTTATTTGTCCTTATTTATACTTTCTGAATAAATTATGTGATAATGTTCATCAGTCAACTCATTGGTGTTAATTTTCAATCTATTAAGATCCCATCCATCCATTTTCTACCGTTTGTCAAGATAAAAAAAAAATATCAAAATCTAATTACAGGATGTAATTGTATGTAGTTTGCTCCTTTTCCTCAACATCATGTGGTTTATTTTTTTTTACAAATTGTTGCGTTTGACCAGATATTCCTCCAAGTGGGATGTAAACCGCTGGTCAGTCCCAAGTTCCTTAATGACATATAAACTGACTCAAAGGTACCACCCAGCACAGAATAGTTATTTTGTAATTTTATTGTCAAATATTTGAGAATAGAGACCAGCCTCGAACAACACATACAAATGCGCAGCCCAAGTTGATCTGGCATTCCAAAGGAAAAAGCCACTCTTTTCACACCAAGAAAGCCCCCATCTCTCCCCCCGCCCTTCCTCTCAACACTGATAAGAAGAGAGACTTGGGGGTTGTGTTCACATTCCTGATGGTTTACGGACCCTGTCGTAAACCCTGTCGTAAACCTGGAAAAATATGAGCTGATTCAAACATTATTATGAAGTAAGAAATAGCTCTTAAACATATGCATTATCCACAATCCCCCTTCAGATCTTATCCAATAGATCTCTCCCACGAGAGCAACACCTCTAAAGCACGCCCTACATTAAATTAGGTGCTGTTTTGGTTTTCGAGCAAGCTATCGATAAACAATCAAACCATAGTTACATGGGAGAGAGAAGGAGGGAGTCAACGTCAATGTCGTCATTGTCAGGGAAGGAAACTAACGGTCCCTGAAAGTCACCACTATGCTTGACCCCCTTCAGTGACATAGCAAGCCCAGAACCAGGGTGGGGTTGACCTTTGACAGCTCTAACAATGATGCGGGTGCATAGAGACCTAGCACAAGGGGCAATAAAGCATCCGCATGAGGTTATGACGGCCAAGAAAACTCCAATGGAGACCAGGGCCGACTTAATTAGGTCAGACCACCTGCCAAAGGTGTTATGAAGCCAATCTTTAAAGGGGTCAGAGACACCGGAAACTTCAGTAAGTTCTTAGGCTCTGAGGCCTTCTAAGGCGCTCTGGACCGAGCCATCGGGGGCAGCATTGTTAGGAATGAAGGTACAGCATTGGTCACCAAACATTGCACACACACCTTCTTCCTTGGCTAGGATGCGGTCAAGGGCTATGCGGTTCTGGATGGCCATGAGGGAGGTCGGGGCAAGTTGTTCAGCAAGTCCCTCAACGGCGTCACGAGTCAGGTTGGTCAGTCTCAACAGATTATAAAAAACATAGTTAATGTGTTCTACATTTTTAGTAGCAGTCACAGGGAAAATAGCACCAATGATAGGAAGGTTCTCGAAACCTGCACAGGATTCACACCACAATTTGTGTTGTGAGGGGACCCCTCTTGGTTGTCCAATTGCATCAAAGTAAACACCATCAGGGTTTCTCATCAGATCAAAGGAGCCCTTTACACTCCTCCGAGATAAAACATGGCGGCGTCGGCGAGAAGTTAGAGAGGCCGCTGAGACAGGAGTTACAAGGGGAGTTAATTTTGTACCCACTAGGGTGAGTGGGGTCACCAGTCTAACCATAGCACAAAGCCCTACGGATAACGTTGGGATTCTAATGTACAATCTGTGCTCCCCACAATACCAGAATAAGTCAGCTCTTGCCCAAGGGCCTACCCTTGAGCCATCTATCAGTGTGGTGCACCAGGAAGGGTTAATGTCACCCAATTTGTTGGGGGACGAAGAGGGTCCTATGAATTGAAAACACGTGTAATTCAGCTTTTGGGCCACAAATGGAAGAAGTCGGGTGGAATTGTCAACAGGAGGGTACACACTAGCCAACAAATCGCACCCTGGTGGCGTGGGTTCAGAGAACAAGAAAATAAGACAGTTTGAGCCATTTATGTCAGTCAACTTAAAAGGGTGTGGGGAAAAGGACGTCCAGCGGAACAAGCAACACAGTCACCCAGGTTTTGGCTCTTAGCCATGCTAGTCATCCACCTGAGCCATAGGTTGCCTGCACCTGCTCCTAAGGTCAAAGCTACCAGGTCTTCAGTGGTGATGTCATTAGTATACACAGATGTGAGAGCTTTTGTAACGTCACCGAGGTGGAGTGGCACTTTAGGTGCTACAGAGGGTGTAGAGGTAGTTAACGCCCTCTCAAGGACATTAATTTTAATAATTCCTTTAGAGTCTGTATCAGTCAGGTCAACCCCCAAAACAACATAAAAGGGACGATGGGCACCACTTACCATAGTATGTTGTCTGCATCCGACACCAATGGTTCAGGGTTGAGTCGTAACAAATATAGAGGTTATTACCACGGTAATAGCTATTGTGTCCCCCGTAATTAATCACACTGCACAGGTCAAAAAAATAAGTCTCGCTGTCCCCTTTGACCCAGTCTATTTCAAGTCCGCCGTATGTTCTAAGACACTTGTCAGTCAATGTCGTCGGGAAGGAAGGACTGAGGCACAAGAACAGTAGAACAAGCCTAAACACCAATCCGTCAGGAAATACTACTGGGCGTAACATCCTGCCTTTCGTCTATCAAAATCAGAGTAATTCAGGTAACGAAACGGGGATAAACATCAAACTTTTCACTTAATGTAACGACACATGTAGTTATGCTGAAAACAAGCAAGATAACTTGGATAACTTCCAGTATAAAGGCTGGTCTCAAATAAGGATATACAATATAGAAGTTAAAAAGAGTAATATAGGTAGAAAATCTCTCTCTCAGCGTCGTCTTCTGGGCTGTAGGATTATGTGTGTGTAATTAAAGCCTCGCTCTTCTATGACCTAGAGGGGGAGAGGTTACTAGCACAATCACCCCTTATGTGTGTTACTTCGTTAACACACACACTAAAAATGAGTCGTTTTCTGCTCCCGTTCTTCTTCAGATGCCTCAGGCTCAAAAGGCGCTGCTGGGGGGTCGAGTGGGGCAGATGTAGTGGCGATGTCAGCAATGACATCCGCTGGTAATCTGTCAGGTTCTTCAGCAGGAGTGTAGAAGGAGAGGTGGTACCAGGTGTCCCCTTTTCCAGCTAGTCGAAGGGCGTGAGACGTCCGTTCCACGACCTTGAAGGGACCAGTCCACCTGGGCTCCGTCCACTTGCGTTTGATGACCTAGATCTTGACCCTCTCAGCGGGCGGAAGGGAATCTGGAGTGGCGGGCTGTCATCCTCGTATCTGTACAGAAGAACTGGCACACAAATTCTGCATTTTTTGTGTAAAATACCATTTTGGTTTTACGCTGAGTCCTCCTTCCATGGGGGGCTGCTGGTCCTGTGAATGGCTGACCTGTATGCAGCTCATAGGGTGAAAAACTCAAAGGGCGGTAAAACAGTTTTATTCACGGACCTTCGAATGATCATTAACGCTAATTGCAACATGTCAATCCAATTCAATTTGGTCTGTGCACAGATTTTAGCCAATTAGTTTTTAATGTTCTGGTCCATCCTTTCAACCTTACCTTGGGACTCAGGATGGTACCCCAAACCTGTGTTCTAGTCCGAACGCCTTTTCGACCAAGGCTAAGTGAGTTGTTTTTTTTTTTTTTTAAATGGTTGCCGTTGTCTGACCTAATCTTTTTGGGGAAACCATGTCGGGGTACTAGGTCATTCACAAGTCATTTAATTACTGATATTGCATCCTCTTTTGAGGTTGTTGTTGCTTCCGGCCAACCACTGTAATTGTCAACACAAGTCAGTACGTACCTTTTCCCTTGTACCGTATTAATCATATCAGTGAAATCAAAGACTATACATGATTCACCCTCACCTCCTCCATATTCTAAATTTGATTTACTAAAGTACTATCGATGTGTAAATCGTTATTTTCAAATTAAAATTAGTTATAACTTCTTACCCACGGGAAAAACGTTAAAACTATGGAATGTGTCAGAGTCGGATGATTGTCGATTTTGTTCCAAGGAGTCTGTATCTACCCTCACTCACCCCCTTCTGTTTCTGAAAAAAGGACTGTGTTAGTAATACTATCACTTTCAGAAACATCTAAGAAAAAGGTCAACTAATAGCCAAGTAGCGGAGAACAAGTCATGTTTGAGGTCAATGATAGTCTCTTTAGCCTCTGTGGTCCACTGGGGGGTGTTGTTAGGGTAGGGGACCCCTTAGCAATATCACAAATAACTCAAACTCAACTAAACCCTAACTTTTATGTAACTTATTCAATATGGTGATAGTAACAACATATGCTCATATTTATATTGTCACAAATACAAGAAAAATACTACCCTTATGGTGGATGCTTTAGCAATAGTATTTTGAAATTTTACCACACCTGGTGGCCCCAATAATTGATTAAGTCAAGCTCATGTTGTAGAAAGTCGAATGATGCGGACACGTTTGTTACTGAATACTTTCTATCAGACTTCTGCCATGGCAACTTTGTGTATGTAATGAGCAACTATAATTATTTGATATGCTTAAATGTGTAATGTGTCGTTTTAGCTCAGCTGTTGTGTAGCTGCTAGCTCCTCGTAGCCTACAGGTGTCTAAAGTGCAGCCCATAGTTATGTGTTTAACACAACTATGTGCTAAACCTAAACAATTGAAAATGTGGTATTTGGGTGTCGGTGTAATGTTTGGCAGCTACGCCGTGTCTTATCATTGCACCTAAGTTCTTTGGTTTTGTAGGCCAGACAGAGAGCAAGTGAACAATGTGGGACACAATTGTGTCCATCTTATACCATGCTAGTTGTTTCAAAGATAGGTCAACATGAGCAACCACACCTTGAGTTCCAACATATATAAATATACAAAGGAGTCAAAGGTCTCCTGGTATGAGTGTCTAACTGGTGATCATAACATATGGCGAGTCGGGTGGCAGAACACACGGAAGCATCTCAGTCAGTCAGGGTTTTCACTGTTAGAGCAGCTGGATGTCAGCCATTCCTGTTGTTTCAGGCTGTGGTATGAGCTCATGGAAGAGCCTTGGTAGTGGTGTCGCAGCTTGGTGGTTGAGCCGTCAGGTAACACCAGGAATGTTCCTTCTGTGCGATTTGAATGTCAGGGTACAGTCTGTAAAGGAGGTCCAGCAATCTGAACCGGAAGTGGTTTGGTGACAGGTAACCTTCTTGTGACCCCAGCGAAGCCTTCAACCTTTAAAGAGGAAGCACACAGTTTCTTTGGTACCTCTGCATTCAGAATCGAATGGGTGGCGCCAGTGTCAATCACGAACTGATAACATTGTCCGTTGACACTCATGTCCAGCAGGGGGCCAGTCTGTATCTCCTGCTGGGGCTCCTGCGGTGAGCGTCCTTTGCCACGCTTTTGTGTTCGTTTGTTGGCACTACGGAACATTTCCTGTTCGGAAATGTTCGGACAGTCACGACTCCAGTGATCAGGCTGGTCACAGCCGAAACAGTTTCCACCCCGGACTGGCTTTGAAGCATCGTGTTGTCCACCACCCGAGTCCAACCGTCTGGTCGCACGTCTGTTGAGGATTCTTTCCTCCACCTGTTGGAACTCAAAAGCAAGGTCACCCAGTGCTGAATATCCCTAGCTGATTTTTTACTAATTAGTTCTTTTGACCTTTTATCTTCAGCGATCTGTAAATTAAGTAGTTGCTTCCTTGCTGCTCTGTCATTAGCCTTATCATCCTCATCTTGAGGAAAGAGACTGCGCATAGCAGTAGCTATGTTTGTAACGTATGGTGTTATCGGTGAGGTCGAAGATTCAGCCTTTAATCCTGCTTGTTGTTCTGTATTTTTGCCATCTTGTGTGGAAACACAACGATACAAAATGCTTCTAGAGTCTGCTACGGAGAGAGTGTATCCTGCTGTTAGCTTGTCTAATGTGTTGAGCCAAAGACTCCCACCTTCAGACACAGGTGGAAGTTTGTCAACAATGGCTTGCATGTCTGCCACAGCAAAAGGCTTATATTGAAATCTGCCGCTTTTATCAGGAAAAGTGGATATGCGTGTCCCTCCAGCTTTTTTGAGCGTATGTTGTTCATGTGGGTGTTGGTCAATGTAGCCTTCCATTGAGCCATTAACAGTTACAGGAGACCACAAAGTCTGGCTCTGTTGTGTGTTGCTCAAGAATGTCTGATGTGCACGTGAGAGGCTGTCATCTACTGGGGGAGGGCATTTGTTTATGGCAACAAAATGGTCTGGCGTGTAAAGTGAGGAGTTTTGCGTTGACTCATGCATTATCTGCTGTCTAGTAAGATTAGGCATATTCGGGAGGTTTTCCGCTGGGTGGATGTTATTTTGGGGCTTAGGCACCAGAGGTGAATTACACTCAGGAGACAGCGTTAGTTTTGGAGGAGGGTTCAATCTTAGAGAGGCTGTGTGAGCAGGGCCGTCACTCGTCACAGGAGTAGGGGGCGGTGGCCTAGTCAAAGTCTGGGCGGGTCGTTTGAATTGTCTTACGCATGCGCGGCAGACAAAAAACCAATCAGTCAATTCTGTCATTAATCACCGGTTCTTTTGTTGCATTTCGTTTTTCCACGTAATCCCCGTTTACTTTTATCATACGCCAAACTCTTAAATTCTCTCCCTGAGTGTTCCATTTTCACCAGCGCACACACACACACACACACATGAGCACGCGCATCCAGCACACACACACACACACATGCACATGTAAGCACTCACGCACACACAAGCAAGTGCCTACGGCCCTACGCACACACACACACACACACACGTAAGCACTCTCTCTCTGCGTTTCACTTTACCATAAAACTTCCAGTTACTTTTTTATTTTATTTTTTATTTTACCAGACGTTTGAGTTCACAACTTTTCGAGTATTGTAAACTCCCTCTTAACCCTTTCAAGGAACGTTCTCTTTTCGACAACCGTCCATTCAATTGATCATTACAAAGTAATGACTAATCACATTTTCCCCAGCCGCCATCACATTCTTGTCTGTCACACTCCTTGGCCATTGTGTCCATTTTTTTTCCCCCAGGGGCCTCAAACCCCTGAACCATACGGCGGCCTTTAACCCCGTACTTTTATCATACAATACGCAGCTAGAGCCTCTAACTCTAACCCGTGCAATTTATCGTACAATACGCAGCTAGAGCCTCTAACTCTAACCCGTGCAATTTATTGTACAATACGCAGCTAGAGCCTCTAACTCTAACCCATTACTATTTATTGTACAATACGCAGCTAGAGCCTCTAACTCTAACCCGTTACTATTTATTGTACAATACGCAGCTAGAGCCTCTAACTCTAACCCGTTACTATTTGCTTACTCGTCAGTGAAGCAGCCCGTCACGGTAATCTTGACACAATGACGTGAGTGGTATTCACAACTTTTATGCAATGGTGGCTACGGCAAAATGCAACCAATCTATCAAAATGCAATCAATCAATCAAAATCACCACTCTGTGTCTGGGGTACAATTCTGTGTTTGACTTACAGACCTCAGGACAGACTCCTAATGCAGATTTTATCGAAAAAGAAAGGTTCTGCTTACCTTGAATTATGTTTTGGCCATGTGAGTCTGTCCAGAAGATTGCAAGAGAAGGTCCAATTGTCAGCGTGTCATCCCGGACGAGCCCCCAAATTGTTGCGTTTGACCAGATGTTCCTCCAAGTGGGATGTAAAACGCTGGTCAGTCCCAAGTTCCTTAATGACATATAAACTGACTCAAAGGTACCACCCAGCACAGAATAGTTATTTTGTAATTTTATTGTCAAATATTTGAGAATAGAGACCAGCCTCGAACAACACATACAAATGCGCAGCCCAAGTTGATCTGGCATTCCAAAGGAAAAAGCCACTCTTTTCACACCAAGAAAGCCCCCATCTCCCCCCCCCTCCTCTCAACACTGATAAGAAGAGAGACTTGGGGGTTGTGTTCACATTCCTGATCGTAAACCCTGTTGTAAACCTGGAAAAATATGAGCTGATTCAAACATGATTATGAATAAAGAAATAGCTCTTAAACATATGCATTATCCACAATACGTATGTAGCATAATCTACAATGATACAAAGAATTGCTATTGCGACATCTAGTGGACACATTTAGAACAGCAGTTTCTTTCATTCAAAAATTTCGCAAACTCAACGTACGTTTGACACCCCTGCTCTAGACGTCTTTAATTGGACCAAGTGAGACGATCACAGGCATGTGAAATGTCCACAGAAACGCGGAAATCTACAATTTTATGCATTAATTTTTGCGTCAAAATATCAGTGTTGCTTTTTTTTAATTTAAATTCTAGCATGTACGGACGAAGGTGGAGTATCAAAAGATGGAGCAAATTGTTTTACTGACATTCAGGCTTTGTTTTCTTATCATAAATACATCTGTGGCTTTTCGGCTCAACAACACACGTGTCCCGTGAAAATCCGTGCGACCGGAACTCTCTAGCAACAAAGGTTCCATGGGAGAATTATGTCAACCCTATACAATATAAAAAAAATAAGATCCAAACGAAATTTGTTGAACGCTCGCTTAGCCGCAGGTATACTTGCTGTTCCTCTTGCCTAAACGCCGCACTGAATTGCAGGACAGGGCACCGAAACAAGCTCACTAGTTAGCATAGTTAGCATCATCTAGCTAGCCTGCATTCGCTCTACGAGCCACAACATTGTCTGCTTTGCTGCTAATCATATTTTGATGATTACAATCCGAACACTGTTAGTTCCGAACCAATTGTAGTTCTAAAGTATCGATTAGTAGCCAGCGAGAAGGTATATTTTTGATGTGAAGAACTATAAACATAAGTCACAACATCGAAGGTATTTTACCCAAGTGGCTACAGGATAGAGTTGCCAAATGGGAAACGTTTTCTGAGTTCTTTGCATGCATGTTATAACATTTTACATTACATTTTCAATGATAATAATGTTAGTAAATGATCTACTAGAAAACAAAAAAGTCCATCCATCCATCTATTTCCTACCGCTTGTCCCGTTCGGGGTCGCAGGAGGTGCAGGAGCCTATCTCAGCTGCATTCGGGCGGAAGGTGGGGTACACCCTGGACAAGTCGCCACCTCATCACAGGGCCAACACAGATAGACAGACAACATTCACACTCACATTCACACACTAGGGCCAATTTAGTCTTGCCAATCAACCTATTCCCAGGTGCATGTTTTTGGAGGTGGGAGGAAGTCGGAGTACCCGAAGGGAACCCACGCAGTCACGGGGAGAACATGCAAACTCCACACAGAAAGATCCCGAGCGCAGGATCGAACCCAGGACCTTCGTATTGTGAGGCAGACGCACTAACCCAGTGGTTCTCAAACTTTTTTTGTCATCCCCCACTTTGGACAAGGGGGAGTTTTCAAGCCCCACCTGCCCCCATTGCCCCAACAGAACGCTAATGCCAAGCTTAACATTTTCAAATTTATTGAACATCAAGTAACATCAAGTTGTATACATTCAAACTCAATAACATAAAATAACATCAAGTTCAATAATAAATAAAATAACTGTGCAGCTGTGGTATAACTTGCATCAAGTTCAATAATAATTCAAATAACTTGCATCAAGTTCAATAATAAATCAAATAACTTGCATCAAGTTCAATAATAAATAAAACAAAAGTGTTATAACTTGCATCAAGTTCAATAATAAATCAAATAACTTGCATCAAGTTCAATAATAAATAAAACAAAAGTGTTATAACTTGCATCAAGTTCAATAATAAATCAAAAGTGTTATAACTTGCATCAAGTTCAATAATAAATAAAAAAAATTGTTATAACTTGCATCAAGTTCAATAATAAATCAAATAAAAGTGTTATAACTTGCATCAAGTTCAATAATAAATAAATAAAATAAACGTGTTATAACTTGCTTCAAGTTCAATAATAAATCAAATAACTTGATGCATAATAATAAATAAAATAAAAGTGCCACTTTGCAATCTTTGCAAAAAAATAGGAGGAGCTATGCATTTTGGCAAGACAGAGCAAGTGAACAGGGGCGCCGCTACGGATTTTGGGCCCCATGAAAAGAATCTTTACAGGGCCCCCAACACAGCGGCAACATTTTTTGATGCTATTTTACATACAATTATGCATTTTAATGGTATTCTGAATACAATTGAATTAATTTTGAGTCATTTATTTGCTGCACCACTGATTCTTGAGACTGTGGTAAAATGTATTATATTTTGTATTATATTATTATTATTATTATTATTATTATTTCAACACACACAGCTGCTCACCTCTTTCCTCATGTGGGGGCACTGGGGCTGATTCAGGGGCAGGGGAAGTTGGGGGCTGACAGACAGCTGCTGCTGCTGGTGCACTTGACTCTGTTCAGAATGAGGCATCATTTTGACAGAGGGGAGATCAACTATTATTGAATAAGAACAGCTTGATAAATGTTTGACTGGATTGATTATTTAACTAATATAGCAGTAAAATGTAAAAATCCAGAGTTTTCTTGAGCTAACATGGTGAGAAAAGTGAGCTAGCTTATTACCACAGACAGGGACAAAGTTAATATGCATAACTTTCCACCACAACTAACAAACCCACCTTTTTTTGGGAAATATTGGGTGACATATCGTCGACCCTTCAACTCCTTCTCCTCTCTTATTTTATTTTCCTTTCTTTTTTGGCTGCCTGATTTTTGAGGGATACTGCTGTCTCCTCCAGTTTGCCCGCTGTGGCGCTGTCTGTCTGTGACAAATCGTCGTGCTCTACCTGCAGCTGATCCAGTCGGACTGAACCATTTTACGTAAATAGAGGGGGGGAAGGGAGGGCCCTGCAGGTGTTGATGCTTCCAAAACAAATAAAGGTATTGTTACCAGGACATGGAAAATAAAACATGTGTGATTATATGTTAGTTAATAACTTGGTGTCATTATTTTTTCTGTATTATAATTTTAGTCCCTCCGGGTACTCCGGCTTCCTCCCACCTCCAAAGACATGCACCTGGGGATAGGTTGATTGGCAACACTAAAAAATTGGCCCTAGTGTGTGAATGTGAGTGTGAATGTTGTCTGTCTATCTGTGTTGGCCCTGCGATGAGGTGGCGACTTGTCCAGGGTGTACCCCGCCTTCCGCCCGATTGTAGCTGAGATAGGCTCCAGCGCCCCCCGCGACCCCGAAGGGAATAAGCGGTAGAAAATGGATGGATGGATGGATAATGTCATCATCATTAGGGGCCTCTCTGGGCCCCCCTCCATCATGGGCCCCTAGAATCCGTCTGCTTTACCCCCCCTTTTCGGCGCCCCTGCAAGTGAACATGAGTTTTACAGTAATCCAGCATTAGTGGCTGCAATGAGCCTGTTTTGCACTGCACAGCTTTTCAAATCGGGGTTGCAGGCTTGACACTGCCACTGTTAAAACCTCATTGAGTTCGGGGCTGAGCTGGCTTGACGCGAGTGCTTCCCGGTGAATGACACACAGTGTGTCCAATGCGCATTTGGCGCAACCCTCTTTATTAGAGCCTGCAGCCCGTTTCTTTACCCTGCCATGGTCTGTGCGCCATCAGAGCAAAAGCCCACACAGTTTTCCCATTTAAGGTTGTGTTCTTTGAGGAAACTGTCCATTATCTCGAACAGCTCATCAGCAGTGGCTCTATTTTTTATGTATTTGCAAAACAGCAAATCCTCGCACAGTGACTCGCCATTCACAGAGCTTCCGCTTAGCCCCGCCCCCATTAGTTACTGTTGCTATCTCTGTCAAACTTGCGCTCCTACCTAGAAATTTAAAGTCTACAGGAAAAAGAAGTAATTTACATTTATTTATATAACGGATTCCACAGACAGAATCACAAAGTGATTTACAGTGTGTATAGAAAATGAAAGCACAGTAAAAAAAAAAATCTAAGAATATAATAAAAAAAATTAAAAAAAAGTAAAGTGAAATTTCCTCCCGTTCCTCGCGCCCCACCTGTCATGTCTCTATTCCCCACCAGTGGGGCGCGCCCCACACTTTGAGAAACGCTGCACAAAAAGACAGCCAAAAGAGGTTGGTAGATGATAATAAATGTAAAGGTAAAATATAGTGTAGAAATGCACCCAATTGCAGGATATGTAGTCTGGTTTTGTTTTTTGAAAATTTGCGTGGCAGAACTTTCCGTCAGTTTTTAAAAACATTTCTCGAAGGGTGCTCTGATGCCTGCAGTTAGCCAATCATTTTGTGTTTTGCGATATTGATTCAAGAAGTAGATTAGAAATGTGGGAACGTTCCCCTCCAGTGTGATGTTACCACGGCGATAAGAGCACAACCTTTGCCCTCTGGCCCCTGCCCTTTGCTCCCCTCAAAGAGAGATGGCTGTTTTAAAAAGAAACATCACCGAGAGCTCCTCCAATGAAAATGCATGCTTTCTTCTATCAGTTTATATGTGCACAATACCAAAACGGGAAAGAAAAGGCAAATATTTGATGAATTGACAGCTGCCTTAATGTGTCAGCCGGCAGGCTGGCAGCAGAGGGAAACTTCCTTTGTCGAACCACATTCTTATTTCCGTTTTACATATTGGTGCTCTTCTTCGTAGTCTGGTGCTCTGCAATTGAAAACCAGGCAGAACTGTGTATGAATAAGGAAACTGCGTTGGTAATCCCTGCTAAAAATGTAAAAGATGAAACCATCCATCCATCCATTTTCTACCGCTTGTCCCTTTCTTGGGGTTGCGGGGGGTGCTGGAGCCTATCTCAAAAACTGTTAAATTGCTTCTCATGACTCGAATTTTCAACAAACAATTACATAGTAATATGTTTGTTGATTAAGCAAATAAATGTCTAACCATGAGGCAGAAGTAGTCTTATCTATTATAGCTTTTATACAACAGAATAATCATTGAATTATCTAAATTTTAACGGCAATTTAAAAAAAAAAAAGTTCTAAAATAATGAAGCATTCTTATGTATACTGTACTTGACAATGCAGTACATAACTTTTTTTTTTCCTATTAAAATTTCATTACAATTGTGACAATCGTTGCCACTTGAGGTATGTTGAAGCCTTTTTGACTTTAAAACCCGTTTGCAAATAATTGCAGTTGATCACATTTTTTCCATATATATACTGTACATATATTAGGGCTGTTAAACGATTAAAATATTCAATCGCAAATAATCACATTATGATCATAGATAACTAAAAGCAGATATACATAATCTGTCATAATTAATAAGTGTACCCTAGACCAGTGGTCCTCAACCTTTTAGTAACTGCGGACCGGTCAACGCTTGAAAATGTGTCCCACGGACCAGGGGGGTGGGGGGTGGGGGGGGGGGGGGGGGTGGTTATGGTATATAATTTTTTTATTTTTTTTGTCATAAGAAAATACAATCATGTGTGCTTACGGACTATATCCCTGCAGACTGTATTGATCTATATTGATATATAATGTAGGAACCAGAAATATTAATAACAGAAAGAAACAACCCTTTTGTGTGAATGAGTGTAAATGGGAGAGGGAGGTTTTTTGGGTTGGTGCACTAATTGTAAGTGTATCTTGTGTTTTTTATGTTGATTAATAAAGAAAAATAATTATAAATTTAAAAAAAATAAAAAATTGTTTTAATTTCTCGTGCGGCCCGGTATCAATCGATCCACGGCCCGGTACCGGGCCGCGGCCCGGTGGTTGGGGACCCCTGTCCTAGACAGATCATGTGTAATAGTACCGGGGAGAAGAAGACGGGACTGAGGCTGGGAGAGCGTTTAGCCTGGGGTGTATTTATTAAATTAAATATATATATATATACATGTTATTGTTATGTTATGTTATTTTCATTTATTATGCGCCCCCCAACCAACTGTTACATCAGCCCGGGGCGCAGCCCGACTGGAGAAACAAAAAAACAGAAACAGAGACTGAGACACACAAAGGAATCTAAACTAAACATTTAAGACTCACAATGAAAACATAGATTAAAAGTCATCTGCGGTAAAAAGGTGAGTTTTAAGCCGTGCTCTAAAAGAGTCCAGAGTGGTGGCGGACTTAATACTCAGGGGGAGCTTATTCCACAACCTAGGTGCCATCACTGAGAAAGCACGGTCTCCCCTTGTCACTAGGTTTGACCGTGGGACCTTCAGGGTCATCTGGTTGTCTGATCTAAGGCAACGACCCAGCCTGGAGCTGGTGGGTTGGTCCAGGAGATCTTTAATATAAGCTGGGGCGAGACCATTGAGCGCTTTGAAGACGAACATGACGATCTTAAATTTCACTCTACACTTCACTGGGAGCCAGTGAAGGGAGGAGAGGATGGGAGAAATATGTTCCCTCATTTTTGCGCCTGTCACCAGCCTGGCAGCCGCATTTTGTACTAGCTGCATGCTATGGATGGTCTTGTTGGTGACCCCAGCATAAAGGGCATTGCAATAGTCCAGTCTAGAAAAAATAAGCATTAACACGACCCTCCGTAGGTCACTGGGGGAGAGGAAAGACTTGATCTTGGCTATGGTGCGTAGTTGGAAAAAACAGGATTTCACCACAGATTTCACTTGTTTGTCAAACTTGAGGTCTGGGTCGAATATGACCCCGAGGTTTTTGACATGGGGTTTTTCAAGAGTGGCCAAACTTCCCAAATTCTTTCTGATCTGACTGACCGAGGTGGAGTTGCCAAACAGAAGAATTTCACTCTTGGTGTCATTGAGCTGCAGGAAGCTTTGTGACATCCACTCCTTTATGTCCCGCAAGCAGTCTTTCAAAAGGTCCAGCCCAGAGGGATCATCTGTCTTGAGTGGAAGATAGATTTGAGTATCATCAGCGTAGCAGTGAAAGGAAATTTTATGGCGATGAATGACTTGGCTGAGGGGGAGCATGTAGATGGAGAACAGGATGGGACCCAGTATTGAGCCCTGGGGGACCCCACAGGTGAGGTTGACACAGCGGGAGGAATGGTTTGCTATGTTCACAGAGAAGGTTCTGTTGTTGAGGTATGACGTAAACCAGGACAGGGCTGTGTTGGTGATGCCGACCCCATGTTGGAGGCGGTCCAGGAGATCAGTATGGTCTATAGTATCGAACGCTGCACTGAGGTCCAGGAGAACCAGTGCAGCACATTTCCCAGAGTCAGTGATGAGGAGAAGGTCGTTTAATACCTTCAAGAGGGCGGACTCAGTGCATATATATATATATATATATTATAAAATATAACGTGTATGTAACCAAAAGGAAATGGGTGTCAGACTATGTGTAGAATTTAACTGGAGGGTTTTACCGTAAATGTTGGAGGTACGTGTTGAGAGGAGCGGTGCTGTCAGACAAGGACAAGGCAGGCAGGGTTGTCCAGGGGTGGAAGCGTGGTCGAGAGGCAGGAGCAAGTCGTCGTAGTCCGGGGGAAAGCGAGGAGTTGAGAACCAGATAGCACGAGGGAGACAGGGAAGATCCAGGAGCACAAGACGCACAGCTTGACTCGGGGACATACATGGGAACTGCGGGGTGAGGAAGGACACGACAATTAACGCAGGGAAAACACAGAGATCAGGATCAAAAGGCAACTAGGGAGCTGGAGACAAGCTTACGGTACGATGTACAGGTTGCTACGTTCTGGCAAAGGATCTCTGGTAGCGGTGGTTTAAGTAGTCGTCACTCTCATTGGTGCCGGGTGTGTTGATTGCAGATGGAACGCAGCTGCCTGCAGCAGTTTGAGGGATACGCGCGCGAGCGCGCTCAGCGCGCTCAGCGCGGCTCTCAGTTGATTGCGGACTGGTGTGTGTCCGGGCCGTGACAGTACCCCCCACCTTATGCGAGACTCCCGACGAGCTACGTTGTGCATCCGGGTTGGCACGGTAAACATCCTCCAGAAGAAAGGGGTCCACAAGGTAGGAGGCCGGCACCCAGGATCGGTCCTCTGGTCCATAGCCCTCCCAGTCGACCAGGTAGACCAACCCCCTACCCTGCCGACGAACCCTGAGGATCTCCTTCACCATCCACACCAGATCACTACTCTCGAGGACCCTGGGAGGAGGGGGCAGGGGGGAAGGGTTAGAGAGGGCTGATAGACACAGGCTTGATCTGGGACAAGTGAAAACTTGGGTGGATCTTCATGGAAGATGGGAGAGAGAAACGAACGGCAGCAGGGTTGACAATGGTGTTGATGGGGAAAGGTCCCATGTAGCGGGGTGCCAATTTAGAGGACTGTACCTTGAGGTGGAGGTCCTTGGCCTGTAACATCACCTGCTGCCCGGGCTGATAGGAGGGTGCCGGGTTGGGTGCCGGTCGGCGTTGCGTCGCATCCTGTCCGACGTCTTCACTAAGGCAGCCTGAGCAGTCTTCCAGATGGTCTGGCAGCGTTTAAGGTGGGCCTAGGGCCTCGACCACTTGCTGTAAAAACATGGGTGGTTGGTAGCCTAGAGAGCACTCGAAAGGGGACATACCTGTGGCGGAGTTGGTCATGGAGTTAAAAGCGTACTCCACCCAGGGTATGTATTTGCTCCAGTGAGAGGGTTGGCGGGCGGAGACGCATCGGAGCATTGTTTCTAACCCCTGGTTGGCTCTCTCTGCTTGTCCTTTACTTTGTGGGTGATATCCAGAGGTGAGGCTGACCGTTTCCCCAATTCCCTTGCAGAATAACTGCCACACACGGGAGGTGAACTGGGGGCCACGGTCAAAGAGGATGTCCTGGGGGATGCCGTGGAGTCTGACCACGTGTCGAATGAGTAAGTCGGCAATCTCTGCTGTGGAGGGAAGACGGGGACAAAATGTGCGGCCTTGGAGAATCTATCAATGATGGTTAGAATAGTGGTATTACCTTGGGAGGCGGTGAATCCGGTCACAAAATCCAGAGCAATGTGGGACCAGGGTCGACCAGGAATAGGTAGGGGGCGTAAGAGTCCCGCCGGAGGGCTGTGGGAAGCCTTGTTGCGGGTGCACGTGGGACAAGCGGCGATTAACTCTCTGGTGTCGGTCTCCATAGATAGCCACCAGTTATAAATGATAGCGAGCGGTGGACCCCCGGGTGGCAAGCGAAGATACTGAGTAAACCCCAGTCCAGTACCGTGGGTCGGAGGTCAGGTGGAACAAACAGACTGTTGGGGGGGGGGGGGGGGGGGGGGGTCCATCACCCAGTCCCGGGTTCACAAGGAGTGCCGCCTTTACCAGTGCCTCGATCTCCCAGGTGATCAGCCCCACCACCCGGCCAGGGGGGAAAATGGGTTCGGTTGAGGGTGTGCTAATTCTCTTCCGAGAACTGTCTGGAGAGGGCATCAGCCTTTGTGTTGCGGGAGCCTGGTCTGAAGAAGAGAGTGTAGTCACATCTACTGAAAAACTGTGCCCATTGTGCCTGACGGTCATTAAGTCTCTTGGCAGAGCGAATATGAATGAGGTTGCGATGATCGGTGAGAACCAGGAACGGATGCTTATCCCCCTCCAGCCAGTGTCTCCACTCAGTTATGGCGTCGTGTACTGCTAGCAGTTCCCAATTTCCTGCGTCGTAGTTGCACTCCAATGGTGTGAGTCTTCTGGAAAAAAATGCACATGTATGCAAGACATTATTATCTTGGGCAGGCTGGGAGAGTACCGCCCCGATACCCGAATCCGATGCGTCCACCTCGACGATAAACGGACAATCTGGATCGGGGTGGACGAGCACAGGTGCTGAGGTGAAGCTTCTTTTCAGCCCCTGGAAAGAGACACTGGCTTCCTTGGTCCATCGAAATGGGATGAGAGTGGAAGTGAGGGTGTGGAGAGGAGCGGCCACCTTACTGAAGTTCTTTATGAAGCGGCGGTAGAATCCCGCGAAGGCCAGAAAACGTTTTAATTCCGTCCGTGTGGAGGGTTGTGGCCACTACATTACAGCTTCGACCTTCTTGGGGTCCGCCTTGATGTGTCCCTCTTGAATAATGTGGCCCAGAAAGCTAACTGATAAATTGTGGAACTCACATTTCTCGGCCTTGACAAACAGGCGGTTCTCCAGTAGACGCTGCAGGACAAGTCGGACATGCTGTTGGTGTTCCTGTAGGGTTTTAGAAAAAAATTGAATATCGTCAAGGTACACCACAACAAACTGGTCCAACATTTCCCGCAGTACGTCGTTGACCAGGGCCTGGAAAACCATCAGGGTGTTCGTCAGGCCGAAGGGCATCACCCTATGTTCGAAGTGCCCCAGGTGCGTATTGAAAGCTGTCTTAAATTCGTCCCCCTTTCTGATGCGTACCAGGTTGTACGCTTTGCGGAGATCCAATTTACTGAAAACTGTGGCGGGGGAGAGGGGCTCGAAGGAAGAGCTCAGGAGAGGGAGAGAGTATCTGTTCTTGATAGTGATGTTATTCAGTTGGCGGTAGTCGATACAGATCGGGATAGACGGGGGGAACGTTAGTGAGGTCTGTGGGAGGTAAGGTGGCCTTGGGACTGCCAATCGGGGGAACTGCGGATCCGAGGCAGTTAGCGTGGCATGTAGCGCTCCAGGCCAGGATTTTGCCTGTAGACCAGGCAATGTGGGGATCGTGCTTGCAGAGCCAAGAGCGACCAAGGACTAGGGGGGAAATGGGGGACCCCAGAACCCAGAGACTAATGGTCTCGGTGTGGTTCCCTGAGAGGGTAAGTTAGAGGGGTTCCGTCCGGTGGGTTATGGGACTGAGAGGGTGTCCGTCCAGGGCTTGAGCCGGTAGGGAGGTCTCGAGGGGTAGAAGCTGTATTCCAGCCTGTCGTGCGAACTCCCGATCCATAAGACTGTCGTCCGCTCCAGAATCCAGGTAGATGGTTAAGTTCTTGGAGCTCCATGATAAAATCGCTGGGAAGAGGATGCCAGGATTCTTCCGCTTGTGGGGAACAGGCGTATGGCTCACCAGGATTCCCCTGACTAGTGAGCCTTGTCTTTTGGCCGTATCAGGCAGTTCCTGATCTCATGACCTGCCACCCCGCAGTAGAGACAGAGGTGTTGCCGGAAGCGCCTCTCCCGTTCCTCGGCTGCCAGGCGGGATCTGCCCAGCTGCATGGGCTCATCCGTGCCGGTGGCCCCAGGGGCAGATAGTGATGGCCACATGACAGCGGTCATTCTGGTGCGAGCACTTGGGCTTGGGCTGTTGTGCGCTCGCTCTGCAGCTCGCTCTGCAGCTCGCTCTGCAGCACGCTCTGCAGCTCGCTCGATCAGTCTCTGGTCCATCTGGAGAGCAAGGTCAATTAAGGCCCGGTAGGACGTCGATCGGTCCCGTAGAAGTCTGTCCTTTACTGCGTCACTGAGCCCGCGTCGGTACGCGCTCTGGAGTGCCTTGTCCCCCCACTCGCTGTCAGCTGCGAGGGTGCGAAACTCTAGGGTGTATTCAGCCACGGAGCGGGAGCCCTGCTGAATGGAGTGGAGGCGAGAGGGGGTGTCCCCCCGTCCACTGGGTGGTCAAAAACAGCCCGGAACTTGGCGTGGAAGGCAGAGTAGTCAGTTCCGAGTCCGTTGCTCTGGTCGATCGCCGCTGTGGCCCATTGCAGCGCTCTGCCTGACAGGAGGGAGAACAGGAAGGCAATCTTGGCCCCATCCGACGAGTAGCGAGAGGGCTGGTGCTGAAATATGAGCTCGCACTGGACCAAAAATCCCCGGCAGAGTTCAAAATCTCCCTCAAATGTTTTGGGGGTAGCAATCTTTGGTTCCCTGTTGAGGGAGGTGTTCCATGTTGCGGCAGCCGCGGAGGCACCCGTATCCAGCGCAGGTGGAGGAGGGGGGGGGGGGGGGGTCTTGTGCCAATGGTGTCCAGCCTTGACAGCAGGTTGGCAAAGGCAGCATCAAGCTGGTTCTCCCAAGTTATCGAAGCGGGACTGGTGCTGCCGGAGAATAGCGTGCATGGTGAGAAGATCGAGGGTCATGGGGGGTCGGGACGAGGGAGTGGAGCGAGCTCTTCCTGTGCCGTCTGGTTCCGACATGGCCAGAATGTACTGTAATAGTAGCGGGGAGAAAAAGACGGCACTGAGGCTGGGAGAGCGTTTAGCCTGGGGCGTATTTATTAAAGGAAATATCTATATATATATATATATATATATATATATATATATATATATATATATATATATATATATATAGATATTTCCTTTAATAAATACGCCCCAGGCTAAACGCTCTCCCAGCCTCAGTGCCGTCTTTTTCTCCCCGCTACTATTACAGTACATTCTGGCCATGTCGGAACCAGACGGCACAGGAAGAGCTCGCTCCACTCCCTCGTCCCGACGGCACTGAGGCTGGGAGAGCGTTTAGCCTGGGGCGTATTTATTAAAGGAAATATATATATATATATATATATATATATATATATATATATATATATATATATATATATATATATTATATATATATATATTACTGTATATATATATATATATATATATATATATATATATATATATATATATATATATATATATATATATATATAAAAATATAATATAATATAATATATATTTAATATTATATATATATATATATATATATATAATTTATACAATATATGATATTATATATTATATTATATTATAATATATTATATTATATATCTATATATATTATAAAATACAATGTGTATGTAACTAAAAGGAAATGGGTGTCCGACTACGTGTAGAATTTAACTGGAGGGTTTTACCGTAAATGTTGGAGGTGCGTGTTGAGAGGAGCGGTGCTGTCAGACAAGGACAAGGCAGGCAGAGTTGTCCAGGGGCGGAGGCGTGGTCGAGAGGCAGGAGCGAGTTGTCGTTGTCTGGGGGAAAGCGAGGAGTTGAGAACCAGGAAGCACGAGGGAGACAGGGAAGATCCAGGAGCACAAGCCGCACAGCTTGACTCGGGGACGTACACAGGGAACTGCGGGGTGAGGAAGGACACACCAATTAACGCAGGGAAAACACAGAGATCAGGATCAAAAGGCAACTAAGGAGCTGGAGACTAGCTTACGGTACGATGTACAGGTTGCTATGTTCTGGCAAAGGATCTCTGGTAGCGGTAGTTTAAGTAGTCGTCTCTCTCATCGGTGCCGGGTGTGTTGATTGCAGATGGAACGCAGCTGCCTGCAGCAGCTTTAGTGACGCGCGCGCTTGGAGGTGCGCTCAGCGCGGCTCTCAGATTATTGCGCACTGGTGTGTGTCCGGGCCGTGAAATCATGTTCAAGTTTTAACACTATGAACGGACAATTAATTTGCTTTAATGAAATGTATTTGAAACGTTGTGCTTTTTTAAACAGCTCTACACAAAATGGATAAACATGATCTAATGACAATAATGGGAAAAAAAAGCATAATACTGTGTCTTGCCACATTTTGTATTTTGTAGAAATACAGAATTTGTATTTGCTTTAGGACCACTTGCATTCAGAGGAGGAGCTACACTTCCATGTTTAAATAACAGTTTCACATTTAATAACACAAAATGTGATGCTATGATCATGCTTTGATTGTCAAATATGTTTGATAATATCCATTCATCTATTTCAAAAAATACCCCAATTAAAATCAATGTGTTTTCCAATAACTGGGTTGTTATTCTTCCAAATCTTTAAAACAAAGAGTTGTAATGTTTTCATATTCCAGGTATTCCCCATAAAACATGTTTGTGACATGAGGCCATTTGCATTTTTATTCTTGTTTTCAATTATTTTAAGAAATTGCAGTTCTTGTATCACTACCCACTCTTCCACAAGTGGGGTCAAAAATTACCCAAGCAGTTCCTATAGAATCTTCAATAAACCTTTAATTCTCAGCAACTCTGACTGTCTCACTGACACATGTGATGTCATGCTCACATCTGATGCAACTTTGACTGTCAATACATATGATGTCACCAGTCTCACCACCCAGGAAGGGGAAATATCTGATCCACTAAAGACTGTAGAAAGCTAATTAGGTAATTTAAAATACTGTAAAACAGGGGTTGGCAAACTTTTTGGCTCAGGGGCCACATTGGCTTTTGAAATTTGACAGACGGGCCGCAAGCACATGATGCATTTCAAAGCATATCATATCTGTTGGAATTAATAGTAGGCTTCTCAACTATGGGCTATTTATTAATAATACATCTATTTTCAACAATATCATATCAGAACATCAAAGAAACATAAAAATGGCATTAAAGGGTTAATTAACACTTACATTCTCTTTTAGTGGGAACGTTGTTGTTGATCACCCTTTTTTGCCAGTGCGTCGAAGTCTAGTATAAATTTTGTTGTGGCACTTCCCAAAACAGATCTTTGCTCAGTTCTGTTCTAATATTTGGCGGGCCGTATTAAAGGGATCAACCGAATGTGGCCCATGGGCCGTAGTTTGCCTAGCACTGCTGTAAAATCTGGAACTTTTTACATCCTTATGGCTGACTCTTTAGATGAAAAAACATGGCAGGTGCATTATACATGTTGGTTTTATTTAACCTATAAGTTTTGTGTTGTATCTTCCAATATTTGTGTGAGTCAAATATGTAGTAAACTCTGAACGTTGGAAGCTAACATGCTACATTAATTTTATCTGCTGCTTCTCCTGCCAACATGGCCACCAAACACAACTAGTCATGTGACTCCCCTGCCAACATGGCCACCAAACACAACTAGTGACTCTCCTGCCAGTTTAATAGCCAGTTGCATCAGATGTGAGAATGACATCAGCTGTGTAAATGGGACAGTATTGACAGACAAAGTTGCATCAGATCGGTAGGTTGTGAGTTCAAACCCCGGCCGAGTCATACCAAAGACTATAAAAATGGGACCCATTACCTCCCTGCTTGGCACTCAGCATCAAGGGTTGGAATTGGGGGTTAAATCACCAAAAATTATTCCTGGGCGCGGCCACTGCTGCTGCTCACTGCTCCCCTCACCTCCCAGTGGGTGATCAAGGGTCATGGGTCAAATGCAGAGAATAATTTCGCCACACCTAGTGTGTGTGTGATAATCATTGGTACTTTAACTTTAGATGTGAGAGATGACATCACATGTCTAAGTGGGACAGTATTGACAGTCAAAGTTGCATCAGATGTGAGAATGACATCAGATGTGTAAGTGAGACAGTCAGAGTTGTTAAGAATTAAAGGTTCATAGAAAATTCCATAGGAACTGCTTGGGGTAATTTTTGACTCCACTTGTAAAAGAGTAAAACAAAAACTGCAATTACTTAAAATGTATGAAAAAATTTATAAATATGCAAATGGCCTCATGTCACAAACATGTTTTATGAGGAATACCTGAAATATGAATATAATAAAACTTTTCGTTTTAAACATTTTGAAGAATAACAACGCGTGGGGTCATTTTTGCATCGAAGGCAGCGGTCCCCAAACTTTTTGACCAGGGGGCCGCATTGGGCTATATATATATATATATATATATATATATATATATATATATATATATATATATATATATATATATATATATATATATATATATATATATATATATGTATTAGGGGTGTGGGGAAAAATCGATTCGAATTCGAATCGCAATTCTCACGTTGTGCGATTCAGAATCGATTCTCATTTTTAAATAATCTATTTTTGATTTATTTATTTATTTTATAAATTGTTTTGTTTTTGTTTTTTTTAAATTAATCAATCCAACAAAACAATACACAGCAATACCATAACAATGCAATCCAATTCCAAAACCAAACCCGACCCAGCAACACTCAGAACTGCAATAAACAGAGCAATTGAGAGGAGACACAAACACGACACAGAACAAACCAAAAGTAGTGAAACAAAAATTAATATTATCAACAACAGTATCAATATTAGTTACAATTTCAACATAGCAGTGATTAAAAATCCCTCATTGACATTATCATTAGACATTTATAAAAAATTTTTAAAAAAGAACAATAGTGTCACAGTGGCTTACACTTGCATCGCATCTCATAAGCTTGACAACACACTGGGTCCAATATTTTCACAAAGATAAAATAAGTCATATTTTTGGTTAATTTAGTAGTTAAAACAAATTTACATTATTGTAATCAGTTGATAAAACATTGTCCTTTACAATTATAAAAGCTTTTTACAAAAATCTACTACTCTGCTTGCATGTCAGCAGACTGGGGTAGATCCTGCTGAAATCATATGTATTGAATGATTAGAGAATCCTTTTGAATCTTGGCAAAAATCTTAGCCACATGATTATCAAATGTAATAGGAAAATTAATTCATACTGACCAAACTGGCTTCATGGAAGGTCGACAATCTTCAGACAATACAAGGAAATTGTTTAATGTTATTTACTATGCTAGAAGTCTCCCTTATCCCACAGCAGTATGTACTGTTGATGCGGAGAAAGCATTCGACCGCATAAACTGGTCATTTATGTTTTGCACATTACGTAAATTTGGATTTGGAGATAATTTTATGCAATGGATTAAGAAGCTTTATACAAGGCCCATGGCATCAGTCAAAACCAATAATCATATTTCAGAACCTTTTTCGTTAAAAAGAGGAGTAAAACAGGGATGTCCTGCATCTGGATTATTATTTAATTTGGTTATTGAACCCTTAGCTGCAAAAATAAGAAGTGAAAATAATATTCATTTTATAAAAATTGGCTCTCACTACAATAAGCTATCGATGTATTGTGACGACATAATTCTCTACCTGTCACATGTTAACTCCTCTCTACACTATATCAATAATGTCATCACTGAATATGGCTGTTTATCAGGGTATAAAGTCAATTGGGACAAATGTGAAATATTACCACTTAACACTGCAAGAAATCACAAGTTCAGAACTCCAAAATTGAGTTTGGTTTTGAAATTGTATTGCATTATTATGGTATTGTTGTTGTGTGAATCGAATCGTGGGACACCCAAAGATTCCCAGCCCTAATATATATATATATATATATATATATATATATATATATATATATATATATATATATATATATATATATATATATATATATATATATATATATATATACTATATTGCCAAAAGTATTTGGCCACCTGCCTTGACTCACACTCGCCATCCATTCCTAACCCATAGGGTTCAATATGGTGTCGGTCCACCTTTTGCAGCTATTACAGCTTCAACTCTTCTGGGAAGGCTGTCCACAAGGTTGCGGAGTGTGTTTATAGGAATTTCCCACCATTCTTCCAAAAGCGCATTGGTGAGGTCAGACACTGATGTTGGTCGAGAAGCCCTGGCTCTCAGTCTCTGTTCTAGTTAATCCCAAAGGTGTTTTTTCGGGTTCAGGTCAGGACTCTATGCAGGTCAGTCAAGTTCATCCACACCAGACTCTGTCATCCATGTCTTTATGGACCTTGCTTTGTGCACTGGTACACAGTCATGTTGGAAGAGCAAGGGGCCCGTTCCCAACTGTTCCTGCAAAGTTGGGAGCATGGAATTGTCCAAAATGTTTTGGTATCCTGGAGCATTCAAAGTTCCTTTCACTGGAACTAAGGAGCAACGCCCAACTCCTGAAAAACAACCCCACACCATAAATCCTCCTCCACCAAATTTCACACTCGGCACAATGCAGTCCGAATTGTACCGTTCTCCTGGCAACCTCCAAACCCAGACTTGTCCATCAGATTGCCAGATGGAAAAGCGTGATTCATCACTCCAGAGAACACGTCTTCACTGCTCTAGAGTCCAGTGGCGACGTGCTTTACACCACTGCATCCGAAGCTTTGCATTGGACTTGGTGATGTATGGCTTAGATGCAGCTGCTCGGCCATGGAAACCCATATAAAAGAAAGGGCATCTCTATCCTCCTTCAAAATTTCAATATCAAATGTAAACAATCAAATGCAGATACTCTTTCTTATGCCTTCTGATCTCTCTCTCTCTCTCTGTCCACTACTTGCTGTCCATATCCTACCAAGTCAGACCTACACTGTTTCAATATCCATTTCTCTGTTCTCAATTGTTGATAACTTATGATAACAACCAAACCTACCCCCCCTCCACACCCTGGATTGTAAATAATTCAATGTGATTATCTTGTGTGATGACTGTATTATGATGATAGTATATATCTGATAGTATATATCTGTATCATGAATCAATTTAAGTGGACCCCGACTTAAACAAGTTGAAAAACGTATTCGGGTGTTACCATTTAGTGGTCAATTGTACAGAATATGTACTTCACTGTGCAACCTACTAATAAAAGTCTCAATCAATCAATTCCATGAAGCTCTCTGCGTACTGTACGTGGACTAATTGGAAGGTCCCATGAAGTTTGGAGCTCTGTAGCAACTGACTGTGCAGAAAGTCTTTGCACTATGCGCTTCAGCATCCGTTTACCCCTCTCTGTCAGTTTAAGTGGCCTACCACTTGGTGGTTGACTTGCTGTTGTTCCCAAACACTTCACTTTTCTTACAATGAAGCCGACCAACAGTTGATCTTGGAATATTTAGGAGCGAGGAAATTTCACGACTGGATTTGTTGCACAGGAGGCATCCTATGACAATTCCACACTGAGCTCCTGAGAGCGGCCCATTCTTTCACAAATGTTTTGTAGAAACAGTCTCCATGCCTAAGTGCTTGATTTTATACACCTGTGGCCATGCCAAGTGATTAGGACACCTGATTCTGATCATTTGGATTGCTGGCCAAATACTTTCGGCAAAATAGTGTATATATATATATTTATGATAAACTCCCTTGAAGAGCAGGAAAACCTGCGAAACAGGCTTGTAGGGATGAAATAGCCTCCCTGTTTTTTCCTGACCTAAAGTGTATTCCACTCTACCCGGTATTGAGCACGGTAAAATGGATAAACCACAGTAACCTCGGCTATATGTGTGGTAATTGTAATTGTAGATGCGGACAGACTCACCGCGTTCAGAGCATTTTTCTTGTCCGGACACACCTCCTCTGCAACAGCGTTCAAACACTTTTTTACAAACTCCCCATCAGTGAAAGCCTTTCCACAACTGGCAATTAGTTTAGCTACCTTGCAGCTGGCACGAACAGATAACAGGTTTGCCTGTGTTTGGCATAACATTGTACTACACTGTCTCTTTGCAGATTAGACAAACTGTGCCTCACAATACGAAGGTCCTGGGTTTGATCCTGTGTGGAGTTTGCATGTTCCCCCCTTGACTGCGTGGGTTCCCTCCGGGTACTCCAGCTTCCACCTACCTCCAAAGACATGCACCTGGGAATAGGTTGATTGGCAACACTAAATGGTCCCTAGTGTGTGAATGTGAGTGTGAATGTTGTCTGTCTATCTGTGTTGGCCCTGAGATGAGGTGGTGACTTGTCCAGGGTGTACCCCGCCTTCCGCCCGATTGCAGCTGAGATAGGCTCCAGCACCCCCCGTGACCCCAAAGAAAATGGATAGATGATCTAAGGGTTGAATCGAGTAAAGCACAGTAACATAGCAAAGAGATGTGACGTTCGCGAACTAGTCGGGGCTTTTGAACAGCCATTTTGAGTGACCGATGAGAACCAATAAAGGGATTTTGATTTTTTTCCCGGAAGTGCATCGTGGCAGCCATTTTGAAGGTCGAGCGTCATCGTTCATGATAGAGTGACACGTAATATTTCCAAACTATTCCATGGAAAATATTGCACCGGCTGTGATACCATGGAGAAATACTCTGAGTCACTAGGAGCAATCAGCCATAATTGGATGCAAGGATCCGTACAAGATGGACAAGTCTGAGTGGCGGAGACCATGCTTCCCTGATGTTACATACTATGTGAAATACTTAATTGTTCAACCTGTCATTTTACACTTTGAGATACAAACCCCGTTTCCATATGAGTTGGGAAATTGTGTTAGATGTAAATATAAACGGAATACAATGATTAGCAAATCATTTTCAACCCTTATTCAGTTGAATGCACTACAAAGACAAGATATTTGATTTTCAAATTGATAAACTTTTTTTTTTTGCAAATAATCATTAACTTTAGAATTTGATGCCAGCAACACGTGACAAAGAAGTTGGGAAAGGTGGCAATAAATACTGATAAAGTTGAGGAATGCTCATCAAACACTTATTTGGAACATCCCACAGGTGAACAGGCAAATTGGGAACAGGTGGGTGCCATGATTGGGTATAAAAGTAGATTCCATGAAATGCTCAGTCATTCACAAACAAGGATGGGGCGAGGGTCACCACTTTGTCAACAAATGCGTGAGCAAATTGTTGAACAGTTTCAGAAAAACCTTTCTCAACCAGCTATTGCAAGGAATTTAGGGATTTCCCCATCTACGGTCCGTAATATCATCAAAGGGTTCAGAGAATCTGGAGAAATCACTGCACGTAAGCAGCTAAGCCTGTGACCTTCAATCCCTCAGGCTGTACTGCATCAACAAGCGACATCAGTGTGTAAAGGATATCACCACATGGGCTCAGGAACACTTCAGACACCCACTGTCAGTAACTACAGTTTGTCGCTACATCTGTAAGTGCAAGTTAAAACTCTCCTATGCAAGGCGAAAACAGTTTATCAACAACACCCAGAAACGCTGTCGGCTTCGCTGGGCCTGAGCTCATCTAAGATGGACTGATACAAAGTGGAAAAGTGTTCTGTGGTCTGACGAGTCCACATTTCAAATTGTTTTTGGAAACTGTGGATGTCATGTCCTCCGGAACAAAGAGGAAAAGAACCATCCGGATTGTTATAGGCACAAAGTTGAAAAGCCAGCATCTGTGATGGTATAGGGGTGTATTAGTGCCCAAGACATGGGTAACTTACACATCTGTGAAGGCGCCATTAATGCTGAAAGGTACATACAGGTTTTGGAGCAACATATGTTGCCATCCAAGCAACGTTACCATTATTTCAGCAAGACAATGCCAAGCCACGTGTTACATCAACGTGGCTTCATAGTAAAAGAGTGCGGGTACTAGACTGGCCTGCCTGTAGTCCAGACCTGTCTCCCATTGAAAATGTGTGGCGCATTATGAAGCCTAAAATACCACACTGTTGAACAACTTAAGCTGTACATCAAGCAAGAATGGGAATGAATTCCACCTGAGAAGCTTAAAAAATGTGTCTCATCAGTTCCCAAACGTTTACTGAGTGTTGTTAAAAGGAAAGGCCATGTAACACTGTGGTGAACATGCCCTTTCACAACTACTTTGGCACGTGTTGCAGTTATCAAATTCTAAGTTAATTATTATTTGCAAAAAATAAATAAAGTTTATGAGTTTGAACATCAAATACCTTGTCTTTGTAGTGCATTCAATTGAATATGAGTTGAAAAGGATTTGCAAATCATTGTATTCCGTTTATATTTACATCTAACACAATTTCCCAACTCATATGGAAACGGGGTTTGTACTTTCAAAATGATAAGAGTGAAGATTTGTTTATGGATGGGTTCGTTTATCAGTATAAACCCAGTGGACATGGTGTCATCGAGCCAGTCTAGACTAATGGACTCTGAAATAATCCACAGATAACCAATCCAAGGTCACCTCAGCCCACTGTGACTCTAAGGCAGGACTGAGAGAAAGTTGTTCTCATCGCTTCACTTTTGTTTTGGGGCGGTATAGCTCGGTTGGTAGAGTGGCCGTGCCTGCAACTTGAGGGTTCCAGGTTCCATCCCCGTTTCCGCCATCCTAGTCACTGCCGTTGTGTCCTTGGGCAAGACACTTTACCCACCTGCTCCCGGTGCCACCTACACTGGTTTAAATGTAATTTAGATATTGGGTTTCACTATGTAAAGCGCCTTGAGTCACTAGAGAAAAAGCACTATATAAATATGATTCACTTCACTTCACTTGTTTTATGTGGAGGCTACGTAAGAGAAGTAAGTACTATTTTTTATCTATAGAACTACCATCAAAGTTCCTCCACCAAGCCCACCAAGTTATTGCAAAGTGGGGGTGTTATTTATTATGGATTCTTTTTCATTTAGAAAATGTTTTACCTGAAATGATCCAAACAAACAGGAAGTCGTCAGCACGTCACATCTCAGTTGATTGTAGCAAATCCATGCTCGCCTTCGCCGTTAACTCTTCTTTCAGCCGCTTCCATTTGTCCAGAAATACACTCAGGAATGCGACACAAGCTAGTTTTATTCCTTCCACCTCGACTGTGACAGTTGACAATGGCACACGTTATGAATATTATTGAATAAATTATCGGAGACAATTGGCGTTTCACTAACTCCCGCCGTTCAATATGGATATCGGCAATGCATTGTGGGAAATGTAAAAAAATCAAAACCCCTCTATTAGCAGTTGTAATTAGTCCGTTTGAGAGCCATTCTTTATGCAAATTGCCCATGCTGCCCTCTCAGAATCAGAATGAGAATCAAAAGCTTTGTTGGGTTTATTTATTGAAGGAGTACTGACACCCCAGAGTTAGAGTCGTCTCAGAAGGCTCCATTCATGTGAACGCTTAGGGGAGGAGTTTAATAAGCACCTGAAATTACTGAAGCCTTTTAGCCACCTGTATTCGGAATTATAAAGAGATATTTGCAACTGGAAAAGAAAACAAAATGGACAAAAAAGCAAGGCAGAGTGTTACATAGTGACGTCACTGTCAAAGAGTGGGGAAATGGCACCACCTTGTGGAATGTTTAAGATGAAAACAAATGCGAAATTAGATCATACCATCCATTCATTTTCTACCGCTTGTCCCTTTCGGGGTCGCGGGGGTGCTGGAGCCTATCTCAGCTGTATTCGGGCGGTAGGCGGGGTATAATATTTCAAAAATCATATTACGCCTATACTGGCTCACCTGCACTGGCTTCCTGTGCACTTAAGATGCGACTTTAAGGTTTTACTACTTACGTATAAAATACTGCACGGTTTGACTCCAGCCTATCTCGCCGATTGTATTGTACCATATGTCCCGGCAAGAAATCTGCGTTCAAAGAACTCCGGCTTATTAGTGATTCCCAGAGCCAAAAAAAAGTCTGCGGGCTATAGAGCGTTTTCTATTCGGGCTCCAGTACTCTGGAATGCCCTCCCGGTAACAGTTAGAGATGCACCTCAGTAGAAGCATTTAAGTCCCATCTTAAAACTCATTTGTATAATCTAGCCTTTAAATAGACCCCCCTTTTTTTAGACCAGTTGATCTGCCGTTTCTTTTCTTCTCTCCTCTTCTCCCCTGTCCCTTGCGAGGGGGAGTTGCATAGGTCCGGTGGCCATGGATGAAGTGCTGGCTGTCCAGAGTCGGGACCCTGGGTGGACCACTAGCCTGTGCATCGGTTGGGGACATCTCTGCGCTGCTGACCCGTCTCCGCTCGGGATGGTTTCCTGTTGGCCCCGCTGTGGACTGGACTCCCGCTGATGTGTTGGATCCACTGTGGACTGGACTTTCACAATATTATGTCAGACCCACTCGACATCCATTGCTTTCGGTCTCCCCTAGAGGGGGGGGGGGGGGGGGGTTACCCACATATGCGGTCCTCTCCAAGGTTTCTCATAGTCATTCACCGACGTCCCACTGGGGTGAGTTTTTCCTTGCCCGTATGTGGGCTCTGTACCGAGGATGTCGTTGTGGCTTGTACAGCCCTTTGAGACACTTGTGATTTAGGGCTATATAAATAAACATTGATTGATTGATTGATGAAAAATAATTTTCACCAATTGTGTCATTGGTGGTGTAATGTATACATTTTAATATTTTGACCAAATTGAATTTTATTACTGCCACAAGTGATTGTTTTCTTGATGAAAACAAGTAACTTAAAAAAATGAAAAATGTGGGCGGCGCGGTGGTCCAGGCTCTGGGGTTCCTGTCGCTGTCCGGCTTGGCTGCGTGGGGGCGGTGGTCCCTGGTTCCCTGGTCGCCACACCTACTGTTTGTGGGATGGGCTCTCGGGGAGGCTGGGGCCGTACTCTGGCTCCCGCACACACTGGGAGTCAAATGTATTGTACATGCAAATTCACATATACTCACATACATACATACACACATACATAGGTACCTACGCTCCCACATACATATACAAATACAGTACATATTTACACACTCAAAGTTCGTACATCCACACGCACGCTCATTATACAAACATACTGTATACACATACTGTACATACACATTCACTGTAAAAACATACATATACACATACTGTACATATACACTCACTGTACAATCACACACATACACATACTGTACATATACATTCACTGTACAAACACACATACATATACTGTACATATACATTCACTGTACAAACACATATACACATACTGTACATATACATTCACTGTACAAACACACACATACATATACTGTACATATACATTCACTGTACAAACACACATATACACATGCTGTACATATACATTCACTGTACAAACACACATACTGTATACACATACTGTACATATACATTCACTGTACAAATACACACATACACATTCTATACATATACATTCACTGTACAAACACACATATACACATACTGTACATATACATTCACTGTACAAGCACACATATACACAAACTGTACATATACATTCACTGTACAAACACACACATACACATTCTATACATATACATTCACTGTACAAGCACACATATACACATACTGTACATATACAAGTACATATGCACACATACACTCATGCACATAATCAAGTTTCATCAAACATATATTAACGTTGTTGCCCTAGGGTAAACTGGGTATAACACATGGCACACTGACAAAGCTTAACCTATTGTTACTATAACAATATACAAGGTTAATGTGTCATGATCCGTGGGCCGGATCATGTTTTTGTGTTTTCTGTTAGTTTTGGACTCCTTTTGTTATTGCTTGTGCACCTGTGAGTTTGTTTCGTCACCATGGTTACTTATTATTTTCACCTGCCACTTGTGTTCCCGACGCGCACCTGTTTGCCATCACTGACACTATTTAAACCTGCCTTTTTGTTCACTCGTCCTGTTCTCCTTGTTTGCGGTAAGCATCAGTCACGTTTTCTGTATTCTTGTTCCAGACTCTTGTGCTAGTGTTAGCCTTAGCTTCCCGTGCGTTCGGCACGCTTTTCTTTTGCTTGTTTTCTGTTTGGCTATGATTTATGTTAATTAAACCATCTCTTACCTTCACGTTTTTGTCCGGAGTGTTCGTGTTGCACTGGAGGAACGATCCCGCACAAATATGCGACCCCCCACGTGACATAATGTAGGTTGCTTCTCTTTCTTCCCCTCCATTTTTCTGCATTCTTTCGTATCTCAAGTTATCATTACGTATATGTATTGTTGCATTTGAACAATTGTATTGTTGATAATAAAGGTAAAGTATTGGTATTGTTTATTATCAGTAGCACTATTTCTATTGGTATTCATATTGCTCCATTTTTAGTGTAATAATGCTCATTGTCATTTCTGTATTATTTTTTATTTTCGCTAACTGCTTATTTGCTATTACTTTTACCATCATATTTGTACATGTCGTATTTGCTGATGTTGCTCTATTGTTGTTGTTGTTGTTGTTGTGTTTGTTGTTGTTGTTTTTGTCTCTGTCTAATCCCCCTCTTGTCCCCACAATTCCCCCCACTGTCTTCCTTTTTTTCTCTTTCTATCCCCTCCTGCTCCGGCCGGGCTGCACCAAATGATAATATAAATACATTTAATAAAGTCAAAATACAAATAAGGCAACAAGAGAAGTATCCTACACTTCTCTTTTGTAAAGTAAATCTGAACAGCCGATATGGGCATCTACATCAACTATATGATTTGCCTTAAAAAAAAAAAAAAAAAAAAAAAAATATATATATATATATATATATATATATATATATATATATATATATATAGTTTTTCTGTTTACTTCTGCAGTACCTTGTTACTATAATAAAAAAATATGTTGTATATATATATATATATATATATATATATATATATATATATATATATATATATATATATATATATATATATATACATATATATATATATATATAAATTTCCAATACTTTTTGAAATAAAGGGGACCACAAAAAATGGCATTATTGCCTTTATTTTAACAAAAAATCTTAGGGTACTTTAAACATATGTTTCTTATTGCAAGTTTGTCCTGAAATAAAATAGTGAACATACAAGACAACTTGTCTTTTAATAGTAAGTAAACAAACAAAGGCTCCTTATTAGTCTGCTGACGTATGCAGTAACATATTGTATCAGATCGGTAGGTTGGAGTTCAAATCCCAGCCGAGTCATACCAAAGACTATAAAAATGGGACCCATTACCTCCCTGCTTGGCACTCAGCATCAAGGGTTGGAGTTGGGGGTTAAATCACCAAAATGATTCCCGGGCGCGGCGCCGCTGCTGCCCACTGCTCCCCACTGCTCCCCAAGGGGATGGGTCAAATGCAGAGGACAAATTTCACCACATCTAGTGTGTGTGTGACAATCATTGGTACTTTAATCTTTAAAAAAAAATTAATCATTCTATTATTTTGTCAACATTATTAAGGTCAAGTGGTAGAAATCTACTTGTTCATTTACTGTTAATATCTGGTTATTTTCTCTTTTAACATGTTCTATCTACACTTCTGTTAAAATGTAATAATCACTTATTCTTCTGTTGTTTGATACTTTACATTAGTTTTGGATGATACCACAAATTTGGGTATCGATCCGATACCAAGTCGTTACAGGATCATACATTGGTCATATACCGAATATGATTCATTAGTATCGCGGTTCTATACTAAAACCGGTATACCGGTGTATATATACTGTATATACATTTTATATAAGAACAAGCCAGGCTTTTGAACGCCTCTTTTAAAGGAACGGCTCCTCAAGATCCAGCTTCCTTCAAAGAGCCATAAATCTAATCCCTGTGCCAATAAATGGCTTAAGTTTACATGATTTAAAATAAAAGAAAGCACACACAAGGATGTATCAATTATTATTTTAGCATTGGTGGTCAAACTGGAGTATTAGAAGCTGTCTGGTTGCGATGAACTTACCAATGAAGATGCTAAAGATGCGTCCACATATGGCTAGCATTAGCAGTAGTGGTATGTTTGTTTGTTTTTTTCATGGCTTTTCGACGACAAGTAATCATTAAATAAAAATAATAAAATCTGACTCATAGAGGTCATTTGGGAGCTGTTCGGCTTTTTGGGAGTGTACCAGGTTCGAGTCCAGCCTTTGCCATCCTAGTAACGGCCGTTGTGTCCTTGGGCAAGACACTTCACCCACTAAGCTCCCAGTGCGCTCACACTGGTGTATGAATGTGAATGAATGTTTGGCGGGTATGGGAGAGGCCAGAAGCACAAACTGGCAGCCAGGCTTCCGTCAGTCAAACCCAGGGCATCTGTGGCTACAAATGTAGCTTACCACCATGCCGTGTGAATGTGGAGTGAATAAAAATGGGTTCTCAGTTCTCTGTGAAGCGCTTTGAATGTCTAGAAAAACGCTACATAAATCTATCCATTATTATTGTTATTATTTATTGTATTGTTCGGACTAGGCGCACTTAAAATCCTTCCATTTTCTCAAAAATCGACAGTGCGCCTTATATCCCGGTGCGCCTAATGTACGGCATAATTTTGGTTGTGCTTACTGACCTCGAAGCTATTTTATTTGGTACAGGGTGTAATGATAAGTGTGACCAGTAGATGGCAGTCATACATAAGAGATACGTGTAGACTGCAACATGACGCCAGTAACCAATATCAAAACTTGAAATGTTCCATTGAAAATATAGAACATTACACAGGGCGCTCAAAAATCTGTCAAAATGTTTTTAGTACGACTTTGGTAAGCTATGAAGCCGCACTGTTTCATGGATTGTCGGCGCATTAAACATACGGGTGTTATTATGGTGTGTGTATAAGGACAGGAAAATGGCACCTATTAGCAGACCTGACGTATTGTTTCGCAATATTATGCAAAAGCAACTTTTCTTACCTTCTGGTACCTGCTGATGTGTATTTGAGATCTGCATAAGTCCTGAAAATGTACGCGCCTTCGCAATTGTAGTCCATAGTCATAAGCTTCTTCTTTTTCTCTGCCGTCTTATGTGACATTCATCTTCCACTGTTGCCATTTGTAAAATAAAGTAGCATAAAGTTCTTACTTATATCTGTCAGTGAACTAGCTATCAAAGCGCTAAAAACTGTAGTGAGTTCACATAACTCACCCAAGGAACTTTAGTTATTAGAGGGTTCCAATCGGACGGTTTTTTACGAGACACATTTCCAGCGTTGATGTTGCACTACTGAGCCACGGATGAGGAGATGCTGCTCCGTTATTGATTTAAGTGAAGTCTGAATGTCATTAAAACAGTTAGCTCCATCTTTTGACACTTCTTCCACTCCCATCCTTGCATGCTACACCGCTACAACAAAGATGACGGGGAGAAGACGCTGTCGAAGGTGAGCCACGTAAATAAACGCACAAAACGGCGCATCTTGAACAGACGCTCAGAAAGCTAGTTGAAAATTATCTGTAAAACATCATCTATGCGACACTTCCACTAAAGAACCACCGTTACATGTTATGTAGACGGTGCGCCTTTGTATGAAAAAAGACCTGACTAGACCCACTCATCGGCAGTGCGCCTTTTAATCCGGTGCTCCTTATGGTCCGAAAAATACGGTAGTTTAAAGTTAGTGTCATAGTGATAAATAAATAAATCAAAGAACCATCGATAATTCCAAGTTAAAATTAAAGTACCAAAGATAGTCACACACACACTAGGTGTGGGGAAATTTGTCCTCTGCATTTGACCCATCCTCTTGATCACCCCCTGGGAGGTGAGGGGCGCAGTGAGAAGCAGCGATGGCCGCGCCCGGTATCACTTTTGGTGATTTAACCCCCAATTCCAACCCTTGATGCTGAGTGCCAAGCAGGGAGGTAATGGGTCCCATTTTTATAGTCTTTGGTATGACTCGGCCGGGGTTTGAACTCACAACCTACCGATCTCAGGGCGGGCACACTAACCACAAGGCCACTGAGCAGGCAAGTCACAGGCCTACCGCTAACATTTATTTAGCTGACCTCTATTCCATTCTATGTGTACTTCTGCAGTACCCTGTTAAAGTTAAAGTTAAAGTACCAATGATTGTCACACACACACACTAGGTGTGGTGAAATGTGTCCTCTGCATTTGACCCATCCCCTTGTTCACCCTTGTTCATTTTTATTTAAATGAAGATATGAAATAATCCTAAATGAAATACAATGACTTGGTTTATATTATTGTATATACTAGGTCATAAAATCAGTGTCAGTTGAGTCGGTCCATAGGTTGCCTGTAGGGATTTTTAATGTCCAGCAGATTGTCATGATCCATGGTCCGGATCATGTTTTTGTGTTTTCTGTTAATTTTGGACTCCTTTTGTTATTTGTTGTGCTCCTGTGAGTTTGTTTTGGTTGTCATGGTCACTCTTTGTGTGCACCTGTCTCTGATTAGTGCTCGCCCGCTCACCTGCTTCCCGAGCGCTAATCAGAGGCATTATTTAAGTTGCCTTTGCCAGTCACTCGTCCTGCTCTCATTGTGTTTGCTCCATGCACTTGTCACGTGAGTTTTTGAGTTCTAGTGTTCCTTGTCTTTTGCCTATGCTAAGTAATAAGTTCCTTAACTTCCCGTGCGCTCTGCACGCATCCCTGTTGTTTTTGTTTATTGGATGATTTATGATAAATAAATCACTTCCTACCTTACGCCTTCGTCCGGAGCCGTTCCTTTGCATAGGGAGAACAACCGCGCAGCAAGCTGCGACCCCCCGTTCGTGACAGAATGAGAGCAGCATCCGTTCTCCCGCAAACGGACCAGAGTGAGATGGATGAAGGTACGCGCATGGTGTTGCGAGCGATGGAAGTGGAGACGCTTCGCTATTCGACGGAGGAGAGGTCGAACCTTATGTGGGGACCTGGAGGCTCCCTTATCCCCAGCGACTCCCTCTGGTCCGAAGACATCGCCGCTACACAGCAGTACCGGACGCGCAGGCAAAGGCGGAAGCCGCCCAGAAGGGCTTCGCCTCGCCGTCAGAACGCGTCACTCCCGCAAGCTCCTCCCCCGGACCGAAGCAAGTTGCAGGCAGCCCAGTATCCTTCCCCCGATGACGTCACTCCGTCCACGGCTGATGACGTCATGGCCCAGAATTTTTTTTTTCTGAATTCTGTCTCTTTGCGTCAACAACCTCCTAAAGACTTTAATTTTAAAATTATACCTTGTCAGGACATTCTTTTGAAATTTAGATGTCAGCCACAGTCTCCTTCTGAGTGCCAAGCTCCGCCCCCTAGGACTCTAGCCCCGCCCACGTCAGTGACTTTTTCCTCTCATCCTCCCAAAAGACCTCAGGTGGGGGGTGGGAAAAGACATTTTGGACAATTTAGAGGGGAGGATTTTGCCCCCCTCCTGACTTCCCGCCACCCACCCGTAAAGACTGTTCCAGACCGCAAGCAGCGCGTCTGGTATCCGCCCCTTGAGGGGGGGGCTGGGGCCGGGAGCTGTGCTGGTGGGGCTGCTCGGCTGCGGCCAGCCAGGCAGCAACCTCCAGCCCGTCCTCCACCACCAGTCCGTCGGCATGCCAAGCCGCAACCTCCTGCCAGGCCACCTCCGCCAAAGTCACGACCAACACCTCCAAGTCTGGTTTCCACACCAGTACCTCCAAGTCTGGTTTCCACACCAGTACCTCCAAGTCTGGTTTCCACACCAGCACCTGCTCCACGGCTGGTTCCCACACCAGCACCTGCACCTCGGCTGGTTCCCACACCAGTACCTGCACCTCGGCTGGTTCCCAGACCAGTACCTGCACCTCGGCTGGTTCCCAGACCAGTACCTGCACCTCGGCTGGTTCCCAGACCAGTACCTGCACCTCGGCTGGTTCCCAGACCAGTACCTGCTCCTCGGCAGACGCCTGCACCTGCTCCTCGGCAGACGCCTGCACCTGCTCCTCGGCAGACGCCTGCACCTGCTCCTCGGCTGACGCCTGCACCTGCTCCTCGGCTGACGCCTGCACCTGCTCCTCGCCAGACGCCTGCACCTGCTCCTCGCCAGACGCCTGCACCTGCTCCTCGCCAGACGCCTGCACCTGCTCCTCGCCAGACGCCTGCACCTGCTCCTCGCCAGACGCCTGCACCTGCTCCTCGCCAGACGCCTGCACCTGCTCCTCGCCAGACGCCTGCACCTGCTCCTCGCCAGACACCTGCTCCTCGCCAGACACCTGCTCCTCGCCAGACGCCTGCTCCTCGCCAGACGCCTGCTCCTCGCCAGACGCCTGCTCCTCGCCAGACGCCTGCACCTCGGCAGACGCCTGCACCTCGGCAGACGCCTGCACCTCGGCAGACGCCTGCACCTGCACCTCGCCAGACGCCGGTGGTACCTGCAAGCACGCCAAACTCGCCGGTGGTACCTGCAACCACGCCAAACTCGCCGGTGGTACCTGCAACCACACCAGACTCGCCAGTGGTGCCTGCTGCCACGCCTGCCATGACGGCGCCGGTGCCTGCTGCCACGCCTGCCATGACGGCGCCGGTGCCTGCTGCCACGCCTGCCATGACGGCGCCGGTGCCTGCTGCCACGCCTGCCATGACGGCGCCGGTGCCTGCTGCCACGCCTGCCATGACGGCGCCGACACGCCCACCTCCTCGTCGACCACGGATGTGGCCGCTCCCTGGTCGTCCGCCTCGCCAAGTGCGCCCACCTCCCCGTCGGCCACGAATGTGGCCATTCCCTGGTCGCCCGCCTCGCTTGCTGCAGCGGCGTTCCACTCGCCGCCGCCACTTGACTTTGCCTCGGTGGATTCGGGGACACTTGGCCTGGCGACCCACCTCCAAGTCCTCCCTCCGCCCGCCCGTGACTTTAGACCCTGCTTGTTTTTTGTTTTTGTTTTCATATGGACATCTGGTATCTGTCCTTGAGGAGGGGGTACTGTCATGATCCATGGTCCGGATCATGTTTTTGTGTTTTCTGTTAATTTTGGACTCCTTTTGTTATTTGTTGTGCTCCTGTGAGTTTGTTTTGGTTGTCATGGTCACTCTTTGTGTGCACCTGTCTCTGATTAGTGCTCGCCCGCTCACCTGCTTCCCGAGCGCTAATCAGAGGCATTATTTAAGTTGCCTTTGCCAGTCACTCGTCCTGCTCTCATTGTGTTTGCTCCATGCACTTGTCACGTGAGTTTTTGAGTTCTAGTGTTCCTTGTCTTTTGCCTATGCTAAGTAATAAGTTCCTTAACTTCCCGTGCGCTCTGCACGCATCCCTGTTGTTTTTGTTTATTGGATGATTTATGATAAATAAATCACTTCCTACCTTACGCCTTCGTCCGGAGCCGTTCCTTTGCATAGGGAGAACAACCGCGCAGCAAGCTGCGACCCCCCGTTCGTGACACAGATGTCAGTATTTAGTGACACAGTATCGACACAGTATCAATACAGTTTTGCAATGTGTCGAAACGCTTCATGACGCCTCATCAACCCATCACTAACTGTGGAAGACACAAAGGACATCAAGACAGGAACGAGGAAGAGCACAATGAAGGCGAGCAAGGAACGAGGGAGAGGTGCCAGACGTGATGCTTACTCAGGTGAGATTGGCTACGTTCTGGCGAAGGTCTCCTGGCTTCGCTGTCTCTTTATGCCGCTCCCTCTCTCGTCAAGCCCAGGTGTGCTGATGAGTGATTGCCTGCAGCCTTGTCGCTGCCCAGCGTGAGCGGGGGCGTGTCCGAGCGAGCAGCCAGAGGAGGAATTGTGACACTCAGAATTATGAGAGACACGGGTTCGAATCCGCGCCGTGACAAATGGGGCACAGTTTTATAGTCTTTGGTATGACTCGGTTGGGGTTTGAACTCACAACCTACTGATCTCAGGGCGGACACTCTATCCACTGGGCCACTGTAACCAGAGGTGGAGCAGGAAAAGGTCGGACATGGATTTGATCTAGTTAATATATGCTCGCAGCTGATCACTGTGAGCGACCTAAAATTGATCACATAGTCATATGTGATATATGTATGTAATGTTTGTGTTTCTGTGGCATGATATGTTCAGGGAAACAAAAAAAAGCAAACAATTAGTCCCAGGCGGAAAAAAAATAAAATGAAGTTTCTGTCGTATCTTTTTTTTTATTGTTGTATGTGATTTGTGTTTCTGTGACCGAAAGATGATTAGCCCAGAAAGCTCTAGTCTGATTCCTGTCTGACGATGTTTGCACCTACAAGATAAACAAAAGCCCCCTTTCTCGCTTGTTTATTTTCTGCTCACGTGTGCACACAATAAAGCACACACACACTCGCAGCGGCTGTGCGTGTGTGTGTGTGTGTGTATAATATGTGTGAAAAATCTCATTAATGCAGTGTGGCTGCTGAGTCGCGGCGGCTGCTAAGTCCCCTTGTATTGTCATTCTCCTGGGCCCCTGAGCGCTAGCTAGCTAACTAGCATCATTGCCATGGAGACCCTGCCAGCTATGCCCCACCACTCATCCTCAGCACTCCCACCCTTACACACACACACACACACACATACACACACACACACACACACACACACACACACACACACACACACACACACACACACACACACACACACACACACACACACACACACCTTGCAGCTTCTTCCTCCCTCCCCTGCCTCCTGCGCTCTCTTTTTGTCCGCTGACAAAGCTTGACAAACCGCATGTGACTTGCAGGGCTTAGCACGGGGGAATTGTCACTGATTCACACATGGTTCAAACTCTCCAGAAAAAAAAAAGCAGTCATATTGATTTTTAATGATGGCAGCCAGTGGGAGGACCCTCGCAGCCTGCCGTGAAGGAAACAAGGAAGTCAGCGGGACTTGACGAACACACGGGGATCCTCTTTATTTTGTTTTTTTTTTCAATACACAATAATTCAACGCCTCTTTATTCTGTAGTTTTGTTAGTTATTGATTTTTTTTGTACACTTAAAATGAATTTTGACGGATACAGCTTTGTTTTCTTGTCACCATTTTTGGAGGCAATTCATAAAAAGTGAAGCGTATTGCAGCTGGGTGCCCGGGAATCGAACCCAGGACCTTCTCCCTGGTTAACATGTCCCAATTTACCTTTTTTTTTCCGAACAAAAAGAAAAAAATAAAGATGTGTACTTTTAAAAACAAAAGTTTGCAGATAGCTTTTATAGTAGGCTAATAAAAGTGTACGAGTTGACAAACATTGTTTGGTAATGAGTAAAGAATGTGTAATAATGGCTCAGTTGGTAGAGCGTCCGTGCCAGCAACGTGAGGGTTCCATGTTCGATTCCTGCTTTCGCCATCCTCGTCACTGCCTTTGTGTTCCTGGGCAAGGCACTTAACCCACCTGCTCCCAGTGCCATCCACACTGGTTTAAAAGTACAGTAACTACCTACTCAGTGGCCTAGTGGTTAGAGCAGGGGTCGGGAACCTTTTTGGCTGAGAGAGCCGTGAAAGCCAAATATTTTAAAATGTATTTCCATGAGAGCCATATAATTTTTTTTTTAACACTGAATACAACTAAATGCATGCATTTTTAAGTAAGACCAACATTTTTGGAGTATAATAAGTCTCTCATTCTTTTTAATAACATTGTTATTCTGAAGCTAACCAATAATAAATAAGATACTTCTTACCATTAATGCGACTTCTTGAACAGGTGCGGTAGAAAACGGATGGATGGATTAAAATGCATGAGAATGTTTTATATTTTGAACGTTATTTTTAACACTGTGATTACCAGCGGAATTATTCAGTACTTATCCTGTTAAGTAATGTCAGCTAAGATTTATCTGAAAGACAGATGCAGTCATCAAAAGAGCCACATCTGGCTCTAGAGCTATAGGTTCCCTACCCCTGGGTTAGAGTGTCCGCCCTGAGATCGGTAGGTTGTGAGTTTAAACCCCGGCCGAGTCATACCAAAGACTATAAAAATGGGACCCAATACCTCCCTGCTTCGCACTCAGCATCAAGGGTTGGAAATTGGGGGTTAAATCACCAAAAATGATTCCCGGGCGAGGCACCGCTGCTGCCCACTGCTCCCCTCACAGAGGAATGCAGAGGACAAATTTCACCATACCTAGTGTGTGTGTGACAATCATTGGTACTTTAACTTTTTAACTTAACTTAAAGATGTAGATCATGGGTTTCACTATATAAAGCGCTTTGAGTTTCCAGAGAAAAAGCGCTATATAAATATAATTCACTTCACTAATTATGTAAGTAATGATAACAGAATGAAAAGTAAATAGTAAGTACATGAATAACATGAAAATGTTACAATGCATACACAAGGGTACTGTCATAACCTCTCACCAAGGTCAGTCATGTCTTGTCTTGTTTTGGTGAGTAGTCTTCCTTATGTTTAGTATGGATTTATGTTGCCAGCGCTTCTTCCCTCCTTTGTTTATGTTCCTGTTGCTAGGAGCGTTGAGCTCACACACCGGCCTCTGTTTGGCGATTAGGATCGGCAGGATTTTTTTCTTGCCTTACGCGACTGTTAAGGTGAAGTCTAGTTTAATTCATGTAGCTTGTTCGCCCTACTATCACTACTATTCAAATGGAATCTGCTATGCTAAGAGCTCTACATGACTTTTGCCTTTGTTATTGGAATTAAAAGATCATCTTACCTGCACGCTGCCTATTGTCCTTCGTATCTTGGAATCACAAACACTTCACGATGCCTATCCACAACCGCTACCTTGGAATACGGGTGCACCAGCTTACCAGCTTTTCGGGATACCAGCTGTCTCTCGGCTAATTGTTGCTTTTAGGTTAAGTGCAAAATTTTGGGTTATGAGACTTAATTTTTTTTAACCATGGGAACGAAGAAAGTGAGCGTGAAGGACAGTGCTGAGAAGGAGCGAATGATATTCATTGAATTAAGGAAGTAAATCATTAGAAAATATGCGGTCCTCTCCAAGGTTTCTCATAGTCATTCACATCGACGTCCCACTGGGGTGAGTTTTTCCTTGCCCGTATGTGGGCTCTGTATTGAGGATGTCGTTGTGGCTTGTGCAGCCCTTTGAGACACTTGTGATTTAGGGCTATATAAATAAACATTGATTGATTGAGAAACATGTCAGAGCGTGTCGCCAACTTGGCAAAGCACTTCAAGTATAGCACTGCTAGTCTGCACCATATTGAAGCAGATGACACCAACCAAGAATGTTGAAATAATACCTTAACAGCGGACAACAGGGCAGCACCAATTATATGGATTTCAATTCATTTCAATGGCCGATGCTGTTTCACAATGCAGGTTTTTCGAAGTACGAGCTGCGTCACAGAACAAAATACTCATATTCTAAGGTACCACGATACTAGCAAAAAGTTTGTATAATGAACTGATACACTCTGTAATTTGCTCAAAACTGGACTATTTTCTGGAAGTGAGGCACTATCAGTTACACCCAAAATGACTGAACCCCTCACTGTCAATTACTTATAGTGGCAAAGGGTTCAAACAAAAACAACATACATATAAAGAAAATTAGATGACAATTTAAATTAAAAATCTACTAAAAGTTTATAAACTTAGCAAATATAATTACTAATAGGGGGTTCATGTTATTTTGAATAGGCAGCTCTATTTGCCATTATTTTGGTATGAAATGATATACCGTATTTTCCGGTATTCAAGCAGCACCCACCAAATTTGAGAAAAACATAATATTTTTTACCCCACTGGACCACAAGCCGCAGTTATATACCAGTAATATATATATATATATATATATATATATATATATATATATATATATATATATATATATATATATATATATATATATATATATATATATATATATATATATATTGTAAATGTTTATTTACATACTTTAAATGCAGTGATGGGCAGTAACAAGCTACATGTAGCTAAGCTACGTAGCTTAACTAGATTCCCAGTAGCTTGGCGGTAGCTTCACTACGTTTTGAACGAGTAGCGATTCCTGTAGATTAGCTACTTTTAGACACATGTAGTGAGGTAGCTTACATCAAAGGAGCTACAAGGAGAAAAAATGGACTGTGAATCAAGGCCAGAAAAAATACGGAGAAAATACAAGGACCTACAATGAGAACATCCATACATTGTCATGTCTGTGTTCATGCTTTTGTTTGGCCATGTGCTGTTTTGTTTTTTGGACACTTCCTTAGTTCCTTGTTTCACTTCCTGGTTTTGTTTGTCACCATAGCAACCATTAGTTTCACCTGTTCCACGTTTGGACTCACACACACCTGTCTCACGTTTTCACAGTCATGTCACGCACCTGTTCACAGTTAGTCACGCACCTGTTTTCACTTATCATGTCACTATATAGGCTTTTCTGTTTCTGTTGTTCGTCCTGGCGACATCACACATTCATGCCATGTTCACAGTTTCTTGTCACGTAAGTTTTTGTTTAATGTTCATAGTTCTCCGCCATTGTGCGCGCCTTTTGTTTTGTCATAGTCAAGTTTTTTCCTCTGCGGTGAGCGCTTTTTGTTTATACCTTTTTGTTTGAGTTAAAAGATTAAACATGTCCTCACCTGTACGCCACGTATGGTCCAATTCTTTTGCACCACGGGAGAGCAAACCACGCCAAAGACCAAGTCTTGACATACATATAATAAATAATAATGATAAATGGGTTATACTTGTATAGCGCTTTTCTACCTTCAAGGTACACAAAGCGCTTTGACAGTATTTCCACATTCACCCATTCACACACACATTCACACACTGATGGAGGGAGCTGCCATGCAAGGCGCTAACCAGCACCCATCAGGAGCAAGGGTGAAGTGTCTTGCCCAAGGACACAACGGACGTGACTAGGATGGTAGAAGGTGGGGATTGAACCCCAGTAACCAGCAACCCTCCGGTTGCTGGCACAGCCACTCTACCAACTTCGCCACGCCGTCCCATGATCAAGTATGACACCTAGAATGGATCTGCTATCCCCGTTTAAATAAAAAAAAATTCATTTCAGTAGGCCTTTAAGCCATTTTTGTCTGCTTTTTGAAGTATGTTTTGGGTCGTTGTCCTGCTGAAGACCCATGACCTCTGACGGAGACCCAAGTTTTTGACACTGAGCCCTACATTATGCCCCTAAATTCTTTGGTAGTCCTCAGATTTCATGATGCCATGCACACAGTCAAGGCATCCTGTACCAGAAGCAGCAAAGCAACCCCAGAACATCAGCGAACCTCCATCATGTTTGACTGTAGGTTTGGTGTTCTTTTCTTTAACCTACTCAGTGGCCTAGTGGTTAGAGTGTCCACCCTGAGATTGGTAGGTTGTGAGTTCAAACCCCGGCCGAGTCAGACCAAAGACTATAAAAATGGGAGCCTTCTGCCTCTGTCTCAGCACCCAGCATTGTCCCACCCACACAACCATCTGATTGGTTACAACAGAGCGGAAACAGCCAATCAGCAGTGCGTATTCAGAGCGGTAACAGCCAATCAGCAGTGCGTATTCAGACTGCATGTCGTCAGTGCTTCAGCGTCGAGCAGATAGGTGTTTAGCAGGTGAGCATAAGGCACCACAGACTGTGGATGCTTTTAAAAAAGCCTTTTTTTTAGATATATGCGTGCTAGTTCTAGTTTTTATTCATTTTTTAATACACTGTAGCACTTTGAGGTTGTTTGCTCAATGGAAAGTGCTTTTTACAAATAAGATATATTATTTTTATTATTAAAATAAATAAACATGTGAATACCACAGCATCTATAATTTCAACAATCTTCCGGGAGAAGCGGTGCACCATCCGACAGAAATGCAGGGGCGCCAACACCCTTAGCCCTTACATACATACGGAGGAAATCTGTGATAATTGGTTGGTTTACTATGATGAGTCACAATTGGCTAAGGTTAAGGTGAATCAGAAAATGGCCAAACAGAGGCAATATAAGGCGGGTCATCAAAAAAGCAAAATCATACCAGACACACACTCATGTAACATGACGGCGAGGGAGCCGGAGACAGAGGGACGCATCAAGCTGACTTTAAAAATAAGAAACTTGAAAATGGCTGAGGAATTCTCTCCCAAGGATCAGATTTTCTTTTAGTGATGAAGATGATGTGCAAAAAAACCCACAGTAATTCGTGTCCTTGGCTATATTTAGATAAATGTATGCGTTTAGAGAAAACAATACCCCAAACCTTAGTTTTTAGTTGTTTATTCTGTAAACTGGCCAATCAGAGGTAAGATAAGGCGGGTCATTGAAACCAGGAAGTAAAATCATAATGAGGACACACTAATGTCACATGACGATGAGAGAGTCGGAGACAGAGGGACACTTCAAGCTGACCACTCAAAAAAAACAACATATTTTTCGGATTATAAGTCGCAGTTTTTTTCGTAGTTTGACCGGGGGTGCGACATATACTCCGGAGCGACTTATGTGTGAAATTATTAACACTTTACCGTAAAATATCAAATAATATTACTTATCTCATTCATGTAAGAGACTAAGCAAATGTCAGCAATCGTCACACACACGTCAACCAATAAGAATTCGGCGGGGGGCGGGTCATGGCAGAAGTGCATTGTGCGTCATGGCAGAAGTGCATTGTGGGTCATGGGATGCTAACTGCTACTATGTCCGTAGCTATTAAAATGGATCATTTCAGCATTGGCGGTAATTTATAAAAACTGAGAAGGGCTGAACAAAAATGGCACCGAAAAGGAAATCATATACTGCAGATTACAAGCTGGACGTAGTGAAATATGCGGCAGAAAACGGCGATCGAGCAGCAGAAAGAAAGGAAGCGGCGCATACCAGGAACGACAACGAGGCAGAAGATTTCATCGGTTTTAGTGATCGGGAGTGACAGATTGTTTGGTAAACGTATAGCATGTTCTATATGTTATAGTTACTTTAATGACTCTTACCATAATATGTTACGTTAACATACCAGGCACGTTCTCAGTTGGTTATTTATGCCTCATATAACGTACACTTATTCAGCCTGTTGTTCACTATTCTTTATTTATTTTAAATTGCCTTTCAAATGTCTATTCTTGGTGTTGGGTTTTATCAAATAAATTTCCCCCCAAAATGCGACTTATATATGTTTTTTTCCTTCTTTATTATGCATTTTCGGCCGGTGCGACGTATACTCCGGAGCGATTTATAATCCGAAAAATACGGTACTTGAAAATGGTAGAAGAATTCTCTCCCACAATTAGATGTTCTTTTAGTGATGAAAATGATGTGCAGGAAACCTATAATAATGGCCTTGGCCTTATTTATTTGACGTGAAATCCCAACAGCAGCCCACTTTTTCCGCATTGAACGAAATACGCATGAGTGATCTCCATCCACTGTTTTAGGGAAAACATATTGGCAGAATCACATGTGGCCCAAATCCAAGCCTACTGCTGCTAAATTCATAGCTGGCTCCACATATGGAGGCGATTTGATAGATCCAAGTGTCGCTACAGCTAATTAATCTACATCAACGTTAATTAATCAACTTAACCTCGGGCGTTGGAGGCCACCCTCCGTTCAGCGTGCAGTAAATCAGACCTGCTTTTTCATTATAGATGCAATTAAATGCTTAAGAGAAAAGGTGAGTGGTAAAAGGATTAATTTAAGATGAAGACAAATTAAGCAACCGGCCACATTTGTGGGTTTCAAACACTGGACGAGCAAGCGCTGCGCTGCGCTGCAAGAGAGAAGGAAAAAACACTCTCCCTAAATAGAAAATAGAGAGCGAAAGGAGGGAGAAAATGATTAACCTCGGAGACATTCGCCTAATTAATTCTGTCTGCCGCTTAAATGCAGCCAGCAACCTTGAAACGCAAGCCGGTCAGGTGAACTCATGTAAAATGTATATCGTCATATATTACAAGGGCTGCTGCTTAATATAGTGACACGTGTAATCTTTATTCAACTCCTAGCCTCCAGGCGTGCGCCAGGCCTTGCGGCAGACGCCGAGTAACGCTAGCCGTATAGCTCACCACACAGCTGGCAGGGCTTATGTACACAGGTGGGAAGCTTTTAAATACATGTTTGCGTATTGTTATGATTGTTTGTGTCTGTATTAATAAGAGATTTGTCCTCCACTGCCATAACATCGACCTAAGCAGTGTTCCTTAACCATAGGGCCGGGGTTTATTGTTGTTTCTCAGCTGCGGTCCATATGGGCTGCAGCGGTACTCAACTGTAATACACTTTTCCACCACATATGCCAGTAATGACAATGTCAAACAAACAGTAGAAGTCTGGAGCTAAAGTCATAGAGAAGTTTCTTAAGCGCAAAAATTATGACCCATGTAGTGAAGTTGTATTTATATTTGCACTAAAATTTTACAGTGTAGTTAAACATTCAATGGTCATTTTAGTGTATTTATTTTAGTAGTATGTATTAGTATTAGTATGTATTAAGTAGTATTCCCTAATATGGTAAATGTATTATTTGTCAGTTATTTGAGTCCCTTCTCATGCAGTATATTTGTTTAGTACCGTAATTTCCGGACTATAAGCCGCTACTTTTTCCCCTCGTTCTGGTCCCTGCGGCTTATACAAGGGTGCGGCTTATATACGGCCTGTTCTTCTCCGACACCGACGAAGAGGATTTCGGTGGTTTTAGTACACAGGAGGAAGACGATGACACAATGATTAAAGACTGACTTTTCATATACCGGTAGGCTGGTTATTTTGATAACGTACAGGCGAGCACTTTGTATTACTTTGCACCGTTGTATTATTTGTACTCTGCATGAATGCTGTTCGCCATGTCAAAGATGTGAAAATTTGATTGAATGATTGAAAGATTTATTGTTAATAAATGGGACGCTTTGCGTTCCCAAACAGTCATCTCTGTCCCAACAATCCCCTCCGTGGTAGCAGGAACCCCTATATACTACGGTAATTACACATCAAAACCCTGCGGCTTATAGTCGGGTGCGGCTTATATATGGAGCAATCTGTATTTTCCCCTAAATTTAGCTGGTGCGGCTTATAGTCAGGTGCGGCTTATAGTCCGGAAATTACGGTACTTAATTTTTCTAATTAGCCTGACCTAAGCCTGAGGTTTATGTGATGAATAATAATAATCTTTGTAATCAACACATGGTTTCATATCATTTGACACGGTTATAAACTGTAAAGATGTTAGATATAGAGATGTCCGATAATATCAGCCTGCCGATATCATCGGCCGATAAATGCTTTAAAATGTAATATCGGAAATTATCGGTATTGTTGTTTTCTTTAATCGGTATCGTTTATTTTTTTTTATTTTTATTTTTTTTATTAAATCAACATAAAAAACACAAGATACACTTACAATTAGTGCACCAACCCAAAAAACCTCCCTCCCCCATTTACACTCATTCACACTCATTCACACAAAAGGGTTGTTTCTTTCTGTTATTAATATTGTGGTTCCTACATTATATATCAATATATATCAATACAGTCTGCAAGGGATACAGTCCGTAAGCACACATGATTGTGCGTGCTGCTGGTCCACTAATAGTACTAACCTTTAACAGTTAATTTTAGTCATTTTCATTAAATACTAGTTTCTATGTAACTGTTTTTATATTGTTTGACTTTATTTTTTTATTCAAGAAAATGTTTTTAATTTATTTATCTTATTTTATTTTGTTTTATGTTTTTAAAAAGGACCTTATCTTCACCATACCTGGTTGTCCAAATTAGGCATAATAATGTGTTAATTCCACAACTGTATATATCGGTATCGGTTGATATCGGTATCGGTAATTAAAGAGTTGGACAATATCGGAATATCGGACATCGGCAAAAAGCCCTTATTGGACATCCCTAGTTAGATATAATTATTGAATATGATTCAAATCAACAGCAATATTACTAATTCAGTGTTAATAATTGAGTGGGCCCATCTATAGTGAAAAAGGTTGGGCCCCGAGGTCAAACAGGTTAAGAACCGCTGACCTAAACTGTACATAAACTGATGAGAACACAGAAGATGTACATTAATTATAGCAAACCTCACAAATTGTGTTAGCTTAGAGCATTTTCACTCATTGTCGATCCATTTTGGGTCCAGATCCTAAGGCTAACTAGGATTGTATAAAGCTGTACATTTCGAATTGGGTTGGTTATCTTCGAAAGTATAGCCTGATTAATTTTAATTAACCAGGCTATAATTACTTAATTTACAGCTACTCATTTAATTTTTCAGGCTACTAATTAATTAATTTACAGCACACGTGTCAAACTCAAGGCCAGATCTGGCCCGCCACATCAAAGCCTGGAAATAATATGCATCTTTTCTTACTAAATGTATTTGTTCTTTCCTCCTTGACATTAAAACATACATGTACTGCATGCAATTGCATATCTTTTAAACTTAACGTTATCTACTAATGCAACAAAATATTATCCATCCATCATTTTCTACCGCTTGTTCCTTTTGGGGTCGTGAGGGGTGCTGGAGCCTATCTCAGCTGCATTCGGGCGGAAGGCGGGGTACACTCTGGACAAGTCGCCACCTCATCACAGGGCCAACACAGATAGACAGACAACATTCACACTCACATTCACACACTAGGGCCAATTTAGAGTTGCCAATCAAAATATTATATCATCATATATTCCAAAAAATATGTTTTTGGTAAACTAAAGATAAATACTTAAATATCTGCTTGATTTATGATTTCATGGCAAGTTGTCCATCAAATTGTTCACTGTAAAAATGACAATAGATTTTACGGTAAAATTCTGGCACTACATTTTTGTCATTGTAAAATCAACTTTGATACACTGTTAAACAGCAACTGAAAATTTTACAGTAAAAAACTGGTAGATCTGTTGCATGATAATTTTGTAAAAACACAGTGGTTCTGTTTTTCCATTTCATTCCATTTATTAATTTTTTTGTATATACTGTAAAAAAACACAGCAAATTTTACGATAATATTCTAGCGACTGTGTGCCAGTTTTTACTGTAAAATCTTAAGTTGTTTTTTTTACAGTGTATGTAAAAAAACAGAAAACAAATGCATGGGCAATTAAATGCATGTATTGCATATATAGATGAATATTCATATATTACTTATTGTTACAAGTGGCCCTTTGAGAACAACCATAACTGCAATGAAAATGAGTTTGACACCCCTGGCTTAGACCATTTTCACTCATAGTCAATCCATTTTGGGTCCAGATCGTAAGGGTAACAATACATCTTATTGGAATTTTACAAAATAAATTCGAGCAGGTCCAGTGGGATTTTTATAAATCTGTACAGTTTAAAACGGGTGGTTATGTTCAAAAGTATAGCCTGATTAATGTAAAGGTTTTCTTGACACAACTTCCCTATTTGAACAAATTTACGCTCACACCTACTGTATACTGTATATATCAGTCCTCCCAGGAATTTGCAGTTACGCGATTGGGCCCATTCATGCTTATTTTACCAAACCCTACAAAATATGTGCCGCCTTGCTTACTTTGTCCAATGCTTGCAACTTCCCCACACATTTTGGCTAATTAGCACCATTTTCGCCAATCATTGTCTCTGAGCGGCGCTTTAACGTGCATGTCAACTGCGTAATCAAAACTTGCTGGTTTCTTGTGTAACAACATATCAACTCTTTATTGCTCGAATGACACAATTGTCGTCCTTTCGTGTACCTTATGGTGCGTTCCATTTGTACTGGGAAGTCGGAAATTCTGAGTTCCTTGTCGGAATTTCAATTAGAAAGCCCATCAAGTCGGATTTCCGACTTGGTAAGTTGGTGCATTCTCACCACCCCTGATTTTGTTTCAAAGATGGCTGCTCTGGATGTAAACAATTATATCTGCTTCTATAATACACTATATTGCCGAAAGTATTTGGCCACCAAGCCAAATGATGAGAATCAGGTGTCCTAATCACTTGGCCCGGTGTATAAAATCAATCACTTGGGCATGGAGACTGTTTCTACCAACATTTGTGAAAGAATGGGCTGCTCTAAGTGATTTCCAGCGTGGAACTGTCATAGGATGCCACCTGTGCAACAAATCCAGTCGTGAAATTTCCTCGCTCCTAAATATTCCATTATTATAGGAAAAGTGAAGAGTTTGGGAACAACAGCAAGTCAACCACCAAGTGGTAGGCCAAGTAAACTGACAAAGAGGGGTAAGCGGATGCTGAAGTGCATAGTGCAAAGACTTTCTGCACAGTCAGTTGCTACAGAGCTCTAAACTTCATGTGACCTTCCAATTAGCCCACGTACAGTACGCAGAGAGCTTCATGGAATGGGTTTCCATGGCCGATCAGCTGCATCTAAGCCATACATCACCAAGTCCAATGCAAAGCGTCCAATGTAGTGGTGTAAAGCACATCGCCACTGGACTCTAGAGCAGTGGAGGCGCGTTTTCTGGAAAGATGAATCACGCTTTTCCATCTGGCAATCTGATGGACGAGTCTGGGTTTGGAGGTTGCCAGGAGAACGGTACATTTGGGACTGCATTGTGCTGAGTGTGAAATTTGTTGGTGGAGGAATTATGGTGTGGGGTTGTTTTTCAGGAGTTGGGCTTGGCCCCTTAGTTCCAGTGAAAGGTACTTTGAATGCGCATTTTGGGCAATTCCATGGGATGGCACTTCAAGTTCATATGTGAGTAAACGCAGGTGGCCAAATACTTTTGGCAATATAGTGTATCTGTTATTAGCACTTCTGATTAGTTTTTGTCTCAGTAAATCAGCCAATACGATGTATTGTTGTATTTTTATGGCAACATTACTGTAGTGTAAACTACATTTAATTTGTGTGGTATATACCCTGCACATCGCTAGCAATAGCATCTGTGTTTCCTCTTCATCCACTGTTTTTGAATGTTGCAGAAAGAGTACATATTTTCCCATTAGTCGATTGTAGCTGAGATAGGCTCCAGCGCCCCCCGCGACCCCGAAGGGAATAAGCGGTAGAAAATGGATGGATGGATGTTTATATTCCAATAAGGTAAGCGCAAAAATAGTTTTCGTGGATGTGGCCTTCTTGATTTCCGACATCGTTACTGAAACGCTCTCAACTCGGCTGTGACGTCATTCCCAGCTCCGACTTCCAACTTCCGAGGTAAATGTAACGCAGCATACGACCTACTTCCTTGCTGTTCACAGCGCTAAGCCTTCTGGGTAATGTAGTATAAAAACATTTAGCAACACGCTGGCTTCCTGACTTATAGTTCCCTTGTATTTATATATGGTTTAAAGTAGCACTAAGTAACTTTTCAACCTTAATAAAATATTTTCATAACTTTTGGGGATGATACATGGATTTACAACTAGTTGAATGACACCTCTGTTATGGCCTAAGGAGGGGTCTGTATCACTTTCACTGGCACTAAGCAACTTTGAGGGGAGTGGTAGGAACCATGCCACACAAAAAACTACAAATGTGCTGACTGCTTTACGGCATACGTCACTTACTCCTTTTCCCATTCGTTACAAAGACGGAAGTCGATGCGAACGCTTACGTGCAATTACTGTTATCATGGCCGAAGCTGCAAAGCAATAAAAAAATGAAAAGTTTGGTCTGATCAGACAAAAAAAAGAAAAAGGGAGGCTACCCGGATAAAACGACAGTCAAGGATCAACATTGGCCCAGCTTTCACTCGCTGGCATTAGCCCAAAGAGGAGGAGGGATTTCAGACCAATGCTGCCCTGGCTCTGTTTCTGCTAATCTCATAAGTGACTTTTGATGCTCAAATCAAAATGATAATGCTAATGTTAGCTGTCGGAAACTTGCAGGTAGTAATACATAACCACAGGCTTGTTAGTTCACAGTTTCACATTGACTCGACCAGCCACACAACAAACTCAAAAGTACTGTGTAAAGAAAAAAAATACGATCACTGCAAGATGCAATTATAAAGTTTGAGTAAAATATGTAGGTTAGTAATGTGGAAAGATCATCATACTGAATCATTGTGGTATTATTGTGTCAGTTTATATATAAGTGACACTATTGGTTTATGACGATTTACAACGCTATGCGCTGGTCCTCTTGGAAAATGTGGTCTTCCTTCAGACAAAACACTTCCGCTTTGGTCCAGTGGCGCCGCCAAAATCAACCAAAACTGAAAGTTCTTAAAGTACCAGTCGAGTGGAAAATCCAGTTGACTTCAGATGCTTAATTGTGTTTCATTGTATCCATTATACTGTATCCAGTTGTATTTACAATCCGCAAAGTATGTGAAAAACCGTCTAAACATCGCAAAATGCCACAAATTCAGTCAGCCATTTTTAATATTCCGCTCTGAATACCTCCGGCTTTTTCCAAAAATTCACCGGAATAACGCTTTTGCACTCTGACCACGTTATCAGATCAGTCATACTGGAAATTAGAAAGAAATGTAGAAAGAGATATGCTGTTTATCATTCACAATCCCTATATAAGACATGTAAACTTTTTTTTTTTTAATGCATTCTAAGTCGTAAATAAATAAATAAACAAAAATACCCCTAACAATGGAGTCAATGGGGGCTCTCTATTTTGACCAAAAATCTCTCTAAATGACAATTCAAAATCTGCAAACAATAATCTATTTACATCTCATGACCTGAATATAACCCAAATATTAGTAATGTTGTTATTATAAGCGCTAAAAGAGACAAAGTAATTTTAGCATGGAAAACCGAGAGCCAACTATAGTTTATCGCTGCACTTTAATGTAATTATAAAATGAAACTGAAGGTGGCAGTAATGCAACATATATGAATGCAAACTGCCATAAAATAGTAAAGAAGAAGCTTATACAGCACTGCAGCATTGATGTCTTGTTTGCTGCGGCTCTGCTCGTCAAAGTTATTCTAGATTTTAAATCATGCCTCTCATCTGGATTATAGGAGGATTTAGCCTTGAATCTTGAAGTTGTTCACCTGTGAAATACAATGTATACCCAGAGATGTAGACAAAGTTAAGTTAAGTTAAAGTACCCATGATTGTCACACACACACTAGGTGTGGCGAAATGATTCTCTGCATTTGACCCATCACCCTTGATCACAGACACACTACAATAGAAGACAGTGACAGCAGCAACTTTTTAACCCTTCGTGTGGATTAAAATTAATTCTTCATCCAAACGGGAAGATATGGACATCCTATCAGTCGTCATCACAGTGAGAGCAGACATCGTACGGTAAGCAATCGTTTTATTATGTCTGAAATTCGTATTTCTTGTTTAGCACTTAGCAATACTGATACAGGACGCTTAGTGTTTCACTAAAGTTGGATCTGTTTAGCAGAGGTTCTAAAACTTGTAGGTCACCCTCCTTATATTTAGGATCAAAAATATAAAGTTCTGGACCATCATTTGTCCCAAAGCAATCTGCATGATTTGCGTTGTTGTTGGCGGGGAAGGGATCTGCGGTCCCTACGTCCACGTCACGCGACCATGTGACTGGCTAGCTCATTATCTCTCAAAATGGCTCAGGAATCTCTGTGAGACTGATACAATTTTGTTCATATCTATTTTCTCGAAAACTTTTGGAGTCTTTCGGTGTCATACGTCAGATATACATGATATTAACTTCAATATAGAGGCAACTTGTTTTTTCACTCGATTGGTACTTTACGTGGGGCTTTAAAATGTACTTACATACTTGCCAACCCTCCCGAATTTTCCGGGAGACTACCGAATTCCAGTGCCTCTCCCGAAAATCTCCCGGGACAACCATTCTCCCGAATTTCTCCCGATTTCCAGCCGGACTTAAGGCACGCCCACTCCAGGTCAGTGCGGACCTGAGTGAGGACAGCCTGTCGTCACGTCGGCTTGGTCACAGCTTTTTGGTTGTTAGGAGTACAGAGTGTTTTAATGTAGAGTTCTAAATCTTTTTTAAAGGCACAAAAAACAGGTCGGGCATTGAGAAACTTACATTAATGAATATACAACTTAGCCAATAGTATAATGAGGTTGCTAAGGTAAAATTCATTTTCAAATTTTTTTCAAATAGTGTAAATCCAAATATCACATCTTTAAAACAATGCACAAATTTGTCATGGGCAAGTGTGGGAGTCGGTTCTGAAGTATGAAGTAAAGAGACGTAACTTCATCACCTCGCCTGGTTATTGACTCCAACCCAGAATATTACACTGCCCATACCTACGCTCCTTCAAAGGCTGTGCTACTGGCTGCAAAGCATTGCACTTTCAAATACAACAATGAGTAGAGAGGAGTGTTATGTGTGTATATGTGTAAATAAATGAACACTGAAATTCAAGTATTTATTTTATTTATATGTATATATATATATATATATATATATATATATATATATATATATATATATATATATATATATATATATATATATATATATATATATATATATATATATATATATAATATATATATATATACATAATAAAATACATATATATATATAAATACATAATAAAATACATATATATATATATATATATATATATATATAAATACATAATAAAAAACATATATATATATATATATATATATATATATATATATATATATATATATATATATATATATATATATATATATATATATATATATATATATATATATAGGTAGAATTCACTGAAAGTCAAGTATTTATTTTATTTTATTTTATAAGAAATACTTGAATTTCAGTGAATTCTAGCTATAAATATACTCCCCCCAACCCCCCAATCTCCGGAATTTGGAGGTCTCAAGGTTGGCAAGTATGTGTACTTATCCTGGTCAGACAATTAAGAACATATTTTCATTTGCAATGATGACCGAGCAAAGAGGCAGCATTTACATGACAGAGATATTAATGTGTGATGATGATCTCTCATTATTGCTCATTTACTAACAACAGTTACCACTATAGATCGCGCTCAACGGGTCAGAAATGCTCTAAACGTGCGGGGGTAAATGACTTGTTAAAGATAAGCAAACACTTTTCAGGTGGAAAACATACAGAGAGAATGTCTGCAACTTGTGGACGACAAAGCAGACAATAATTAAGCATTTGGTGGTTTTTCTTTCTGCAATTATAATCAATTAAAAGAGTACAGTGATTTGATAATAATCCCTGTGCATGTGCTTTTAATGCCATTTAGAGTCTATTTGAAGTCTGTGTGGTATAATGGATGGATAGAACTTTATTGTCATTGCACTTAAAAATTACAACAAAATTAAATTTTCAGTACAAAGCTACAGTTAGAGGATGGACTGAATGGAAGCACTGATCGAGTCGCCATGTGGGCGGCGCCCCGTAAAAAAGGTAGGAAAAAATGGTAAACATGGGGGGAAGAGGAGGAAAAAAGCAAGTCCCAAACTAAACCCCTGGGGTGTTGGGGGCTCGTAAAGACCAGGGAAAAACCTGAAGCAAAGTACATATACATATTACGTCGTTCAACTCGAGACTTGCAACAAGGGGTAAAACATGAGTAAAAATGGGGGTAAAAATGAGTAAAACATCAATACAGTATTTGTTCTGCAATGTATCTTGCAATCCTGTGCTTTTTTGGTTTAAGGTGAAAGGGAACACTGAAAACATTGAGTTGATTTAATGTTAGCGGGAAAAAAAAGCATCAAAACATTACTGCAACTTTTCTGAAAACGCAGCCGCGAATTCAGGCACTTTAGGCCCAAACAATCACAAAAAAAGCTTTCAAAATCCTGGAAAGGACTGATATCTGCTTTAATAATATGGTAAATGACAACATGCTTATATGGAAATGTTGCTTTCAAGTGATGCTTGTCGGCTATCTTTGTGGATTTTTTTACGGAACAACTTGGTCATTTTAGTGTTTGTTCTTATCAATCAATCAATCAATCAATTAATGTTTATTTATATAGCCCTAAATCACAAGTGTCTCAAAGGGCTGTACAAGCCACAACGACATCCTCAGTACAGAGCCCACATATGGGCAAGGAAAACTCACCCCAGTGGGACGTCAATGTGAATGACTATGAGAAACCTTGGAGAGGACCGCATATGTGGGTAACACCCCCCCCCCCACCACCCCTCTAGGGGAGACCGAAAGCAATGGATGTCGAGTGGGTCTGACATAATATTGTGAAAGTCCAACACATCAGCGAAAGTCCAGTCCATAGTGGGGCCAGCAGGAACCATCCCGAGCGGAGTCGGGTCAGCAGCGTAGAGATGTCCCCATCCGATGCACAGGCTAGCGGTCCACCCCGGGTTGGGAGCAGAGTAGAAAAGAAAAGAAAAGAAACGGCAGATCAACTGGTCTAAAAAGGGAGTCTATTTAAAGGCTAGAGTATACAAATGAGTTTTAAGATGAGACTTAAATGCTTCTACTGAGGTAGCATCTCTAACTTTTACCGGGAGGGCATTCCATAGTATTGGAGCCCGAATAGAAAACGCTCTATAGCCCGCAGACTTTTTTTGGGCTCTGGGAATCACTAATAAGCCGGAGTTCTTTGAACGCAGATTTCTTGCCGGGACATATGGTACAATACAATCGTCAAGATAGGCAGTGTAGTATTTTATACGTAAGTAGTAAAACCTTAAAGTCGCATCTTAGGTGCACAGGAAGCCAGTGCAAGTGAGCCACTATAGGCGTAATATGATCAAACTTTCTTGTTTTTGTCAAAAGTCTAGCAGCCGCATTTTGTACCATCTGTAATCTTTTAATGCTAGACATAGGGAGGCCCGAAAATAAAACGTTACAGTAATCGAGACGAGATGTAACGAACGCATGGATAATGATCTCAGCATCGCTTGTGGACAAAATGGAACAAATTTTAGCGATATTACGGAGATGAAAGAAGGCCGTTTTAGTAACACTCTTAATGTGTGACTCAAACGAGAGAGTTGGGTCGAAGATAATACCCAGATTCTTTACCGAGTCGCCTTGTGTAATTGTTTGGTTGTCAAATGTTAAGGTGGTATTATTAAATAGATGTCGGTGTTGAGCAGGACCGATAATCAGCATTTCCGTTTTCTTAGCGTTGAGTTGCAAAAAGTTAGCGGACATCCATTGTTTAATTTCATTAAGACACGCCTCCAGCTGACTACAATCCGGCGTGTTGGTCAGCTTTAGGGGCATGTAGAGTTGGGTGTCATCAGCATAACAGTGAAAGCTAACACCGTATTTGCGTATGATGTCACCTAGCGGCAGCATGTAAATACTAAAGAGTGCAGGGCCAAGAACCGAACCCTGGGTAACTCTGCACGTTACCTTAACATAGTCCGAGGTCACATTGTTATGGGAGACACACTGCATCCTGTCAGTAAGATAAGAGTTAAACCAAGACAAGGCTAAGTCTGACATCCCAATACGCGTTTTGATACGCTCTAATAAAATATTATGATCAACAGTATCGAAAGCGGCGCTAAGATCAAGAAGCAGCAACATAGATGACGCATCAGAATCCATCGTTAGCAATAGATCGTTAGTCATTTTTGCGAGGGCTGTCTCCGTAGAGTGATTTGCCCTGAAACCGGATTGAAAAGGTTCACAGAGATTGTTAGACGCTAAGTGTTCATTTAGCTGCTGTGCGACAATTTTTTCGAGGATTTTCGAGATAAACGGAAGGTGGGACACCGGCCGGTAGTTTACCATGAGGTCAGGATCGAGGTTAGGTCTTTTGAGTAGAGGATGAATAACCGCTTTTTTGAATGCTAGGGGAACAGTGCCAGAGGAAAGTGATAAGTTTATAATATTTAACACTGATGGACCTAATAATACAAAAAGCTCCTTGATAAGTTTCCCAGGAATTGGGTCAAGTAAACATGTTGTTTGTTTTGTCCCATTTACACATTTTAACAATTCCTCCAATGTTATTTCATCAAAGAGAGAGAAACTATTTTGGAGGGCAGTGTCCGTCGTATATACAGTCGTATCTGTGTTAATAGAACCCAGTTGTAGCTGAGATGCATTGTCTTTAATCTCTTTTCTAATGACTTCAATTTTCTTATTAAAGAAATTCATAAAGTCATCTGCTGAGTGGGTGGAGCTACTGGGAGGAGTCCCTTGTTGGGTTAGCGATGCTACTGTACTAAACAAAAATTTAGGATCATTTTTGTTGAGGTGGATGAGATTTGAGTAATATTTAGCTTTAGCTGAGGTAAGCATGCGTTTATAAGTTATTAAACTATCACTCCATGCTTCCATGCTTGATGGAAAACCTCAAGTTTAGTCGCACGCCATTTGCGTTCCAGCTTTCTACATGATAATTTCTGGGCTTTAGTTTCTTCTGTAAACCATGGGGTGCGCCTTTTAGGGGCCCTTTTTAGCTTTAGCGGTGCTACACTATCAATGGTGTCGCGCAGGGCGTCGTTAAAGTTGTTAGTGAGGTTATCAATAGAGCCCACATAATTTGGGAATGGTGCCATTACCGAAGGCAGTAGGTCAGTAAGAGTCGTCGATATGGCAGCATTAATGTTGCGGCTGCTATAGTAGTTATTATTATTATTATTAGTTTGTTGACAATGAGTCAGAACTTCGAATTTTATAAGGTAATGATCGGACATTACTTTAGTGTACGGGAGTATCGTAACTTTAGAGGTGGTGACACCCCTGACAAACACTAGATCTATCGTATTACCGTTGCGATGCGTGGGTTCATTTATTATTTGTGTAAGACCACAGCTATCAATTATAGTCTGGAGCGCCACGCATGGAGGGTCCGATGGGGTATTCATATGGATATTAAAGTCCCCCATTATGATTATATTGTCGGCGTGCGTCACTAGATCAGCAACAAACTCTGAGAATTCACTGATGAAGTCCGAATAGGGGCCAGGGGGGCGGTAGATAACAGCCAGGTGGAGAGGCAGCGGTGTGACAAACCTCATAGTGAGCACCTCAAACGAGTAGTTTTAGTTTTCATTGTATATTAGTGCGACACCCCCTCCCCTTTTAAGAGGACGGGCAACATGTGCATTCGTATAGTTAGGAGGAGATGCCTCATTTAGCGCAAAAAAATCGTCTGGTTTGAGCCAGGTCTCGGCGAGACCAACGACGTCAAGTTTGTTGTCTCTAATGACCTCATTAACTAATAACGTTTTGGAAGATAATGATCTTATGTTTAAAAAGCCCATATTATAGGTAGTGGGCTGTTTTGAGGATTGTTTGTTGAAATTATCCGAAGTAGCAATATTAATAATGTTGCGTTTATTATGCGTAGTGCACTTTAAATAGTTTCGACCATATCGAGGAATTGATACGACGGGAATTTTCAGATTGTTTGCTTGATGCTGTGATAAACTGAACGCATCATAGTTAGCCACCTCGGTACAATGTATGTCTGCCTCTGACACGGTCACAAAAGAAAAAACATTATGTGAGTTGTGTTTTATTCTAAGAGAATTGCTATGTGTGCAGGGATTATCCAGCCTGGCGCCGGCTAGTTCTAGTTTAAATGACTTCTTACCCGGACACTCCACGCTTCTTTGGTGATTAGCTTTTCCCTTTGTTGTTAGCCCCGCTCGGCATCCCCGCTTCTGCTTCTGCTTCCGCTCACACCGCTTACGTCGCCTCCATTGACGGTCCCCACTAATACTTGACTCCGCTGCTACAAAGGCCGCTCGATGTAGCCCGCGAAGTATTCCCATGCTAGCGAGGAGGTCCACCGTACATGCATCTTTCAGTCTATAACGACCCGATCCATCCACATCCAGAATTGTCTGTCGGTCGTATGTGATCACAGAGTGTTCACGCTTTGAGCCAGCCATGAAATTGACAGAAATGACGGGTGTTTTTTGCCAAATCGCTCTACACTCCCAAGAGCGTCTTCAAGCTGCTGCATTTCAATGCGCCGCCATTTTTTTTCTTACAAATATATTTTGAAACTGCAGCACCAGGTATAATATATATATATATATATTTTTTGTGTTTTGCCTTTGCCCTGTTGCCAGAACAATTGTATTTTCCGGCATGAAGCCCAATTACAGAGCTTGCAAACTTAAAAAAAATCTTGCAAGTGTGACCAGTGCAGCGCCATCTTTACCCCGATCACACCAATCTTAGCGATAACAGGTTGAAATAATACATGGAAACACATGCAAAGCGTACTATTTTCAGTATTTCCTTGAAAAATATTGTGAAAAATAGTGTTTTAAGGACTGCTGGCACCGATCTCTGTGGAGTCTGCACGCTGATTGCTTTTGTAGTTTTTCTTTGGCCCTATCGCCAAACTGACGTGTATTGGTTGTATTCTTCAATTAAAGCGGAATTCAATGGTCTCGCTGTGTTTCTAACGGCCTGTAATTTATAAATCCTGTTGGAGGGACCTGTCCGTCTCCATCTTCAGCTCAATCTATCAATCAGAGATTCTTAAGTACCCCAATCAAGCCTCAAAATGGGGGTTGAGTACTTGAGTTAAGCTTGTCTCTCCGTTTCCTTCCATGCGATGACGTCTTTCACACCTGCTTGTGTGCTTGTGTGTGTTGGGGATTCCGAGTTATGATTTTGTGCTTATAAGTACTGTAAGTGGCATTCCTGTGGTTTCGCACCACGCTTTGGAAAATTAGGATCCAGCTTCCCCCAGCCCTATGAAACCACCCGTCTTGACTCTGCACCTCCTGGATGTAATAAAAGTATGAGCTGTTGACTACTGCCCTGGATTTTTGGCCAGCTACTGTGGACATACCGTATAGGTGTCATATCTGTGTGTATAAACGCATGTCCACAAAACATGCTTGCGAGTTTACCACTAGTTACTTCTTAAAACTGATCATTCACAGTAATTAAAAAAATATAAGCTTCTTTTTTTTCCCCACATCACTTCATGAGAGCCAACAAACACAATAAAACATCACTTACTGTACAAGGTCTGCTGTCATTAGGAGGCCGACTGCTGGGATGTTGATATATTCCCATTTAGATGAAGAATGTCTCATAATCCTCACGAAGAAACGGGGTCGGGGTCAGGGGAAGAAGTGCTTTTTGTGTCGTTCTTGCCAGTTCCAGGTCCGAAATGGCTGTCAAAGTGTACCAACTTGTCGGAATACCTACTCAGACGTCTTCTGTGCAGGTGAGATGCATGATATATGATCTACAAAAGGGGTCTGCAACCTGCGGCTCTTTCATGCCTCTGCCCTGGCTCCCTTTGGCTTGCCTTTGAAACTAAATTTCAATAAATAATCGCTATTTAATTTGAATTAATTCTATTGTATTTAGTTAGTTCATTTTAATGTTAAAGTTGTTATGTTGGAGAGTTGGAGTCATGTAATATAACAATGAAAAGCATTTTAATATTTTGTCAATCGAAACGTATGTCACACCCTTATGTGTCATCTTTTGTTGCCAAGCAATTGACAGAAAATACGACATTTAATGCTTCATGGACAGATTAATTTGCCTTCTCTGTTGACGAGGTTGGTTCATGTGTGTGCTTAATATGTGGGGAGAAAATGGCAAACAACGAAATAAATCAAATGTTGAAGACATTTCCAGAACAAACACACAGCATTTGCGGAAAAATACCCAGCTGAAGATGACCAAAAAAGAGCAGTTTTGGAACTTCTGCGGAAAGCTGATCAGAGCAAATAAACTTGGAGAGTCGTTTTCTGTCTAGTGTTTGATTTCATAAATGCTATTTCATAAGTGTAGTGAAACTTTAAAGGCCTACTGAAATGATGTTTTCTCATTTAAACGGGGATAGCAGATCCATTCTATGTGTCATACTTGATCATTTCGCGATATTGCCATATTTTTGCTGAAAGGATTTAGTAGAGAACATCGACGATAAAGTTCGCAACTTTTGGTCGCTGATAAAAAAAGCCTTGCCTGTACCGGAAGTAGCGTGACGTCACAGGTTGAAGGGCTCCTCACATCTGCACATTGTTTACACCAGCAGCGTGAGCGATTCGGACCGAGAAAGCGACGATTACCCCATTAATTTGAGCGAGGATGAAAGATTTGTGGATGAGGAAAGTGACAGTGAAGGATTAGAGTGCAGTGCATGACGCCAGGGTGTATCTTTTTCCGCTCTGACCGTAACTTAGGTACAAGGGCTCATTGGATTCCACACTTTCTCCTTTTTCTATTGTGGATCACAGATTTGTATTTTAAACCACCTCGGATACTATATCCTCTTGAAAATGAGAGTCGAGAACGCGAAATGGACATTCACAGTGACTTTTATCTCCACGACAATACATCGGTGAAGCACTTTAGCTTCGGAGCTAGCGTGATAGCATCGTGCTTAACTGCGGATAGAAACAGAAGAAACATGCCCCTGACTGGAAGGATAGACCGAAGATCAACAATACTATTATTACTTCTACTATCAGGAGACACTGAACCCAACGCTGGACCTGTAACCACACGGTTAATGCTGTCCAGCCTGGCGAAGCCTAGCAATGCTGTTGCTAACGACGCCATTGAAGCTAACTTAGCTACGGCACCTCAACAGAGCTATGCTAAAAACATTAGCGCTCCACCTACGCCAGCTCTCATCTGCTCATCACCACCCGTGCTCACCTGCGTTCCAGTGATCGACGGCGCGACGAAGAACTTCACCCGATCATCGTTGCGGTCGGCGGCTAGCGTCGGATAGCGTGTCTGCTATCCAACTCAAAGTCCTCCTGGTTGTGTTGCTGTAGCCAGCCGCTAATACACCGATCCCACCTACAGCTTTCTTCTTTGCTGTCTTCATTGTCCATTAAACAAATTGCAAAAGATTCACCAACACAGATGTCCAGAATACTGTGGAATTATGTGGTGAAAACAGACGACTTTAGCTGGCCACCGTGCTATTCCAAAATGTCTGCTTCAACCCGTGACGTCACACGCAAACGTCATCATACCGAGACGTTTTCAGCCGGATATTTCACGGGAAATTTAAAATTGCACATTATAAGTTAACCCGGCCGTATTGGCATGTGTTGCAATGTTAAGATTTCATCATTGATATATAAACTATCACACTGCGTGGTCGGTAGTAGTGGGTTTCAGTAGGCCTTTAAGTGGCGTTATCGTCATTTTAGGGATCAAACAGAGTTTGCGGCTGTCGGCGAGTTGTATTTATTTAGTGGGAAATGTTCTCAAATGGCTCTTTGTATGGTGAAGGTTGCCAACCCCTGGTCTAGAATAACTGTACAGGGAGCAAGGAAGTGAGGAAGTAAGTGAAGCAACAGACCACTCAATGACATAAACATAGGGACACACGGTAGTGATCACAGTGCCGCTATAAATAGTTAGTCTGCGTTAGCGCTTATAATAACCATATCACTAATACTTGGTTAATATTTAAGTCACGAAATGTAAATGTAGTATTGTTGGCGCTTTTTGAATGGTTGTTTATCTAATTTTATGGGCGGAATAGTGGAGCTGTAAGCAAACTTTTATTTACGTTGATTTAACATTTACAATACAATTTAAAAAATCCACCCGTCATCACAATGATTTTTAACGATAGGCAAAATTTAAAAAAAAAGTGCAGTTCCCCTTTAAAGTCCTTGCATAAGACAGAGCCATGGTGGTTGACGAAATAGGATCATCCCCCTCTAGGCACTTTGCCTTTCCCAGTCCCCAAGGTGATCAATCTGCTCGCCTCTAAAGAAGCATGATGATGATTAACTCCATACTCCACATTTCTTGTCTCAAACCTGTCAAGAAAAGTGCCCTCCTGGACTTCATAAGAAGCCTGTTGACAAAACATACTGACTGCATATATTTGTTTGTATAAACCAAGGGCCGGTTTTACTAAAGGTTTCCGTGTACTAAAACACGTGCAAACCTGATAGCCCATGCAAAGCTGATCAACTAAATGTGTGCAAAGTGGATTGCGTTTGCTAAGTGAGCAAAATAATCCATTTTGTGTCTCTGTCCTCATTAATGCGCAAAATATATGCTGATCATCAAAACAACCACAATACAGGGAGGAGAAAATCTGAATATAATATAATTCTGTATTATATCCTGCGTAATGTGATTTATCAACACTCATCGCCGTTTTGCGAGCACTATTTTGCGTTTTATTTAGCACGTTTGAGAAGGATGTGCAAACTTGACAGTTTCTCACACGGCTGCAGGACAGAGAATCCTCCGTCCTACGTGTGTGTGTCAACATTTTGGGTGGTCAAAAATAAAAAACATTAGACACGTGGTGCATTCAGCAACATCCTTTTATAATTTTATAACTGCTCAGGGACTGATTACAATAAATTATATTGACATGATCTAGTGTCCTTTAGTGTTCTTGTGGTCTTGTAAAATGTTATTAGTGGGACATTTATATAGCCTTAGCACAAAAAAGTTGAATATTCAAAGGTTTGTTGTTTATTTTTGTATCAATATAAAATAGAAGACACCATAATAGTGCACAACAACAAAGTAAAAAAAGACTATTTGGGACAGTTTTACACTGACTTCCATATCATAACATTACTTGCCAAGAGGCTTCCAATTAAAAGTCAGTTAAACCGACAATTGGACTTCGAAGACCTCATCAGCAAATTTGCTAACAAAGGTCAGCGTTGGGCTTTCTGATGAGACTTACAGTAAACAAACAAACCAATTTCAACTTTATTGAAATTAGATGAGGCATGTTGTTGTTTTTGATATTTGTTTTATAACAATGTATTCCATGTGCTCTTTATTTGCACATATGAGTTAAATGCTACATATTTACCAGTGGACTATCTTGAGCCAGGACACTTGTCTTTTTCTCACATTAGTGCTTGATTATTAAATGCAATAAAATACCCACTGCCTATTTGTTGTGTGGCTCATTGAAAATGTATCTGCAATCAGAGGTTTAATAACGTGTTTTAAGCGATTGAAATGAGAATAAGGCAACTAATAAAACATTTTACATAACTATACTAAAAAAGGAAACAAATTGGGTTCATCACACTCGGCACCGTCAAGAACACTGAAAAACAACACAATTAAAGGTGGCAACGAATGGGGTAGAGGGGCCCACACCGATATTTTGTCTAGCAGCAGCCCTGCCTGTGTTACATGTATACTAGCAGCTCTTCCAAAGCACCACACATCATTTACAGTCCGTAGCGTATCCAGTTCAGGCTTTAGGCAAATGTGTGTGTTTCCATTTACAGCGGAAGGTGTTTTCTCGCCCAGACGCAGCGTCATGCCATTTTAATTGTTGTGTTTGGCAGAGCACTCAGGTTGTCTTTTAATTTTCTGCAAATCCAAACATCCTCGGCTGGGCCTGTCTGTTGGAGTTATTGAGGCACAAAAGCTTTATTGCTTCTTAGGAAGGGGAAGCAGTGTGCTTGTGTGTGTGTGTTAGTGTGTGTGTGTTCTTGTATTTCTACCCTTCTTGAGACATTAACAAGGAAAAGTACCTTCCATATGAGGACCGGTGAACAAGTTAGGACATAAATCATGGTCCCAATACAGAAAACCATTGCATCTATTAGAAAATGTTTCATTTGCACCCCTGGTGGTGAAATCTATCAAAATGAGGGTGGTCCCAAAAAGGAAGGATTTTTCAAATTGACTGTGTGTCGCTTTTAAAAGTGGTCCCCCTCTGGTCAACATATGTAATAACAAGTGTGTGTAAGAAATTGAAATGCGCCCCCTTTGGCCAAAATGAATTTAAAAAATAAAATAATTATGTATATAGATAGAGACATACTGTAATAACTTGAAGGAAATAATGAAGATTAAAAACCAATTACAAACAAAAAATAAAAATAAAAACATTTTTTATATTTGCATAGTTTGTATATATTATTAATGTTGTAAATACAAATATGTATACACTACCGTTCAAAAGTTTGGGGTCACATTGAAATGTCCTTATTTTTGAAGGAAAAGCACTGTACTTTTCAATGAAGATAACTTTAAACTAGTCTTAACTTTAAAGAAATACACTCTATACATTGCTAATGTGGTAAATGACTATTCTAGCTGCAAATGTCTGGTTTTTGGTGCAATATCTACATAGGTGTATAGAGGCCCATTTCCAGCAACTATCACTCCAGTGTTCTAATGGTACCATGTGTTTGCTCATTGGCTCAGAAGGCTATGATGATTAGAAAACCCTTGTGCAATCATGTTCACACATCTGAAAACAGTTTAGCTCGTTACAGAAGCTACAAAACTGACCTTCCTTTGAGCAGATTGAGTTTCTGGAGCATCACATTTGTGGGGTCAATTAAACGCTCAAAATGGCCAGAAAAAGAGAACTTTCATCTGAAACTCGACAGTCTATTCTTGTTCTTAGAAATGAAGGCTATTCCACAAAATTGTTTGGGTGACCCCAAACTTTTGAACGGTTGTGTATATCTAGAAATGGTGGTCCTAAAAAGGTAGGCATTTTTCAGTGGTCTCAAGAAGGTAACAAATTCAAAAAAGGATGTGTGTGCGTGCGTGAGTGTGTGTGTGTGTGTGTGTGTGTGTGTGTGTGTGTGCGCGCGCGTGTGTGTGTTTGCGAGTATCAGTGGTCCAATCCTCGGCCCAGTCCCAGCCCATAATGGAGGTGTTTGGTCTCCATAAGCCCGGAGGCAACATCCACTTCACTCGCCCCACAACTGAGGTCGGAGGTCGTCATCTGGATAGTTTTAGGCATTTGGAAACGTCACCCTTAGCGCTGATTGAGGTTAGGCGGCGTGGCCTCGAGACCTGTGTATCCCTAATCCCCCCCTCTGAGTTTCCACACTCAGGTGAAGCCTCCTTTTATCAGAGCCAAATAATTCACCAGGGGAGAAAGGATTTAGTTTGTTGTTTTTATTGAGGGAAAAGTCAGCGTGCCATTTGTTTCGGCTATGCAGAAAAGAAAATTTCCTGCCCTTTGGGGACACCCTCTTTTTATGTAATGCTGAGCACAATAATATATGTTGAAATAGACTCCACCATTAATTAGAAGATGCACTAAACAGACTAAGCAAGGCCAAATCAAACCGGTGTTCATTCCATGCGGCGGCCGATTGAACTCTTGTGTCCAATATACTTTTATGTGCTCCCACTGGGTTAATAACAGGGACTTTATGGAGTGTGTTGTTATTAAATAATGCAGGAGGACTTTAAACTGCTGGATTCTTCATCCATTCCGTGCTTCGGCGGTCCTCTCGTGGCGCTAATGGGTTACAGATGGCAGCGAGAGGTTGGTCGGCGCCGCAAGACCTGCAGGTATTGAGTGCTTTTGTGTGTTTGGGGCAGCGAGAAGTGAGACTTCTCTTTTCTTGTATATAAGGCTCTAAAGCGCACACAATTTTGCAATGCATTGTGGGCCAAAGCTTTTGTTTACATGGCAGTACTGTACCCACGTTAAAGGCCTACTGAAACCCACTACTACCGACCACGCAGTCTGATAGTTTATATATCAATGATGAAATCTTAACATTGCAACACATGCCAATACGGCCGGGTTAACTTATAAAGTGCAATTTTAAATTTCCCGCGAAACTTCTGGTTGAAAACGTCTATGTATGATGACGTATGCGCGTGACATCAATGGTTGAAACGGAAGTATTCGGACCCCATTGGATCCAATACAAAAAGCTCTGATTCCATCCCAAAATTCCACAGTATTCCGGACATCTGTGTTGGTGAATCTTTTGCAATTTGTTTAAAGAACAATGAAGACTGCAAAGAAGAAAGCTGTATGTGGGATCGGTGTATTAGCGGCGGACTACAGCAACACAACCAGGAGGACTTTGAGATGGATAGCAGACGCGCTATCCGATGCTAGCCGCCGACCGCATCTATGATCGGGTGAAGTCCTTCGTCGCTCAGTCGATCGCTGGAACGCAGGTGAGCACGGGTGTTGATGAGCAGATGAGGGCTGGCATAGGTGGAGCGCTAATGTTTTTATCATAGCTCTGACGAGGTCCCGTAGCTAAGTTAGCTTCAATGGCGTCGTTAGCAACAGCATTGTTAAGCTTCGCCAGGCTGGAAAGCATTTACCGTGTAGTTACATGTCCATGGTTTAATAGTATTGTTGATTTTCTGTCTATCCTTCTAGTCAGGGGTTTATTTCTTTTGTTTCTATCTGCATTTAAGCCCGATGCTATCACGTTAGCTCCGTGAGGTACCGTAGCTAAGTTAGCTTCAATGCCGTTGTTAGCAACAGCATTGTTAAGCTTCACCAGGCTGGAAAGCATTAACCGTGTAGTTACATGTCCATGATTTAATAGTATTTTCGATTTTCTGTCTATCCTTCCAGTCAGGGGTTTATTTCTTTTGTTTCTATCTGCATTTAAGCCCGATGCTATTACGTTAGCTCTGTAGCTAAAGAGCTTTGCCGATGTATTGTCGTGGAGATAAAAGTCACTGTGAATGCCCATTTCGCGTTCTCGACTCTCATTTTCAAGAGGATATAGTATCCGAGGTGGTTTAAAATACAAATCCGTGATCCACAATAGAAAAAGGAGAAAGTGTGGAATCCAATGAGCCCTTGTACATAAGTTACGGTCAGAGCGAAAAAAGATATGTCTTGCACTGCATTCTAGTCCTTCACTCTCACGTTCGTCATCCACGAATCTTTCGTCCTCGTTCAAATTAATGGGGTAATCGTCGCTTTCTCGGTCCGAATCGCTCTCGCTGTATTGTAAACAATGGGGAAATGAGAGGAGCTCTTCAACCTGTGACGTCACGCTACTTCCGGTACAGGCAAGGCTTTTTTATCAGCGACCAAAACTTTATCGTCGATGTTCTCTACTAAATCCTTTCAGCAAAAATATGGCAATATCGCGAAATGATCAAGTATGACACATAGAATGGATCTGCTATCCCCGTTTAAATAAAATAAATTCATTTCAGTAGGCCTTTAAGGTGGGAGAGAGCAACAGACTATTAAAACAAATCTTACAAAATAAAAAAATCGAGGGACCGGACCGAGACTAAGTGTACCCTATTCCAAAGGCTCTTTACCTCGAAAAAATAAGGTAAATTGGTGGAATCGATCCATATGAGCACCTCCATTGGACAAGAGGTTTAATGAAGCTGTCATACCAAAGACTATAACAATGGGACCCATTACCTCCCTGCTTGGCACTCAGCATCAAGGGTTGGAATTGGGGGTTACATCACCAAAAATTATTCCCGGGTGCGGCCACCGCTGCTGCCCACTTCTCTCCTCACCTCCCATGGGGTGATCAAGGGTGATGGGTCAAATGCAGAGAATAATTTTGCCACACCTAGTGTGTGTGGGACAATCCTTGGTACTTTAACTTTAACTTATACCAGTGAAGAATTTCAGAATGCAAAGTCAGTTAAGGCTCATTGTCCTCTGTTCAAATTGCACATAATCTACGGCTTTCATCTCCCATGTGTTCGAGATGGAGTGAGGGTGCGCAGCCTCATTTCATAAGCGGGTTTCTCTCGAAAAAACAAGCCCATTATTACTTTTACATTCTTTGATCACTGCGCTACTTCTGTGAAAATAATACTCATCAATGTTTGTGCTTACCGGAAACTAAAATTAAACAAACATGCTTTTTTTCCCAAAACATTGTATATTGTTGCTTGGCTAGCGCTAACAGCCTACTAAATGCTGCGTGTAAAACAATAAAACATGCTTTGATTCAAACTTACCAGTCTGAAAATGCTGTGAATACACCAACATGTACCAGGTGATGGCGTTAAAAGTTATGTTTGATCATCTCACAGCTGCCATCCAGGATATTCTCATTCTCTTTATCAGCTTTTTAGCTCCTTTGGCTTTGCTTTCATGCTAAAAACTCACCACATTGTGGTTTTGTTTTTTTCCTGAAGTGATCATGACAATGACTGTGGCATTTAATGATGCTGCATGTTTTGAACTTGTTAATGAAAAGAACAAAACTTTAGCACAGAGCCATGTGGCATTCAGCCATGTAAATAAGCTCTTCAGAGGCCCGCAAGACCCACAATGCATTGCATTTACTACGTCACACTTTGAAACCCTATATTCTGAATTGTGTTTTTTTTTTCTAATTTGGGACAACATTTTGTTACATTGTCACCATGATGCTTGTACTTTTTATCTGTGAATAATTGGGCTTTGCGGGGATCCGGTTTAGTGGCTGCAGGATCAGGTCTCTGCTTTTTGCGGATGATGTGGTCTTGCTGGCTTCATCTGGCGAGGATCTACAACTCTCACTGGATCGGTTCGCGACTGGGATGAAAATCAGTACCTCCATGTCCGAGTCCATGTTTACCTTAAATTAATGTAATAAATAAATCAAACAGGTAGAACATGCAAACTCTACACAGAAAATCACAAGGTCGGGGATTGAACTCGGGACCTCCTTATTGTGAGACACATGCACTAACTAACCCCTGTTCCACCATGCTGCCCTCCTTGATATCTAAAGTAATTATAATCACAGGAAGGTTACATTTGAAATAAAAATGTTAACATTTAATATAGTTTTCTCCTGGTCCATAATTTCCATCGGTCGTAAAAATATCAATAATTATTTTTTTCCTACGCTTTGGACCCTGCGGCTTATAAAAAAATGGTTCGGCTAATCTATGGATTTGACAGACATATTGCTATAATGCAAATAATTAAAAACAAAACACAAAAACAAGCAAAGACACTGAAAACATGTTTTATTGTTTGTGGTATGGTACCATCTTTTGGACAAGTTAGACATAGACTTCCTTTTTATTGTCATTCAAATTTGAACTTTGCAGCACAGATAAGAACGAAATTTCGTTACATAAGCTCATGGTAGTGCAGGGTAAAAAAGCAATAAGGTGCATATATAAATAAATAAATAAATAAAAATAATATATATATATAAAATAAATAAATATATATAAATAAATAAATAGATTACTAAACAGATAAATATATTGCACTTTTTCACATGCGTCCACGTTTATGGATGTATGTTATACTGTCTTTTTTATTCCAGCGAGTTAATCCATTTTGGGGGGAGTTGAGGGGTTAATTGAATTATGATGCGTTCAATAGTTGCTGCAGTGCCCTTCTGTTTAGAGCTTACAACCTGAAGTACAACTGCCATTCTACCTCCTAGTTGTCTATAGCGTTCTGCTTGAAAAGATTCTTTATTCATAACGCCAAGAAACATTTGTAAGTTTTACAATACAACTAAAAGAAGTCATACTTACTATTAATGTCTGCAGGAGTGTTTTCATGCATATTCATCAATCAATCAAAGTTTACTTATATAGCCCTTAATCACAAATGTTTCAAAGGGCTGCACAAGCCACAACGACATCCTCGGCTCACATCCCACATCAGGGCAAGAAAAAACTCAACTCAATGGGAACAACGAGAAACCTTGGAAGGTACCGCAGAGGACCAGTGCAATGGATGCTGAGTGGATACAGTTCATAATGTGAGAGTCCAGTCCATAGTGGGGCCAGCAGGGGATCCTCTTGCATGTTGACACGTCTGGGCGCAGAGACGTCGCCGACTGATACAAGGAGAAGTGGTCCATCCTGGGTCCCAACTTGGAACAGAGATCATCCTTGGAGGCTGATCCCTGAAACCAGACTGAAAGGGTTCCCAGAGATTGTTAGACACTAAATGTTCATTTATCTGCTGTGCAACAATTTTTTCGATGATTTTCGAGATAAAGGGAAGGTTGCACACCGGCCGGTAGTTTACTATAAGGTCAGGATTGTCATGACTCGGTCTTTGGCATGGTTTGCTCTCCCGTGGTGCAAAAGAATTGGAACGGACGTGGCGTGCAGGTAAAGACATAGTTTAATTATTACTATAAACTCAAACAAAAAGGTACAAACAAAAGGCGCTCACAGCGGAGGTAAAAAACTTGACTAGGAAAACAAAAGGCGCGCACAATGGCGGAGAACTATGAACATTAAACAAACAAAAACTTACGTGACAAGAGATGAAACAAGAACTAACGTGACAAGGAACTGTGGACATGGCATGAATGGGTGATGTCGCCAGGACGAACAACAGAAACAGAAAAGCCTATATAGTGACATGAAAAGTGAAAACAGGTGCGTGACTAACTGTGAACAGGTGCATGACATGACTGTGAAAACGTGAGACAGGTGTGTGTGAGTCCAAACGTGGAACAGGTGAAACTAATGGTTGCTATGGTGACAAACAAAACCAGGAAGTGAAACCAGGAACTAAGGAAGTGTCCAAAAAACAAAACAGCACATGGCCAAACAAAAACATGAACACAGACATGACAGAACCCCCCCCCTTACGGACAGATCCCAGATGGCCAAAAACAAAAAACAGGATCAAGAGTCATGGGAGGGGGGGGAGGGGGACATGGCGGTGGGTCGCCAGACCAGGTGTCCCCGAATCCACCGGGGCAGAGTCAGGTGGCGACGGCGGGTAGACCGCCGCTGAACCTGACGAGGTGGGCGACCTGGGAATGGCCACATTCGTGGCAGACGAGGAGGTCGGCGCACCTGGCGTGGCGGACGCCCATGGAATGGCCACATCCTTGGCAGACGAGGAGGTGGGCGCGTTGTCGTGGCAGGCGGCGAAGCTTGGCGTGGTGCGTCAGGCGGCGAAGCTTGGCGTGGCGGGTCTTGGCGTGGGTCTTGGTCTTGGCGTGGGTCTTGGTCTTGGTCTTGGCGAGGGTCTGGGTCTTGGACTTGGTCTTGGACTTGGACTTGGCGTGGTTGGTCTTGGTCTTGGCGTAGTTGGTCTTGGACTTGGTCTTGGTGTGGCGGTGCTTGGACTTGGTCTTGGTTTGGGTCACTTGGCGGGTCTTGGTCTTGGTCACTTGGCGGGTCTTGGTCTTGGTCACTTGGCGGGTCTTGGTCACTTGGCGGGTCTTGGTCTTGGTCACTTGGCGGTTCTTGGTCACTTGGCGGTTCTTGGTCACTTGGCGGTTCTTGGTCTTGGTCACTTGGCGGGTCTTGGTCTTGGTCACTTGGCGGTTCTTGGTCTTGGTCTTGGCTTTGGTCTTGGCGTGGGGCAGCCACGGGCGGCACTTGGCGGCGTGGGGCAGCCACGGGCGGCACTTGGCGGCGTGGGGCAGCCACGGGCGGCACTTGGCGGCGTGGGGCAGCCACGGGCGGCACTTGGCGGCGTGGGGCAGCCACGGGCGGCACTTGGCGGCGTGGGGCAGCCACGGGCGGCACTTGGCGGCGTGGGGCAGCCACGGGCGGCACTTGGCGGCGTGGGGCAGCCACGGGCGGCACTTGGCGGCGAGCAGGTACTGGCGGCGCTTGGCGTGGAGCAGGTACTGGTGGCGCTTGACGTGGAGCAGGTACTGGTGGCGCTTGGCGTGGAGCAGGTACTGGTGGCGCTTGACGTGGAGCAGGTACTGGTGGCGCTTGACGTGGAGCAGGTACTGGTGGCGCTTGGCGTGGAGCTGGGCGTGGAGCAGGTAGATCTTGGCATGGTCGAAAAACTGGTGGTGGCGGCCGTGCTGGTGGCTGTGGCTTGGCAGGTCGAAAGACAGGTGGTGGGGGTCGTGCTGGAGGCTGTGGCTTGGCGTGACGAAAGACAGGTGGTGGGGGTCGTGCTGGAGGCTGTGTCTTGGCGTGACGAAAGACTGGTGGTGGGGGTCGTGCTGGTGGCTGTGGCTTGGCAGGTCGAAAGACAGGTGGTTGTGGTCGTGCTGGAGGCTGTGGCTTGGCGTGACGATGCTGAGCCACCCCACCTGAACAATTCCCAGCCCTAGCCCCCCCCCTCAAGGAGCGGATACCAGACGCGCTCCCCGCGGTCTGGAACCGTCTTTTGGGGTGGGCGGAGGGGGTTCAGGAGGAGGGCAGAATCCTCCCCTCTAAATTGTCCAAAATGTCTTTCTCTCCCCCCCACCTGGGCTTTTGTGGGTGAAAAAAAAAAGTCTGATTTGGGCGTGGCATGAGTCCTGGGGGGCGGGGCATGGAATTTGGGTGGCTTGGATTGAACCGGTAAAGAATTTGGGAAAACAATCTCCAGGTCTGTGGAGTGCTCCTTGAGCTGCCAGGCTGGCTGATTTCCATTTCCGCCCGGAGGGGGAAGAGCCTGCAGGAGCGCAGCGTGCTGTCCGCTCACCTTCCCTGACGTCCTCGGTCTGGAGCGCCGCTTCCGGGACAGGGATGACGTGCCAACGTCCCCGGGCCAAAGGGAGCTGATCGGCACCAGTTTGCCGGTCGGACCCCACATGAGATCCCTGCGCTCCATGGGGGAATGGCGGAGTGTCTCGGCTTCCATGGCGCGCAGGACCTCCCACGTTCCTTTGTCAAAATTGTCCAAATTTTTTGCGGGAGAGCTCTTATGCTGGCGACATCTGTCATGACTCGGTCTTTGGCATGGTTTGCTCTCCCGTGGTGCAAAAGAATTGGAACGGACGTGGCGTGCAGGTAAAGACATAGTTTAATTATTACTATAAACTCAAACAAAAGGTACAAACAAAAGGCGCTCACAGCGGAGGTAAAAAACTTGACTAGGAAAACAAAAGGCGCGCACAATGGCGGAGAACTATGAACATTAAACAAACAAAAACTTACGTGACAAGAGATGAAACAAGAACTAACGTGACAAGGAACTGTGGACATGGCATGAATGGGTGATGTCGCCAGGACGAACAACAGAAACAGAAAAGCCTATATAGTGACATGAAAAGTGAAAACAGGTGCGTGACTAACTGTGAACAGGTGCATGACATGACTGTGAAAACGTGAGACAGGTGTGTGTGAGTCCAAACGTGGAACAGGTGAAACTAATGGTTGCTATGGTGACAAACAAAACCAGGAAGTGAAACCAGGAACTAAGGAAGTGTCCAAAAAACAAAACAGCACATGGCCAAACAAAAACATGAACACAGACATGACAAGGATCAAGGTTAGGTCTTTTGAGCAGAGGATGAATAATTGCTTTTTTTAATTTTTTAATTTTAATTTTTTTATTATTAAAACAACATTAAAAAAAACAAGATACACTTTCAATTAGTGCATCAACCCAAAAAAACCTCCCTTCCCCATTCACATTCATCCACACCCACTCGCACAAAAGGGGTTGTTTCTTTCTGCTACTAATATTCTGGTTCCCACATCATAGCTAAAACAGTCTGCAAGGGACACAGTCCCTGAAGCACACATGATTGTGTGTGCCGCTGGTCCACTAACATTTTCATTAATTACTATTTTTTATGTAATTGTTTTTATATTGTTTTACTTTCTTTTTTATCCAAGAAAATGTTTTTTATTTATTTATCTTATTTTTTTTTTTTTTAGAAAAGGACAACCTGGACTTACCAGACCAGGTTGTCAATGAAATTGGATTTGTTTAAAGGGTTTTTAAAACCAGGTCCAGTCCAGATAATGTCCAAGTCGGGCTCAGCAACACACACCTTCATTGATTTTTTGAATGCTAGGTGAACAGTGCCAGAGGAAAGTGATACGTTTATAATATTTAGCTTTAGCTAAGGTAAGCATGTGTTTATAAGTTGTTAAACTATCACTCCATGCTTGATGGAAAACCTCAAGTTTAGTCGCACGCCATTTGCGTTCCAGCTTTCTACATGATAGTTTAAGAACTCTAGTTTCTTCTATAAACCAGGGGGTACGCCTTTTAGGGGCCTTTTTTAGCTTTAGCGTTGCTATACTATCAATGGTGTCGCGCAGGGCATTGTTAAAGTTGTTAGTGAGGTTATCAATAGAGCCCACATAATTTGGGAATGGCGGCATTACTGAAATCAGTAGGCCAGCAAGAGTCATAGTTGTGACAGCATTAATGTTGCAGCTGCTAAAGCAGTGGTTATTAGTAACTTGTTGACAATGAGTCAGAACTTCTATAAGGTAATTATCAAACATTATTTTAGTGTACGGGAGTACCATAACTTTGGAGGTGGTGACATCCATCGGTGCTATCACAATGTAATGAAGCTAGCGTTGTTAGCGTTAGCTAATATGCTAACATGTTTACGTGTGTCTGTGTTGGTATTATTAACTTATAATGGCATTCTTTTTGTATTGTTTCAGTTTCACAAATTCACCAAAACGTCACAGTGGAGTTATTGAGTCTATTTAGCTGATTGGCGTGCTAGCTTGCAAAGCTAGTGCGTCCATGACGACGACTTCTTTGATTGATTGATTGAAACTTTTATTAGTAGATTGCACAGTGAAGTACATATTCCGTACAATTGACCACTAAATGGTAACACCCGAATAAGTTTTTCAACTTGTTTAAGTCGGGGTCCACTTAAATTGATTCATGATACAGATATATACTATCAAATATATACTATCATCATAATACAGTCATCACACAAGATAATCATCAGAGTATATACATTGAATTATTTACATTATTTACATTATTTACAATCCGGGGTGTGGGATATGGAGGGGGGGTCAGGTTTGGTTGGTACCAACACTTCTGTCATCAACAATCAGCATCAACAATTGCATCATCAGAGAAATGGACATTGAAACAGTGTAGGTCTGACTTGGTAGGATATGTACAGCGAGCAGTGGACATAGAGAGAGAGATCAGAAAGCATAAGAAAAATCTACATTTGATTAGTTACAATCCGGGGAGGGTGTTCGTTTAGGGTTGAAGTTGCCTGGAGGTGTACTTTAATTGTGGTTTTGAAGGAGGATAGAGATGCACTTTCTTTTACACCTGTTGGGAGCGCATTCCACATTGATGTGGCATAGAAAGAGAATGAGTTAAGACCTTTGTTAGATCGGAATCTGGGTTTAACATGGTTAGTGGAGCTCCCCCTGGTGTTGTGGTTATGGCGGTCATTTACGTTAAGGAAGTAGTTTGACATGTACTTCGGTATCAGGGAGGTGTAGCGGATTTTATCGACTAGGCTCAGTGCAAGTTGTTTTACTCTGTCCTCCACCCTGAGCCAGCCCACTTTGGAGAAGTGGGTTGGAGTGAGATGTGATCTGGGGTGGAGGTCTAAAAGTAATCTGACTAGCTTGTTCTGGGATGTTTGGAGTTTAGATTTGAGGGTTTTGGAGGTGCTAGGGTACCAGGAGGTGCATGCGTAATCGAAAAAGGGTTGAACGAGAGTTCCCGCTAGAATCCTCATGGTGCTTTTGTTGACCAGAGAGGAGATTCTATAGAGAAATTCTGTTGTGTTTGATCAGCTGTTTTACTGCCATGATACAGACACCATTTGGAAACAATTAAAGGTATGTAAATAAACATTTGCAAAATCATTCTGTTTAAAAAAAACACATTTCACAATGAGGTTTATAGTCCAGTGTGGCTAATATATGAAAAATGGGTTTTTCTTCCAAAAAATGTTTGGTTCGGCTTCCTCTGTAGTCTGGAAAATATGATACTTATTTTATTTGTTTGCAACTTTCATTGGGAAGGCTCACAGTGTTCTCTGCACTGTAGTCTTTTCTGTAATAGATGCCGGACTATATCGCAAGGCAGTTACACTTCCTGTGCCTCACTTAATGTGTTCCATGTGGGAACTTGATTCACTGCTGTACCATACCAAAACATCCAAGTACATCCATGTACCGGTAGAGACCTATTAGTTTAGTTGCACATTTGAAGCATCAAATTGCTTAATGATCCAGCGTTCTCGGTGTAAGAGTCAAAGTTAGTGGGGGGTTGGAAAGTCTTTTTGATTGTTCTTCCAAATGCTCAGGACTGATGGGATGTGACGTTTCAAAAGATCTCTCTTGCGGGGTCAGAGAGCCTGTGAACCTTCATCTTTTAACCTTTGGCTATTGACAAAGGTGGGGGTGCCGCAGGAATTACACCTCCTTTGCTGCAGAGCGATCAATAGATTCACGAAACTGTATGTGCAAAAAAAAAAAAAAAAAAATATCCCAAAAACTCAAGTTGCAGCACTTGAAGGCATCACACGGAGAAAATGATGGAGTGCAGGACAGCCAGAGAGCGCGAAAGAGACCCACTGGGGGGGCTGGCAGCTTTCCTGTTTGATTAGCCATTAGCCCGTGGTAGTGGGAGTCGCAGTCGGAGTGTCACTCCCTTTGATTACAGCACAAAGGAGCGCTGGAAAAAAGCCTCTCTCCCTAGCCAATACGCAGCACACAGGGGGGCTGATTTGTCTTGTTGCTTTTTACGCTTGCTTGCCCACCGCAATCTAAAACATACACTCACCACAGAAGAGATCGAGGATAACACCAACTCTCACAGTTTGGGACAGTAAGGGAACAATATGCTGAAGTTTTTTGTTTTTTTTAACGCTCTAATATGCAGGCCCGACCGGTAGTTGGCAGTGTCGTTTTGTAAAGAAACAAGCCAAGGATAAAATGGCGTGTAGAATTGTTGACGGAGAAGTACACACTGTCACGCTTTTGAAGTTCTGGATTGATCTGTTGTCATGAAGAAAAACCTCCTTCCACTCGGACATACCGCCTTCGACTCCAACCCCACACAAGAAAGCGAAGGCCATGTCCGCACGAACAAGGATAGTTTCAAACACTGTCTTTGTTTACACACAAACGTATATGCCGTGGTCAAACCAGAAGCCTGGAAAAATCAGCAAAAGTAGACTTAGTGCCATTACACCTATGTTTTTATGTTTATTTGACATACTAGACCAGTGGTTCTCAACCTTTTTTCAGTGATGTACCCCCTGTGAACATTTTTTTAATTCAAGTACCCCCTAATCAGAGAAAAGCATTTTTGTTTGAAAAAAAAGAGATAAAGAGGTAAAATACAGCACTATGTCATCAGTTTCTGATTTATTAAATTGTATAACAGTGCAAAATATTGCTCATTTGTTGTGGTCTTTCTTGAACTATTTGGAAAAAAAGATACAAAAATAACTAAAAACTTGTTGAAAAATAAACAAGTGATTCAATTATAAATAAAGATTTATACACATAGAAGTAATCATCAACTTAAAGTGCCCTCTTTGGGGATTGTAATAGAGATCCATCTGGATTCATGAACTTCATTCTAAACATTTCTTCACAAAAAAAGAAATCTTTAACATCAATATTTACGGAACATGTCCACAAAAAATCTAGCTGTCAACACTGAATATTGCATTGTTGCATTTCTTTTCACAGTTCTTTTTGACAGACATTTTAAAAAAATCTCACGTACCCCTTGGCATACCTTCAAGTACCCCCAGGGGTACGCGTACCCCCATTTGAGAACCACTGTACTAGACCATGGGTGTCCAAAGTGTAGCCCTGGAGCCATTTGTGGCCCGTAGCTCGATTTTATTCTATTGCAGAATATTGTCAGGCAAAACAACAACAGTACAATAATGTAACAAAAAGACAATGGAATGAAAAAAAAATGAAATTTTGATTCTAATAACCAGAGGTGGGGGAAATAATAGTTTTTTATGTTGTGAACTAGTGATGGGTCCGGCAACACCGATGCATCGGCGCATGCGTCGAGCTTATAGAGCGATACCCTGTGTCGGTGCGCGTATCGCTTTTAGAAAGTCACGTGACCGAACACGAGCTGTTTTGGTCACGTGACCGCTCATGAGCTGTTCTGGTCACGTGACCGCTCATGAACTGTATCGCACTGACGCCTGCGCGTCAAACTGTTTATTAGGAAGCGGCGCAATGCGTGTTGTTGACGAACACCGTTAGGGCCGCTTGTTGTCACTGTCACTCAAAGTTGCATTTCAAAATTACACAGAATAAATGTGTTTATTTTGTTTAGAATTCAGATGGGTTTGATTTGGTGCGCGGCATATATTGGCTGTGCGGCGCACGGTGTGCGCGGAGGACGCTTGAGCACTGCGCAATTGCGCAGGCGCGCACCTTAGAGGGAATGTTGCTCACAGGGCACAGAGGAGGCGTCAGTGCGATACAGTTCGCGTATCGGTCACGTGACCAAAGCAGCTCACGATCGGTCACGTGACTTTCTAAAAGCGGTACGCGCACCGACACAGGGTTTCACTCTATGAGCTCGACGCATGCGCCGATGCATCTGTGTTGCAGGACCCATCACTACTGTTACTAGAGAAGGTACAGGAATGACGGCGTGGCGAAGTTGGTAGCGTGGCCGTGCCAGCAATCGGTTACTGGGGTTCAATCCCCACCTTCTACCATCCTAGTCATGATACATGTTCACATTATTTGACTGTATCTAAAAAAGATAAAAATATATTTTTATTTAAATGAAGATATTAAATAATCCTAAATGAAATACAATGACTTGGTTTATATTATTGTATATACTAGGTCATAAAATCAGTGTCAGTTGAGTCGGTCCATAGGTTGCCTGTAGGGATTTTTAATGTCCAGCAGATGTCAGTATTTAGTGACACAGTATCGACACAGTATCAATACAGTTTTGCAATGTGTCGAAACGCTTCATGAGGCCTCATCAACCCATCACTATTGTGAACTCACATGGCTGCGGTAGTTGTGACCCCAAGATGCATGAAACAGCAGGACGACGGGCAGGTAAGAGTCTTTATTAAACTCAAAATAGGAAGAATCAGTCGTGCATACAAACGGTCCCAAACAATCAATCCTCGAGCCCTGAGGAACAGGCGAGGCAGGCATAAATAGCCGTCTGATTGGCAACTGCAACCAGGTGTGCCCGGCTGCCAATCAAGGACAGGTGAGGGAAACGAGCGCTCAGGGAGACAAGCAGGAAGGGGAACAAAAATAAGAGCGCCGACCGGAAACAAACACTAAACAAGTAACCGCCACCAAAAGTGAAGTGACAGATTGTCACATTTTAGATGCATCACAATTGGACTGCAGCAATTGTGATTGCTGCAACGACTTGGACGATTATAAAATTGATTAGTAAACGTTGATAATTGATTTTTTTTTATTTTTAAAAAGGTAATGCTGACAGTTCCAAAAGTTGGCTGACTGCAGCAAGCCACCTCATCAATGCAATGAAGTGTACATTGTCTTTAACATCAGTCCACACTAACATGGAGTCCAGGATACATCATATTGTTGTTTTTTGTAGTCGCACACAATGGACGAACCCACACACATAAGTAAAAAAAAAACATTGAACATTAAAAAACATAAAAAAATATCAACTGTAGTGCGTTGATGTCTTGCCAGATTTTGTATTTTGTAGGAATACAAAATTTGTATTCCTACTGTAGGAGCACTTGCATTCAGAGGAGAGGAGCCACACTATGTTTAGATACCAGTTTCAGGCTATATAAACTCAAAATTAGGTTTTGATCATGATCATGGTTAGCTTGTCAAAGATGTTTGGTAATGTAATTTGTGATATTTGTTACCTGAATAAATGCTTCTGATATTCCTGTACATTGCATGTTGTACAAGTTAATGTTATTCATATCTCTGCATGATAATGTTTGAACCTTCTCTATTCATTAATCAATTGTAATATTCAGCCTGCTAAACATTCTGTAATTGCGGACTATCAATCAGAACAGGTTATGAAAGTAAAAAATGTTAATCAACTAAATGATAAATGGGTTATACTTGTATAGCGCTTTTCTACCTTCAAGGTACTCAAAGCGTTTTGACAGTATTTCCACATTCACCCATTCACACACTGATGGCGGGAGCTGCCATGCAAGGCGCTAACCAGCAGCCATCAGGGGCAAAGGGTGAAGTGTCTTGCCCAAGGACACAACAGACGTGACTAGGATGGCAGAAGGCGGGGATTGAACCCCAGTAACCAGCAACCCTCCGATTGCTGGCACAGCCACTCTACCAACTTCGCCACGCTGTTCCTACTACAGTTGCTAACATTTGTGTCCTCCGGCCCGACTTGTTAATATCACAGTACGTTGTTGAATGTGATGTATGCATCTATTACATTACATTAAGTATAGGCCTACAGTATGTAAAAAGTGTACAACAGTGCACACACTCTTTTTTTAGTTACAGATTTTAAACTGGTACGGTGCACGGTGGGAGAGGGGTTAGTGCGTCTGCCTCACAATACGAAGGTCCTGGGTTCGATCCTGCGCTCGGGATCTTTCTGTGTGGAGTTTGCATGTTCTCCCCATGACTGCGTGGGTTCCCTCCGGGTACTCCGGCTTCCTCCCACCTCCAAAGACATGCACCTGGGGATAGGTTGATTGGCAACACTAAATTGGCCCTAGTGTGTGAATGTGAGTGTGAATGTTGTCTGTCTATCTGTGTTGGCCCTGTGATGAGGTGGCGACTTGTCCAGGGTGTACCCCGCTCCCCCCGATTGTAGCTGAGATAGGCTCCAGCTTCCCCCGCAACCCTGAAGGTAATAAGCGGTAGAAAATGGATGGATGGATGGATGGATTTTAAACTGGCCTGAACTGGCAATGTTTACACAAACAGTTTGGTTTAAAGAGGTCCTTCTCAATTATTTTCTGTTACGCCCGCCGAGGAAGAAGAAAACATTTTGCATCCACCCCCCCCCACTCCTCGCCGCAACCATAAATAATATAATTTGTCTATTAAATTGTCATAAATACACCTAACATTGTAGTGTATTCTTATTAACATGAAAGAAAACTAACAAAAACACAGAAAAAAATATAGATGAATTCACAACTAAAAATAACTTTATTAACATTGTTTTTTAATCCGTAATAGAAAAGATTTAGAGTGCATCAATTTGCCTGAAATAAAAAATAATTACATTGTTTTTGTAGTGCACTGCTTTTCGCAATACACTGATAAAGAATCACATCAGGGGGACCCATTCCACTATTTGAGAAGGACTGGTTTAGAACAACCTTGGAAGTGTTTTTTATTGACATACGGTATCTTAATGCACAGCAAGAAGTCATGTCCATGCAGGTGAAGTAAACACTATAAATCAACAACTAGCGCAGAGACGCTAGACAAGACCTTATGCTGCATTATGCAACATATTCAATAACAATTTTGCTTATCGGGAAGAATAATAACTTATGACGTGCCCTTGGAAAATGACAAGATGTCCGCAGGCTTGCCGCTTTTCCACTTCTATGCATTTGTCCCCCCAAGGGACTCTTGGGTTCAATGGGGAATTTCTTAAAAACACACACACACTTACTGAGCTTTTATGGGCCCACGTGAGCTGACTGGTGCGATATTAAACCTGTAACCCATTCCAAGATGGCAGTCTTCACTTCAGGAGCTGGTTTGCCTTCAACACAACAGCTGGCAGTTCACGCCCCTTTGCTATTTTATCCCCAACGCACCCCTAATTTCTTTTTTGGCTCCTCCGTCTACCCGCCTCTCCTCCCTCCTCTTTTGCTTTTATGCTTGACTTGCAGCAGCTTTTGTCCATTGGCTGAGAGAGAGGTTTGGGGGGCGCATTATGTAGTACCCCGATCATTTTTTTGCATTGCAAATTTTTAAATGGTAGCCAAACTCTGTGGTGTACCACCAGGGTAAGGGTACCAAGAAGGTTGAGCTCGGCACGTTGCTGTTTATGATGTGGCTTCCATGCTTTTCATAGATATTTAGATAAATAGTAGGGCTGTCAAAGTTAACACGATAATACCGCAAGTTCGAAAATAGCGAGCAGAAATGCACAAAGAAAAGGGGACATTATGGAAATCTCGGATACAAAGCCATGGCAAGTCGTTCTCCCAACAAGACAAAACCATTTTATTTTGAATCGCCATGAAACAACATCATTGGAGCGACATCCTTGCCGCTTGCAGAGAGGAGGAGTTTGCGTCCGTGTTCGCATTACAATTATAAATAATAAAAATGTAGATTGTTACAGTAACTGCTTTAGTAAGATGGAATAAAAGCGAGATCGGGCTTTCTGCTCCGCTGCTCCCAGTCTGTGGAACGCTCTCCCTGACCACCTGAGGGCACCTCAGACTGTGGATGCATTTAAAAAAGGCTTAAAAACCCATCTTTTAAAAAAAAGCCTTTTTATAGATTTTTATAGATATGCATGCTGGTTCTAGCTATTGGGCTGTTTCTAGTTTTTATATTTTATTTATTTTTTATTATCTTTTATTATTATTATTATTATTAATATTTTCTTTTTCTTTTTTTAACACTGTGGCACTTTGAGGTTGTTTGCTCAACGTAAAGTGCTTTTTACAAATAGAATCTATTATTATTATTATTATTAAAGCTCAGCAGAAAAAAGACGGTAGACAGGAAGTCTAGAGTCACTTTTTAATCGGAGACTCTGCAAAACATGTCAAGCAACTCTTCTCACACTCTTCCGGCTTCACAATAATAGTGCTACACGTCACATCCGGTTTAACTACCATAACAAAATGAAAATCATCTTACATTATGATCATGCCTTTTCCAAAGATGTTTTGTAATGAAATCTTTGATATATCTAACTAAATAAATGTTTTATAACCAGTTCTGGTTAATAGTCCGAAATTACAGAATGTTTAGCAGGCTCAATATAACATATTAGTAAAAAAAAAAGAAAAAAGGAGAAGGTTAAACATTGTCATGCAGAGGTATGAATACCATTAACTTGTACATCACGAAATGTACAGAATATCAGAAGCATTTATTCAGGTAAAAATATCCCATTTTACATTACCAAACATATTTGACAATCGAAACATGATCATGAAAATTCACATTTTGTGTTAATATTGCGTGAAACTTGTATCTGAACATGGAAGTGTAGCTGAAGGCAAATGCTCCTACAGGCGGAATACCAATGTATGTATTCCTACAAATGAATGGGTGAATGTGGAAATAGTGTCAAAGCGCTTTGAGTACCTTGAAGGTAGAAAAGCGCTATACAAGTATAACCCATTTATCATTTATTTATAAATACAAAATCTGGCAAGACATTAACGCACTGCAGGTAATTTTTTTAAATTCTTATTAAAAGCGTGTTCATGTCCTTTTTTTGTTGAGCTCTCTAGAAAAGCATCCATCCATCCATTTTCTAACGCTTGTCCCTAAAGTTTAAAAACATTGAATTAAGCTAACTAATTGTCCATTCATGGTCATAAAAACTTAAAAGTGATCTGTGTAAGATACACTTATCAATGACCAAAACAGTTTTTTACCTGCCATTATTCGCCATTAATTTTGAGTTAACTGCGATTAATCGCGATACATATTTTAATCGTTTGACAGCTCTATAGTAGATGGATCAGTGATTCTCAAACCGTGGTACGTGTACCACTAGTGGTACCCGGGCTCTTTTTAGTAATACTTGATTAAAGTGTTTTATTTTCCTATATTATAAAACACAGTGTTACTGTTCAAACTGTGTGTAATGTTACAGTGGTAAAAAATATAATATACTGGTAAATAAACCTCTGTGTTGTTTTTAATGAATACCTGGGCCTACTACGCTACTGTATTTGTTGGTTATTATGGTGATACTTGGAGAGCCAAGTGTTTTCTGAGGTGGTACTCGGGGAAAAAAGTTTGAGAACCACCGAGATAGACTATTATTCATCACACAATGGGGGAATTTAATGGTTGCAGTGCAGGTTTTTACTTAGAGTAACAGAAGTAAAATGTAATGAAAGACAAAAAAAATAATAAGTATTTAATAATAACTAATCAAGTGCTAATATGTTACTAATTTGCATGTTAATAAGCAAGTAAATAATGGTGAATATGTTCCCTATACTAAAGTGTTACCAAAAGCGATTATTAAACGATATAAACGATTGCTGTATTGATGTATACATATCTCTATCTCACACTATCTCAACCCCCGGATTGCACACCAAGAAAGTTGGCATCCTTGTGAGGCTATCATGGCACGCTATTTACAGTTCCAAACTGAACTGAACTAGAAACAACTGGTAGGGAAACGCGTCCTCACATTTTCTTTGTTGAAGTGAAATCACAGATGAGACAGGAGCGCACAAATACGTCACACGTAGAAAAATGAGACGGAAATGTCTCACCAATGTTAGAAAAACAGGAAGAGACGGGGAGGCCCGACGCGGACACTGCCGCACTTTGTCAATGACAAAGTAACTGGCGAGACAGAGATGTTAACTGCGAAGGGAAGTGGGGGAGTGGAGGGCGGGGATCAGAGAAGCGAGACAGAGGAAGGAAATGGCGAGGCGTTTGATGGGCCGCGTTAGAGTGCAACGAGACTGTAAAAATGCCAGTCGTAACAGGCAGCAGCGGGACGCAAGGGGCCATTAAAAGGAGAAGCAGCAGCCAGGTACAGACATGCAAAGTGGCGTGCATACTGCATGCAAATGTTTCCTCATGTCAGACTTCACTAACTTCTTACTTGATGCTGGACATTAATTGAATATACTGTAGCATGTGGTCCAAGTGCACACCTGCATGTAAACATACAAGAGGAAACCGTACAACAGCCTGTGTTGTAAGATGGAACATTCCGATGTCATTATGTTCGACTAACTTTGTCTTCAACCTTAATTATTAACCTTTTTTGTTTAATTAGCTCCCCCAAGCAAGACAACGTGAGGCTAGCTAGTCATTTAACCCGTTATCTTTACACTACAATTACCGTATCTTCCGGGCTACAGAGTCCACCGGCATTTAAGCTGCGCCCACCAAATTTTAGAAGAAAGTTATATTTTACATGTATTAGTTGCACCAGACTATAAGCCGCAGATATATACTGGTATGAAAGATTTTGTAAATGTTTATTTACATACATTAAAGGCCTACTGAAACCCACTACTACTGACCACGCAGTCTGATAGTTTACATATCAATGATGAAATCTTAACATTGCAACACATGCCAATACGGCCAGGTTAGATTAGTAAAGTGCAATTTTAAATGTCCCGCGAAATATTCTGCTGAAAACGTCTCGGTATGATGACTTTTTGCGCATGACGTCACGGATTGTGCTGACATAATGGGACACCATTGTGGCCAGCTATTAAGTCGTCTGTTTTCATCGCAAAATTCCACAGTATTCTGGACATCTGTGTTGGTGAATCTTTTGCAATTTGTTTAATGAACAATGAAGACAGCAAAGAAGAAAGCTGTAGGTGGGATCGGTGTATTAGCGGCTGGCTACAGCAACACAACCAGGAGGACTTTGAGTTGGATAGCAGACGCGCTACCGTGAGTACGCAGCTTTGGCTTCCAAACATTTGATCGCTTGCCCGTACGTGCGTGCCGCTATGTGCATGTCACGTACGTAATTTTGGGGAAATATATGTGCTGTATGAACTTTGGGATTGAGTGTGTTGTGCGGGTGTTTGAGTTGTATTGTCGGGTTATATGGACGGGAGGGGGGAGGTGTTTGTTATGCGGATTAATTTGTGGTATATTAAATATAAGCCTGGTTGTGTTGTGGCTAATAGAGTATATATATGTCTTGTGTTTATTTACTGTTTTAGTCATTCCCAGCTGAATATCAGGTCCCACCTGCCTCTCACAGCATCTTCCCTATCTGAATCGCTTCCACTGCCCTCTAGTCCTTCACGCTCACTTTCCTCATCCACAAATCTTTCATCTTCGCTCAAATTAATGGGGAAATCGTCGCTTTCTCGGTCCGAATCGCTCTCGCTGCTTGTGGCCATGATTGTAAACAATGTGCAGATGTAAGGCGCTCCACAACCTGTGACGTCACGCTACTTCCGATGCAGGCAAGGCTTTTTTATCAGCGACCAAAAGTTGCAAACTTTATCATCGATGTTCTCTACTAAATCCTTTCAGCAAAAATATGGCAACATCGTGAAATGATCAAGTATGACACATAGAATGGACCTGCTATCCCCATTTAAATAAGAACATTTCATTTTAGTAGGCCTTTAATTGCTTCCAAAAGATGCCTGTGACTTGGCAGTAAAACGGCAGATCAAACAAAACAGAAGTCATCATCATGAATCCACTACCTGCGGAAGCTAGCTCTGCAATCAGCTAAACAGACTCAATAAATTCATGGTGACGTTTTGGTGAATTTATGAAACTGAAACAATACAAAAAGAATGCCATTGTAAGGTAAATACTTTTTCATAACATGGTCACTACTGCCTAGTTTCTCTTGTTCTATTCTTATTTTTAATGTTATAGCTTATTCTTATTGTTGCTTTTATTTTTATTCTTATTGTAATATTTTTCTATTTTATTTCCATTTATACGCCCATTATTTACTTTTCATTTTTTAAATTCGATCTCAATTCTGTACACTGCTGCTGGAATTTTAATCTATCTATCTAATGATACCAACACAGACACTCAAAGAGGTGTTAGCATATTCACTAATGCTAACGACGCTAGTTTGACGACATTACGATAGCACGCACAAATAGGCGTGAAAACACTCCTACAGACATTACACAGTGGATGGTTTCGTAAGTATGAATTGTTTTAGTTATATTGTAAAACTTACAAAACGTTGCTTGGAGTGATGAATGAAGAATCATTTCAAACACAAACGCTATGGACGGATATACTTCCGGCACAAAACAGGAGGGACATTGTCTGCAGAGAGTGAATTCGTCCAAAAGATGGCGCCGCAGCACAAACAATAACAAACCTTTTCAGTGTCTCTGTCTATGTTCCATGAAAACTATTTGTTGAATACAAAACATTATGGCCGTTAGCAAAGGAAAATTCATAAATTAGCTGCACCGTTTCATAGGCCGCAGGGTTCAATGCATTGGAACAAACTGGTGCCATATAGTCTGGAAAATACAGTACTAATACACCAATCTCAAATTTACAGTTCTTGTTGTGGCTGTTGGTGCAGGTGTACCTATTATTTTGCTTTTATAGTTTTTTGGGATATTTTGGATGGGTTAAATGTCATTTATGGTCATTTAGAGTAATTCAATCAATTCACATTGTATTGTAACTTCTCACTTTCTCCCTTGATGTGCCACAAGTGTTCTTGTCGCCGTAGCAACACAGGCATCATCTATCATAACCGAGTGGCTAACACCCCTATAAGCGCCATGTGATCTTTGACCTTGCGCTTACCGGCTGAAACACTTAATATTCCCGCTCTATTGTCTGCTAATCCCGCCCCCCACCCCCCTCCAACCCCGTCCTCCCACCATCCTTTCCCGTCTCCTTCGCACTCACCAGCGTGCGTTGGCATGTAATTGCCTAATTCAAAATGCATTAGAAAAATGTAGTGTTTAAGTAATCATCTCTGATAAGATTGGGATAACATTTCAATTAGCTTGTCGGCGTGTTATCTTTGCCGCTTGTGTACATAACAATTAAACATAATCAGCGCAGCTTGACGGCAGCAGCTGTTATGTGTGCATATATACAGTATATACTGTATATATATAAATATGCTGGGCAGCACGGTGGAACAGGGGTTAGTGCATGGTGGCGAATTGTCTCGATCCCGAATGCAGCTGAGATAGGCTCCAGCGCCTCCCACACCCCCGAAAGGGACAAGCGGTAGAAAAATGGATGGATGGAGGGATATATATGAGGACGGCGTGGCGCCGTTGGGAGAGTGGCCGTGCCAGCAACCTGAGGGTTCCTGGTTCGATCCCCACCTTCTACCAACCTCGTCACGTTACGTTGTGTCCTTGAGCAAGACACTTCACCCTTGCTCCTGATGGGTTGTGGTTAGTGCCTTGCATGGCAACTCCCGCCATCAGTGTGTGAATGTGTATGTGAATGGGTGAATGTGGAAATAGTGTCAAAGCGCTTTGATTACCTTGAAGGTGGAAAACCCATTTACCATTTATATAAATATACTGTATACATGCATATAAAATGATAGCACATCATTCTGTAGCCGCTCGAGGGCAATTTCAGCGGCATACTGGTGTATTCAATGCACATCTCTGGAGCAAAGTATGTTTTTAATGCATAATTATGACCAGTTATTATTATTATCTATCTGTTTTACAAGAAGAATGGAGATAAAATGCTGCTGCTGATAGGCCCGAGTGAGAGGCAGTGATGAAATATACCTGCATTATCTTAAAAATGTATCTTATAATACTCTCGTTTGGCTGCCTAAGCCTGTTCTACGCTTCCTCAGTCTGATCGCAATCTGTCGGGGTTCACTTACGAGCACACAGCATCGACTTTAAAGTGAAGTTTGGTATGTTCAGCTGCACCCACGTCACGTACGTGCACACGTCTTTTCATATTTTAGTGTTTTTCAACAATATTAAATAACCAACATAATAGATGCCACTTGCCACATTAACAGGGACAGGAGGAAACAAATGTTAGCGACACTAGCATAGCTATGTTAGCTACATGCTAACATCAGAGTCACATTTTAAAAAGGGGACCTAAGATGATTTGAATTTACATTCAAAACACTTCCTTGTGGTCGAGAACATTCACTAAATAAAAAATGCACTAAATTAGTCTGATTGTTCCAATATTATTTGTTGTTTTGTATTTTCACAGCTTTGTGTGAAATCCCATTGTCAATGCACATGCTCTAAGGCAGGGGTGTCAAACGTACGGCCGGAGGGCTAGATCAGGCCCGCGAACAGGTTTTATCCGGCCCGCGGGATGAGTTTGCTGAGTATAAAAATTTACCTGAAATTTTTGAATGAAAGAAACAGCTGTTCTAAATGTGTCCACTGGATGTCGCAATAGCAATTCTTTGTATCTTTGAAGATGATTCTACATATGTACAAAAAAAACACATGATGTTAGTACATACACCTACTCAGTGGCCTAGTGGTTAGAGTGTCCGCCCTGAGATCGGTAGGTTGTGAGTTCAAACCCCGGCCGAGTCATACCAAAGACTATAAAATGGGACCCATTACCTCCCTGCTTGGCACTCAGCATCAAGGGTTGGATTTGGGGGTTAAATCACCAAAAATGATTCCCGGGCGCGGCACCCCTGCTGCCCACTGCTCCCCTCACCTCCCAGGGGGTGATCAAGGGGATGGGTCAAATGCAGAGGACAAATTTCACCACACCTAGTGTGTGTGTGCCAATCATTGATACTTTAACTTTTTTAACTTTTTTTTACATCAGTCGAGGAAAATGATCAAACTACATAAATAACATACTGTAATTTGATTTTGATATATATATTTTTTCTACATTGAAAATTAACACCAATGAGTTGACTGATTAACATTATCACATAATTAATTCAGAAAATATAAATAACGACAAATAAAGTATAAATACTATTAACCGCAACAAGTAATTGTAAAAAACAACAACAACAACATTATGATTTGTATAATATCAGAATGTGCTTCTTCTATTTTAAAACACAGAAAAACAATCTGAGGGTCTTTATTTTTAAGTTATCGTGCCGTGATTTTACCAGTCCGGCCCACTTGGGAGTAGATTTTTCTCCATGTGACCCCAGATCTAAAATGAGTTTGACACCCCTGCTCTAATGCGACTATAGATCATACGCGGTGTGCCTCCCGTCCACTGGGAGGCGCTTATTTTCTTTTAGCACGGATAAATGTATTGCTTTTCCGGTTGACCTGTGATGTCACAACAGGCATCTGTGGATCTTTACAACTTGTTTTAACTGATGTCCATTGTAATATTGGCACAGATTTCAAATATTCCGTTTACAATGGCTATGCTGATGTTAAATAGCAAACAACATCAAGAAATGATCTTGGATTGCGTTACAAACATGAAGGTCTTGGAGCAGATGCAGGTCTGAAGCAAATAAAGTCTAGCAGGAGAGAGTTGTTTTGAAGGAATTTTTGGACAAAGAATCATGGAAACAAACTTTTGAATGTCTCAGAGTTCATTCAGAAGGTTCTGTAGATTGATGGAAGGAGTTTTAAATCTGAAGGAAAAGATCGTTCGTGCCCCAACTGATACTGTTCCACATGAGGTTTGTTATTTTCTGGACTATCCTGCCAGTTGTATGGAATACAGAGTCATTGTTAATCAGTTTGGAGTGTACAAATGCAGCGTGAAGAGGTTTGTATTCACCTTGTAATATACTTGCATCATTATCTTTCCGGCATTCTACATTTCCTTAGTTACCTTCTTAAATAAATCCCTGTTTCTTTTTTCTACCATGGGTGCACTTAAAAATATTGTTTTATTTTAAATTGTGAAGCAAATAAACAGTTTGCTTTTCATTACAATAACTTATGCTTTTTATTGAATGGTATCTGCTCCGGGTTATATACCGCGCATTGAGACTGCCGCTTGCGTGATACTAATGGTCCCCTGCGACGGCACACACCCCCTCGAGAGATCTGGTTTTAAATCGCATAATGTGCATAGTGTGTTAGTCCGACTTTTTAAAAACACGATCGGATTAAGGTGTTTCTGTGGGTTGTCGGATGCTCATTTAGAGCCGAACTATTTGAGAAATCGGACTAACTTAGTGCACATGTAGCGAGTGTTTCTTAACCATAGGGCCCATTGTTGGGCCGCGAGAGTCCCCTAGAGCAGTGGTCCCCAACCTTTTTGTAGCTGCGGACCGGTCAACGCTTGAAAATGTGTCCCAGGTTTCATAAACCAGTTAAAACGGGATTATGGTATTTTTTTATTTTTTTTGTCACAAAGAAATACAATCATGTGTGCTTACGGACTGTATCCCTGCAGACTGTATTGATCTTTATTGATATATAATGTATGTATTGTGTTTTTTATGTTGATTTTTTATTGTATTTTTTTTATTTATTTCTTGTGCGGCCCGGTACCAATCGGTCCACGGACCGGTACCGGGCCACGGCCCGGTGGTTGGTGACCACTGCCCTAGAGGGCCGCCAAAAATATATATTTACAAAAGCACCATGAAGATTCTAGCGGGAACTCTCATTCAACCTTTTTTCGATTACGAATGCACCTCCTGGTACCTCAGCACCTCCAAAACCCTCAAATCTAGACTCCAAACATCCCAGATCAAGCTAGTCAGGTTACTTCTAGACCTCCACCCCAGATCACACCTCACTCCAACCCACTTCTCCAAAGTGGGCTGGCTCAGAGTGGAGGACAGAGTAAAACAACTTGCACTGAGCCTAGTCGATAAAATCCGCTACACCTCCCTGATACCGAAGTACATGTCAAACTACTTCCATAATGTAAATGACCGCCATAACCACAACACCAGGGGGAGCTCCACTAACCACGTTAAACCCAGAATCCGATCTAACAAAGGTCTTAACTCATTCTCCTTCTATGCCACATCAATATGGAATGCACTCCCAACAGGTGTAAAAGAAAGTGCATCTCTATCCTCCTTCAAAACCGCACTAAAAGAACACCTCCAGACAACTGCAACCCTAAACTAACACCCTCCCCCTTCCACATCCCACCTCCCCGGATTGTAAATAATCAAATAATCAAATGTAAACAATCAAATGTATATACTTTTTCTCATGCTTTCTGATCTCTCTATGTCCACTACTTGCTGTACATATCCTACCAAGTCAGACCTACACTGTTTCAATGTCCATTTCTCTGATGATGCAATTGTTGATGACCGAAGTGTTGATATCAACCAAACCTAACCCCCGCCCCTCCACATCCCACTTCCCGGATTGTAAATAATGTACATAATTCAATGTATGTATATACTCTGATGATTAACTTGTGTGATGACTGCATTATGCTGATAGTATATATTTGTACCATGAATTGATTTAAGTGGACCCCGACTTAAACAAGTTGAAAAACTTATTCGGGTGTTACCATTTAGTAGTCAATTGTACGGAATATGTACTTCACTGTGCAATCTACTAATAAAAGTCTCAATAAATCAATCAATGTTCACTATTTTATTTAAGGACAAACTTGCAATAAGAAACATATGTTTAATGTACCCTAAGATTTTTTGTTAAAATAAAGCCAATAATGCAATTTTTTGTGGTCCCCTTTGTTTAGAAAAGTACTGAAAAGTACCGAAAAGTATCAAAATAATTTTGGTACCGGTACCGGGACAACACTAGTGCTGACGTATTTCAATGTTGGAAGATCATAAAAAGGTCACTTAAGAGGGGTTTCATGACTTGTTGACTCAGGTCATGTCCTGCCTTGTTTTTGTCATAATTCTCCTATAGTGTTTAGTTCTGTTCTCAGTGCTCCTTTCCTCCCTTGTATACTTTCTTTCTTGCTATATGAGTGCTGGCTGAATGTGCACACTAGCCTCTGTTTGCTGCCAATCCTGCCCCGTCATATTCCTGTCTCGCCGTCCAGCCGATGTGGGAGTATTGTCGGTTGTTGTTTAAATAAATACACATGTGGCCATGTCATTTACAACAGAGTATATATAACTTTGTAAAGGCACTCTTTTTGCTACGGCTGAATCTTATTAGATTGTGTAGGTGTACCAAGTGTTTTGGCTTCCGCAAAGTTATATTTAGATCAGGAAAACCACAACTTGGCGTCTGTCAACCGTTGCGAGCTATACGTCTTATAGCGTCTCTATTGTTCTCATCACCTTTCAAAAACGACTGGTTTCCGCCTGTCATCTGTCTCCTGCTTCCTCTTACATCAACTTCTTCCCTCCCCTCAGGCCCCCTCGCTCTTCTTCTATCTCTTTGACTATTTTCCCCTCTACGCTCTTTACTCTTCATCAACAGCTGCGTCCGAATTGAGCCGAGCACATCTGGCTCCGGAGCAGCCTTTAAGGAAAGACAACGGCAGCAGCAACAACAAAAAAACTAACAATACTCAAGAGTGGTATTGGTCCCTGAGGGCCAGCGAGAAGTAGACCAGTAATCACAATGAGGCGTCCATTGTTCACCTTCTTATCATCAACCTGAGGCACCAGCAGGGAGTTTTACATTCTGATTCTTTAGCTCCATACCCTCAATGACACAGTCAGCACGTTCTCAGTAGAATAGGTCCAAGGAATTTGAAAAGTCAAACGAGAATCACATTTTAGATACAGAGAAGGGCTTTAAAAAGTAATATGTTTAATCAAACAATGATGAAATAGGATTTGGTTTACCGTATTTTCCCCGACTATAAGCCGTTACTTTTTTCCTATGCTTTGATTTAGTAATTTATAGTTTTTTCTTCGCTAACGGCCATAATGTTTTGTATTAAATAAATAGTTTGTTATGTACGGCGGGGGAAGGAGACGACACCACGGTAGAACTCGTTTTAACTGGTTTATGAAACCTTATGATGAATGTGTAGGATGTGTATGCTACTTCAAGTGATGGGTGTAAGACGATGTGTAGAATTAACCATACCTGTATGAATGTTACCAGGTTTTGTTGTCTGTGCGTGTTGGATGAATCCTTCGTCAGACCAAGGGGGCAAGGCGAGAAGGCAGTCCGTGGGCAGGCAAGCAGTAGGGGGCTGGAGAGAGGCAACGATGTCCGTGTCCAAGCAGGGGTCGAGGATCGGGGAAGGCAGTCCAGAATCCAGAGGGAGGTCGAGAAGCACAACTCGAACACGGAAGACGGGGAATGTACTGCGGAACACAAAATGGACATCAAACATGGGTACAAGGAAAGGCACAGAGACAGCTAGCAAGTATGAGGGAGGGAAGCTAGAGACGTGATGTTTACTACTGGAGTGAAACTACGTTCCGGCAAAGGATCATCGGGTCCGTTGGTCTTAATGCCGTCCTCTCTCATTAGTCCCAGGTGCGCTGATGAGAGATTGTCTGCAGCTTTGCCAGTGCGTGGGCATGATGCGCCCAGGGCGAGCAGGGGTGTGTCCTGGCGTGCTGCCAACGGAGATGCTAGCAGAACCTACTGCCGATGAAATGCGGGTTCGAGCCCGCGCCGTGACATAATTTTCACAAAACACTGACAGATACACCGAAAAGGTGTGGTATTGTTTATGCTACGGCAAAATATTTTGGACGAGTTCGCTCACTTCAGGTGCTTCTTGTTGCAAATGTAATTCCTGTTTCGTGCCTTAAACCGGAAGTATATCTCGTTTCGTCTACTATTTGTCCATAGTGTTTCTGCTCGAAAGGATTCTTCATTCATCACTCCAAGCAACGTTTTTAAGTTTTACAATATAACTACAACAATTCATACTTACTAAACTGTCCTATGTGTAATGTCTGTAGGAGTGTTTTCATGCATATTGTGTGTGCTATCGTAATGTAATCAAGCTGGCGTCGTTAGCATTAGCAAGTGTCTGTGTGAGTATTAATAACTTGCAATGTTTCAATTTCGTACAGTCACCAAAGCAAGTTATTGAGTTTGTTTAGCTGATTGGAGAGCTAGCTCCCTCAGCCAGTGGGTCCATGGCAACGACTTCTGTTTTGTTTGATCAGCCGTTTTACTACCGTGTTACAGACACCATTTGTAAACAATTAAGGTATGTAAATAACAAATTTACAAAATCTTCCGTACCGGTATATATCTACAGCTTATGGTTTTGTTGTGGCTAATATATGTAAAAGTATTTATTTATTCTAAAATGTGGTGGGTGCGACTTAAATACTATTATTAGGATGTAATGATAATAAATTAAAATAAAAAATGATCAAGCATTACATAAAACTAAAAAATAATTAATAAAAAAAACATTAAATTGAATATTAAATATAGTAATACATTGGAAAAAACAGTAAATCAATCAAAAATATAATGATGGTATTTAATATGTTTGTAATACATCTATAGTTATATTTTTATCACTCACGAAAATACAAAAGTTGTCCACTATTGGACACCAGAATAATAAACATATTGTGACATTAGCACATCTCTGACAGCGCTATTCAAAATTGAGCACTAATATGATGACTGATTAATATGATCATATTTTGCATAGATTTGAACGATATAAATACTTTGACATAGACTGATAGCTGAATCCATCTGTTTGTTCCATTTTGAAAGACTTGGTGAGAAAATGCATCCATTCTCAGGATTCCATGTCTCATGACAGTCATAATGTTGTTGTCAAAGGCCTCCGTGTGTGTGTGTGTGTGTGTGTGTGTGTGTGTGTGTGTGTGTGTGTGTGTGTGTGTGTGTGTGTGTGTGTTTGTGTGTGTTTGTGTGCGTGTGTGTGTGTCATTTATAGTAGGAGTCTTTCCCCTGACACACATTAATGTGTCAGACGTCATATTATGAATGTTTATGTTTATTAAAAATACATTTTGTGCATGCTTATAGCCTCAGCCATTGTGATGCCGTGATGAGTGCACACAAAGTGTATAGACGAGTTATCTTATGTACACTGCGAGTCATTCACATTGCCTCTCTATTTTCTGCATGCCAAAACCATAATGTAATTATACTCTTTTGTGCGATACAGTGTCATCCCAAAGGGCGAAACATTAAATAAATGAGAGTGGCCTGGATGCATTCATTGTCTCTTCACGGTGCGTTGGAGTGCTTGCCATGTGGCTCCACAGCTTCTCGCTTTAGTGGCCATGGCTTTTCAATGCAGCCACAGGGTGCTGCCTTTTTTTCTTCCTTCTTCTCTGCTCCTTTTTAACAAGCTTTGCCACTGAAGAAAGTTTCTCAAGACATTTGCATTTGAAACAGCTGTGCCCTGCACCCCCATTCTGCATGCATGGCTCTGGGCTAATGCACTCTTCAGTGTCTGGAGCAGGACTGTGCACCTGTGGATTTAACCCTCTTCTTTTGTTTACATCACTGGCCTTATCTTATCTTAAACCTGATTGATTGTTTTGGGTGATGTCACAACTAAACGTTCATCAACCAAAATGTTAATATATACAGTATATATATGTAGAAATAAATATATTGTATATACATATATATGTACATTTATATAAATAGCCCACATTTCATGTTTTGTTTGTACACAGCTGAGCTCGCCAGATAGTGTATGTACTGTAGTTGTACAAAACCCAAAACCAGTGAAGTTGGCACGTTGTGTAAATCGTAAATAAAAAGAAAATACATTGATTTGCACATCTTTTTCAACGTATATTCAATTGAATAGACTGCATGACGCGCCACACATTTTCAATGGGAGACAGGTCTGGACTACAGGCAGGCCAGTCTAGTACCCGCACTCTTTTACTATGAAGCCACGCTGTCGTAACGCGTAGCTTGGCATTGTCTTGCTGAAATAAGCAGGGGCGTCCATAATAACGTTGCTTGGAGGGCAACATATGTTGCTCCAAAACCTGTATGTACCTTTCAGCATTAATGGTGCCTTCACAGATGTGTAAGTTACCCATGTCTTGGGCACTAATACACCCCCATACCATCACAGATGCTGGCTTTTGAACTTTGCGCCTATAACAATTTGGATGGTTATTTTCCTCTTTGTTCTGCAGGACACGACGTCCACAGTCGTCAGAGCAAAGAACACTTTTCCAATTTGCATTAGTCCGTCTTAGATGAGCTCGGACCCAGCGAAGCCGGTGGCGTTTCTGGGTGTTGTTGATAAATGGCTTTGGCTTTGCATAGTAGAGTTTTAACTTGTACTTACAGATGTAGCGACAAACTGTAGTTACTGACAGTGGTTTTCTGCAGTGTTCCTGAGCCCATGTGGTGATATCCTTTACACACTGATGTCGCTTTTTGATGCATTACCGCCTGAGGGATTGAGGGTCACGGGCTTAACCGCTTACGTGCAGTGATTTCTCCAGATTCTCTGAATCTTTTGATGATAAACTGTTTGACAATTTGCTCACGCATTTGTTCACAAAGTGGTGACCTTTGCCCCATCCTTGTTTGTGAATGACTGAGCATTTCATGGAAGCTGCTTTTATACCCAATCATGGCACCCACCTTTTCCCAATTAGCCTGTTCACCTGTGGGATGTTTCAAATAAATGTTTAATGAGCATTCCTCAACTTTATCAGTCTTTTTGGCTACTTGTGCCAGCTTTTATGAAACACGTTGCAGGCATCAAAATTCAAATGAGCTAATATTTGCAAAAAAATAAAGTTTTCCAGTTTGAATGTTAAGTATCTTGTCTTTGCAGTGTATTCAATTGAATATAAGTTGAAAAAGATTAGCAAGTCATGGTATTCTGTTTTTATTTACCATTTACACAACGTGCCAATTTCACTGGTTTGGGGTTTTGTATATGTCGTATGGATCGGTTGATGTCCAGTTGGAAAGTCATAATTCGGTTGATTGTAGATCTGTTACAAAATATGGCCGCTCTAATCTTGCGAGACTTCTGTGATGATGTAATACGAGAGTACAGTTGTCGTTTGCGACTGATGAAAGAGCAACATGGCAGACTAATTCTGATTGACTTACCAAAAGAACCAATCACAGTCCAATCCATAAATTATTATGCCTAAATCTAGCCAACAACAGAAGGAACCACGCAGTGTAAACCAATCAGAAGCAACCTAAGGCGGATACTTCCGTCTTTATTTTTCACACACACACCGAGTTCCTCACCAAATCTAATAATTTTCCAACTCTTCTTAGTGACTTTCTTTCTCAAAAGCGACCGGGATGTTTGGAAAAATGAAAGCGCGTAACAGTCTAATGTCCTCATTGTACCAGCGGTGCTGCTCACAGGCGATCCCCTGTCTACTTAATATCTGCTCTTAGACAGCTTGTACTGAAAACACATTTTGTTGTAATTTTAAGTGCAATCACAATGAAGTCCATTCTGTTCTCGTCAGAGCAGAGAGGAGACCAACTCACACTGTTTCTGCCTTGGTTGAGATGTAAATGTTTCATCACTGTCACGCTTCAAATAAAAACAAACCCATTGTTCATGTCAATGAGCCAGTCAATAGATTTGGTTCGTTCGTGAATATCACAACCCTTCAGTGTTTTGATCAAATTTGATACTCTAACATTTAACAATGTGTTACAAAGTAAAAAGCAACTCAACTAAGAATCAACAGAAGAAAATTAATTTACATTTCTAATCATAATTTGCATTTTTTTTACCTCACCACATTTTCTTTTCTTTCTTTAAGTTTATGGATTGTAAATGCCTTGAAGTTGATGGTTCTACTATTTGCTAATAATACAGGAACTACCTGTTTTGTATCGAACCGTAATGTTTTAAAAAGTACAGTTTGTGACTCGTATCCCAACCCATGTATCGAGATTCATATCAGATCGTCATTTAAAGTAGAGATGCACTCCCCTAACTTTTATATTTAAACGTGTTTTTTTATTTACTGTTTATTTAATAATCTGTTATTCTTTTCTGCACTTTTCAGTGATGCTCTTGAATACTTCAAGAAATGCGGTCAGTTTGATGATAACAGAAGAAGAACATTTGAGAGTCATGTTTTCCCACTTACACAAGACCTCTCCTCATCCATCTGGCACCTTGTAGACGCCAAAAACACGGAAGCCTTTCAGCTGTAGTCCATTTAAGGACACATTTTTCACAGCTAGTCTGTACGTGGACTTTCCCTATGTACTGTAATCCCTGAAGCTTCTCTAATCGCTATCCTTCCATCAGCCTTTTTTTTTTTTTTACACTGTGGACCTTCCTTCCACCTACTTTTGTAGCCTATGAAGTGTACATCTGATTGCCCACTGAGGAGGTACTTGTGGTGAGAAAAGCCTGGACATAGAGAAAAGTCAGCCCTGAGGGGATATTTGAACCCTGCAGGGGGGCTACACAGGATCCTGTGCTCTCTCAGACCACAGGAAGTGACCTTGCGTTAACTACTTGGAGAAGCCCATTTAATGACGGCGGTCCACTGCTGCTTTTAAGGACCTACAGCAAAAGCTCTCATCAAAGATCCTCTATAGCAGTGGTCCCCAACCAACGGTCCGGGGACCGGCACCGGTCAGTGACGCATTTTCTAGCGGGCCTCAGAGAAACATCAACTAATTTATAAACGACCGCATTTTCTCAGACTTATATGTCACCTGTCCTGCTAAACACAACAATAAGCACGCTCATAGATGTATAATACATCTCCTAATACAAAGTCAAGGCCGGATCTGGCCCGCAAATGAATATTCTATGGCCCCCCGGGATGATATTTGTTTAGTATTAGAACCGGCCCGCAGGCCACAGCCGCCTGCTGCCATTTTGCACGCACCAATACTCCATCAGTGTTGGCGCTACGAATTTTCAAAATGGGGTCCCAGAGACCCCATCAAGTCATAAAAATGGGGTCCCACAGTGCATTTTTGGGGTTCCACTTTTTTTGTAATCGTTTTGAAAACAAATGATAAATGTATGCATTATCCTGTTATATCTCACATTCTATATTGTGTTTTGGAAAAAGGTTGTCATAAACGTTACTTAATATATTTTAAATAATATATTAAAAAAGACAACATATTTTGATGCATATGTAGATTGATTCAGTTATAAACATTCATTCACTTTCTTCTTTCCTTCATGGATCTAAACTGTACGGATGCCGGTATTTTTTTCTATAATTTTATTGTAATATTTTCAGAATGTGTTTGTTCTATTTTTGGCCAAAGTAAGACAAAAAAAACAATCTGAAGTTGTCTTTGTTTTTTAGTTTTAATGCCATGATTTTAATAGTCCGGCCCGCGTCTGCACAGATTTTCCTCCATGCGGCCCATGAGCTTATATGAGTTTGACACCCCTGTCCTAATAGGAAGTCGCCATTTGTTATTATATTTTAATATCTTTTTTACATGCAACAAATAATGCACATTAATGAACATATAAAATGTAGATGTGGCAGATTGTAGCCAGAGGCTAATTTCCATCTGCAGTCCCCGACAGGTTAATGGTATATACTGTAGTGTATACCAAATGTGATTATATAGGTGTCTACCATCAACCTTCTGGGGACCATCTCATCACAAACAAACAGGCTCCCACTAAGTCTGAGTGTAGTGTGTGTTGTATTTTTCATGCATTTATTTTTGCTGTATTTGTCTGCCACACGTGAAAGTTTGGTCCGTAAAAATAATGCCTAGGTTCAACCGGTCCCTGGTACAAATATAAGTTTGGGGCCCCCTGCTCTGTAGGGCAGGAGCGCTACTCGACCTGCTGGCATTCTCATTACAGCGTTTTTCTTGGTTGTCTTCAATTGAAATCTTTTCCTAAGTTGTGTAATCGAAGACGAAGTGGTAAAAGCTCTGTGGCGAAATGTTAGCAGCCCGCGTCAAGCTTGCATCTTTCAACATATTTTTATGTGACGCTCCTATTAGATTTCACCGATACAAACACTCAGAAAGCCGACTTTGATACTGGGACTTCCCAGACTATTTGCTGCACCTTTAAGGTATGCAGGCAGGACGTGCGTGCACACACACACACACACACACACGCACAAACACACGCACACACACACATTCTTGTATTTGATACCTTCTTGAGACCTCCGAAAAATGCCTACCTCTTTAAGACCATCCTTTCTAGATATATAAAGATTTTTAATTACAACATTAATAATACATACAAATTATGCAAATATAAAAAATTTAATCTTTTAGTTAATTATTTTATTTTTGAATTTTTTGTTTGTTATTGGTTTTTAATCTTCATTATTTACTTCAAGTTCAGTATGTCTCTATATATATTTTTTATTTTTTTAAATTAATTTTGGCCAAAGGGGGCGCACTTCAATTTCTTACACACACTTGTTGTTACATATGTTGGCCAAAGGGGGAGCACTTTTAAAACCGACACACAGTCAATTTGAAAAATCCCTCCCTTTTGGGACCACCCTCGTTTTGATAGATTTCACCACCAGGTGTTTTAGTAATGTACTTAAGGCCGATGACAAACGAGTCACGGACCACAGATGGCCCCTGTGCCACACTTTGGGCAACCAAGCTGTAGAAGCGAACTGTTCATGGCCACCATAGTCTTAGTACCATAGTGTATTTGTTCATCCTATGGTTGGGTTGTTTTACGTCAGCACCAAAAGTCGTAAAATCAGATGTTCACCTGGCGGGTTTTTCCAGGGATGAATAGGGAAGTCCTTCTTTAGCTGCCGTCTTGTTTTATCATATATTGCTGCCTTTGCACCTTAATTGATTGATTGATTGAAACTTTTATTAGTAGATTGCACAGTACAGTACATATTCCGTACAATTGACCACTAAATGGTAACACCCTAATAAGTTTTTCAACTTGTTTAAGTCGGGGTCCACGTTAATCAATTCATGGTACAAATATATACTATCATCATAATACAGTCATCACACAAGTTAATCATCAGAGTATATACATTGAATTATTTACATTATTTACAATGGTGGCATGTGGAGGAGGTTGGGGCGGGGGGGGGGGGGTTAGGTTTGGTTGATATCAGCACTTCAGTCATCAACAATGATATCATCTGAGAAATGGACATTGAAACAGTGTAGGTCTGACTTCGTAGGATATGTACAGCTAGCAGTGAACATAGTGAGCTCAGATAGCATAAGAACAAGTACCGTATTTTCCGCACTATAAGGCGCACCTAAAAACTTCCAATTTTCTCAAAAGCTGACAGTGCAGTGCGCCTTATAATCCGGTGCGCCTTATATATGGACCAATATTGAGCCACAACAAACCTAAACTTCATGTTCATAAAGTTTAGGTCTCGCAACTACGGTAAACAGCCGCCAACTTCTTTTCCCCGTAGAAGAAGAAGCGCTTCTTCTTCTACGGTAAGCAGCCGCCAACTTCATTGTCCCCCGTAGAAGAAGTTCTTCTTCTACGGTAAGCAGCCGCCGACTTCATTTTCCCCCGTAGAAGAAGAAGTTCTTCTACTATGGTAAGCAGCTGCCCCCGTAGAAGAAGAAGAAGCGCGCGGTGCATGCTGGGATATATGACGTTTCATTTCCATTTGTGTGTTTATGTAAAGACCCCAAAATGGCTCCTATTAAGAGACACACTTACCACGCAGTAGAACACGGATGACAGAAGGCGAACACTCGTTCACCAAGACAGGGAGACAGCGCCGGATGACATACGCCACTATCTGCCAGTCGATCGTAAATGCCTGGGCTGATATATCAGTCTCAACTGTGGTCCGAGCTTACAGGAAGGCAGGAATTGTCACTGAACTGCTAGACAACAGCAGCGACACTGACTCCATTAATGACGACTTCGACGAGACGGAGCCGGGCATTTTGGATGCCGTATTCGCCCAACTGTTTAATTCGGACACTGAAGAAGAAGAATTTGAGGGATTCGTGGATGAGGAATAACTTCATAAAGTGAGCTTTACATGTTTATTTTGTGTGTTGTGTTGTGTGACATTAACGTTTGAGCAACGTTGAGTTATTGATATATTGTTATTGCTCTGCACTATTTCGAGTGTTACTATAATGTGATTGCACTAACGTTTGATTTACCGTAACACGAGTAAATCAGGTGTTTATTCATTTTGGGAGTGAACAGAGTTGTCAGAACGCTGGTTTGTAATCTATCAATAAAGTTTGACTGACCTATCTGACTGTTTTGTTGACATTCCCTTTAACGCAGCTCCATCTAATGGATGCATAGGTGCGCCTTATAATCCGGTGCGCCTTATATATGAACAAAGTTTTGAAATATGCCATTCATTGAAGGTGCGCCCTATAATCCGGTGCGCCTTATAGTGCGGAAAATACGGTATATACATTTGATTATTTACAGTCCGGGGCGGTGGGATGTGGTGGGGGGAGGGTGTTAGTCTAGGGTTGTAGTTACCTGGAGGTGTTCTTTTAGTGCGGTTTTGAAGGACGATAGAGATGCACTTTCTTTTACAGTGTTTACTTTTGTATGCACATTAAATGAACAAAAAATCCTAACCACGTTAAACCCAGATTCCGATCCAACAGAGGTCTTAACTCATTCTCCTTCTATGCCACATCCACATGGAAGGCACTCCCAACAGGTGTAAAAGAAAGGGCATCTCTATCCTCCTTCAAAACCGCACTAAAAGAACACCTCCAGGCAACTTCAACCCTAACCTAACACCCTCCCCCTTCCACATCCCACCTCCCTGGATTGTAAATAATCAAAAGTAAATAATCAAATGTAGATACTTGTTCTTATGCTTTCTGATCTCTCTCTCTATGTCCACTACTTGCTGTTCATATCCTACCAAGTCAAACCTACACTGTTTCAATGTCCATTTCTCTGATGATGCAATTGTTGATGACTGAAGTGTTGATATCAACCAAACTTAATTACTTCTGACACCCATGCGTTCATTCCAAGCCATAGTTCCATGCACGTTTTTTTCATGCCACAGTAAGTGTTTTATATTTCATGTACATAGGTTTTGCCTTTGTGCTAGTCTTTTGTTTTCATTAGCCAAGTTTGTACTTCCGCCATTGTGCGCGCTTTTCGTTTGTTCCTTTTTTTAGTGTTTAAATAAATATGTCCTTACCTTCACGCCTTGCCCGCTCCAACTTCACTTTGCATTCCGGGAAAACAAAACAACCCAAAGTCCACGCTTTGACATTTTGCTGCTTAAGCTAACCAGTAAAACAGCAACACGCACACATAACACGCCGGTAATGACATTGACTTGCTGCGTGTGAACCGTGTTTGGTGTTTGAGTTGTCCGACTGTTTTTGTGGCTGTAAATGCATCACGGGCCGAGTGTGTGCATCCTTTGGCGCAAATGAAAGAGAGCTTGCTGTTAATAATAGTGTGTTTTGTGATTACGACATGAAGTGAACAATTTTGCTAGATAGTAGTTTTTTTGCTGATGTTGTTATGGTGTGGTTACGGCCGAGAGTAATCAGTTTTGCTCAATAAAATGATTGTTAATGCAGACCTCCTCTTTAAAACGGGTGACGTCGTCATTGTTTTATATCTTGTGATCGCTTGTTGAAAATGGTACAGAAGAAATAGTTAAGTGCTCAGTTTGTTTAGAGTTTAGGTTGGATTTTGAATTTGCCGCGCACCTTAGAGGGAACATTGATAGAGACGGCCAGCAAGTACGGAAAAGCAAGAAGAAGGAAGGTAAAATAAAAGAAAAAAACAATGACAAATTGACACAGAAAGAAGAAAAGAGCAAGCAAGGAAAGAAAAAAAATGGAGGAATGGAAATTGAAATATAGAAGGATGATAAAAATATCATATTGGTCATGTTTAGTTTATGTATATGTTTAACATGCTTTATGTTAGAATATTTAAAATATTTTCAGAAAATCTACTTTTTTTTTAATATAACTGATTACAGTTACTTGTTGCCTTACTAAAAAGCAATTGAATTACTGACTGATTTATTCTTTAATGAATAATTAATAAATAATTGCTAGGAAAGTAATTAAAGTCATTAATTACATGTATTGTTACAGCCTTATACCAAATTGGGATAAATTCATTTTTGTTCTCAAAATTCTCCAGACAATCCCCTTCATTATTTTTTAAATTTAGTTAATTTATTAAAAATAAAAAACTCAGGATAGTCCATCCAGTGGAACGCCAAAGAATCACTGAATGAAAGTACAGTGTTTTATTTTCTTATATTCAAACACAATGTTACTGTTCAAACTGAGTGTAGTGTTACAGTGGCCAAAATATTAAATATATCTGTTAAATAACACCTCAGTCTTGTTTTTAATGAATACTCATGCTACTATAATACTTTATTTTGATTAGGGATGGGAATTGGTAAGATTTTTCCAGTTTCGATTTAACTTTTAAGGCCTGCTTAATGATTCGGTTCCTTATCTTATCGTTTTTTTATTTGCAAAAAGGAGAAAAGATGGTGGATTAGCATCAATTTGGTTTAGTTAAGAGACAACATGACCTTACAAAGCCAAAAATTTTAGGGGCACATAGCATAAAAACAAATTACTTTTTTGAAAATAAATATAAGAAATAGATATGCTTCTGTGGTATTTAACAAAATAACACATATGTGGAAATTACACACAAGAATGTAACGTGGATAATTTTTCCCCAAACTTTTAAAAACCTTTTGTCATCTCTCTAGAAAATATGCCGCAGGGGAAACTAAAACAAATTAAATATCGTGCAAAGTTTTGTTTAGATCTACAAGGAGAAACTAATATGACTAAGGCTCAAAGCATGCAACACAACATATTTCAAGCCTTCTTTTGACATAATGTTGATGTTTATTGCTTAGAGTTTATGACAACCATCAATTGTAAATCTCAAAATTGAGGATTTCAAAAAATGTGAGCTATGATCATCAAACCTATTAGAAATAAAGGCTTGACATATCTCACTTTGCATGTAATAATTTTATATTACATATTAGTTTCACATTTGAAGTTGAATTGATGACATGAATGCACTTTTACACACTATTGTAATTTTTCCACCTAATGACTGAGGAAAACATGCAACTTTTTTCTGACTACAATTGAAAATTCACCTACCGAAGGAGCATCTGTTGTGGCAAATAGGTGCAACCTTTTGACCACAAACTTAGTCACTGCTTGGTGACATTTGTCGTTCCCGGCCTGGGCAGTGTTCATTTTGACAAAGGTTTTTTAATTTAGTTTTTATCGTAGTCTTTTGACGAAAATGTATTTTAGTTTTAGTCATATTTTAACTGATTATTATTTAACTGTTTTAATGACATTCAGATTTTACTTAAATCAATAACGGAGCAGCATCTCCTCATCCGGAAACAACAACACAGGAAATGTGTCCCGTGAAAAACCGTCCGATCGGAACTTTAATAACTAAAGTTCCTTGGTTGTATAATGTAAGCTCACCACACCGGTATGTTTTAGTGCTTTCATGGCGAGTTTACTGACAGATATAAGTAAGAACTTTACACTACTTTATATTAGAAATTGCAACAGCGGAGGATGAATGTCCCATAACAAGAAGATAGAGAAAAAGAAGAAGATTAGCGACTACAAAGGACGACGCGCACAATTTTTCAGGACTTCTACAGATCCTAAATACAGATCAGCAGGTACCAGAAGGTAAGAAAAGTTGCTTTTGCATAATATTGCGAAACAAAACGCTAGATAATATGTCTAACCTTATACACACACCATGATAATACTCCTATGTTGAAGCACAGTACAATCCACCAAGCAGAGCGGCTTCATAGCTTACCAAAGTCGTACTAAAACATTTTGATAGAGTTTTGAGCGCTGTGTGTAACGTTCTATATTTTCAATGGAACATTTAAAATGTTGGTGTTGCTTACTTGAGACTTATTGCAATCAAAGTGCTGTCTAAACTTATCTCTTATGTTTGACATCCATCTAACATCCATCTAACACTTATCATTAGACCATGTACCAAATAAAATAGCTTTGAGGTCAGTAAGCAAAACCAAACTTATTCCTTACATTAGGCTCACCGGGTTGTGAGGCGCACTGTCGAGTTTTGAGGAAAAAAAATGATTTTAAGTGCGCCTTATAGTCCGGAAAATACGGTAGTCTGCCGTTGGCGCTTCGAGTTAGTTGTACCGGTATTTTTTACGAAGAGAATCAAGCCACAGGGTTTCTACCCCACAAAAGGTGAAGTACGTCCATGTCTTCTCTTTCTTTCTTCCCGGTGTAGGATACATATTGTATTGATGTCATGTATGGAGTCTTGCTTTTCTGGGTGAAAAATCAAAACACATTGTCTCACAAAGACTCTAGTTCTGACTGAATACCCCACGCTTTTCCACCCACTACTCTCCCACATGCAACTGTGATAGGATAGTTTGTCCCACCTGCTTAAGAACGAAATTAAATATGATTGGATTTTGTCTCTGTCAACATTTTCGTCTTGTTTTAACTTGTTGACTAAATTGTTAATTCATTTCATTTTAGTCAACGCGCTTTTGTTTTCATTAGCCATCATCCTAATTTTGTCAAAGGAAATTAGGTCATTGACGATAATGAAAACAATTGTTTTTAGTCAATAAAATGAACACTAGACCTGAGTGTACTCTTCCCTGCCGTGAACTGGAGCTAATACTTATTGCCCGCTTCGAAACCAGTCAGGATATGTCTTTTCATGCTCATCTAAATGACAAAACATTGATTTCAATTCAACAAATAATAGCGCTAACATTATAGACGGTTTGTTAGTACCTGTTGTATTTACGCTAGATGACCTCTGCTGGAATGTGCTCGGCACGGTTAAAAAACGAGACTTTCTTTCATAGTTCTTGCATGCTGTGTTGAAATGTTTCAGCATATTGCTCGTATGTCCCCCCCTTCATTAAATAGCAACCTTGCAATTATTACAAGTAGCGCTGTTGCATTTTTTTCTTTTAAAACGTCGGCAAACTTTGGAGCGCTTCCTCCGCCATGTTGCTGTCTGACGTCACTACGCACGTTGCCTGGTAAAGTCGTTCCCGCTTACAAGAATCGTTACGGGAAAAGTGTGAAAAAATGGCAAGCAATTCCAAGGAATTGTTACACTGGGAACCGGTTCTAAACCAGAACCGGTTCTCGATTCCCATCCCTAATTATTATGGTGGTACTTGGAGAAACTTGGTTCTTGGTGAAAAACGTTTGAGAAGTGATGATTTCCTTGTCAAATCTCGCATCTTTATATTTTTTATCTGTTATTGGAGACGGTAACTGAAAATGGGCTTCCCCTAATTCAGGGCTGTCAAACTCATTTTAGCCCAGGGGCCGCATGGAGGAAAATCTGTGCACAAGCGGGCTGGACTATTAAAATCATGTCATTAAAACTAAAAACTAAAAACAAACACATTCTGAAATTATTACCCTAAAAATATAGGATAAAAATACCGGTTGGGGTAAATTTTAGATACATGAAAAAGAAGAAATTGATTAAATGTTTATAACTGAATAAATTTACATATGCATCAAAATGTGTTTTATTTTGTATTATTTTTTTAAATGAATTAACGTTTATGACTACCTTTTTCCAAAACATATAAATATAAAATAACAGGATAATGCATACAGAGGCACTATTTTTCATGAGGGAACTCTCCTGAAGGAATCAATAAAGTACTATTCATCTATCTATAGAGAGGCTACTGACCAACTGCATTTCTGTCTGGACTGGAGCCTGCAGTGCCTCAGACTGGAAGTCTCTGCAGAGAGTGGTGAGGACGGCGGAAAAGATAATCAGAACTCCTCTTCCTCCTATCCAGGAGATCGTAAAAAGCCGCTGCCTGACCAGGGCTCAGAAAATCTGCAGAGACTCCTCCCACCCCCACCAAGGACTGTTTTCACTGCTGGACTCTAGAAAGAGGTTCAGCAGCCTCCGTAGCAGAACCTCCAGGTTCTGTAACAGCTTCTTCCCTCAGGCCGTAAAACTCTTGAACGCATCATAATAATCCCCTCGATTCCCCCCATAACGGATTAACTCGCTGGAATATAAAGACAATATAACTTACATCCATAAACGTAGATGCATATGCAAAAGTGCAATATATTTATCTGTACAATAATCTATTTAATTATATCTGCACCTTATTGCTCTTTTATCCTGCACTACAACAAGCTAATGCAAAGAAATGTTGTTCTTATCTGTACTGTAAAGTTTAAATTTGAATGACAATAAAAGGAAGGCACGCGAGCCTTGACTTTGACACCCCTGCCCCAATTAAAAGATCAGATGCCGCCACTGCTCAAAGCATATACCTGTCATGTCTGTGTGATCATGTTTTGTTTTAGTCATGTCCTGTTTGGCTTTGGTCACTTAGTTCCTGCTTTTTCACTCCCTTGTTTTGTTTCCATGGTTACCCATTAGTTTCACCTGTTCCACGTTTGGACTCACACACCTGTCACCAATCATGTCACTGTTATTTAAGCCTGTCTTTTTCTGTTGGTCGGCCTGGCGACATTAACTCTGTTATCCCTGTTACTCCATTGATTACGTGTTCCATGCCATAGGTCCATGCTTTTCAAGTAAGTGTTTGTTTATTCATGTCACAGTTAGCAAGTGTTATTTATTTCATGTTCATAGTTTTTGCCCAAGTGCTAGTTTTGTTTCATAGTCAAGTTTGAATCTCCGCCTTGTGCGCGCTTTTTGTTTGTTCTTTTGTTAGTGATAAAAATAAATATCTTTACCTTCACGCCTTGTCCACTCCAACTTTCATTGCAACTTGGGAAAACGAACAACCCACATCTTGACAATACCTAACCATAATAATAATAATAATACCTGGGATTTATATAGCGCTTTTCTAAGTACCCAAAGTCGCTTTACATGTTAAAAACCCATCATTCATACCACCGCTTTAAATTCATTAGGAAAAGAACACATCTTCACATAAAACCGTTTAAATGAAAGTGTACTTCATACGATTACACTTCAACATGTCCGAAAATGTGTCGGTAGAAGCAGAGCTTACTTAATTGTAGCCCTTTTTCTGATTCAGCACTTACAGATAGTCACTTTTTGTGTTTAACAGGTACTATGATAGCGTATTACTAACGGGGTACCATAGGATAAAAAGGGTCCTAAACAAAGACATGAAGGGTGTGGGGAACGAAAATAAAGCATTTGGATCACACACACACACACACACACACACACACACACACACACACACACACACACACACACACACACACACACACACACACACACACCTCCCCCACATCCAAAAAGCAATGCAACTGAATGCAGGCGTGTCAGCAGGACAATGCGGGCCATGCTTGGTTTATCTCCATACGTCAACAGAGCTGCTGGAGCGGTTAAAGTCCCCACTGATGGACGTTCACGGGCAGCTGCTGGACTCCTTCTCCCCGTCCTCAGGCTTCCCAGTCAGCCTCGATGAAGCCGCCAAGACAGTTCGTCCACAAGGACATGGCGAGACTAACAGCCGCTGATTTACAACAGAGGGAACAATTAGCGTCCAAAAGGCTCCAATTAAAATGATTCCCTTTGATCAGTCCAGGAGGAGGAGAAGGAGGAGAAGGAGGAGGCCGCCTGCGTGAGAACAGTCGGATCAATTTGAAATGAAAAAATGATGAGCAGTTAATGGGTGTGTACAAGAGACAATGTCTAATTGGGAGGACAGCACCAAGAAGATTACAGAGGGACAAGGAACGATGGGACGAGATGAAGGGGAATCGGAAGGGAAGATGGACTGGGAGGATCAGGAAGGAATAGAAGGAAAAGAAAGAATGAAGAGAATGGAAGAAAGGGGAAGGAAGAACGTGACTGACATGATACAGGGTCCCAATGGAAGACCCAAATAAGACAGGATGTGATGTAACACAGGAAGAAAAAAACTGAAAAGAAGAAATGAACTTGAAAGAAGGAAGACAAGATAGGTAGGTGTAGGTGGAAAAGAAAGAAAGGGGAAGTATTGGTAGATGATATCATAAAGGAAGGCAAAAAGACAAGAGAGAAAGAAACAATGGAAGAAAAAGAAAAACAATAGTTCAACAATTCTTCTCAACAAAAGAGGAGAAATATAACCTTAGAGAAAAATAAAATTTAAAGTTAAAGTTAAAATACCAATGATAGTCACACACACACTAGGTGTGGGGAAATTTGTCCTCTGCATTTGACACATCCCCTTGTTCACCCCCTGGGAGGTGAGAGGAGCAGTGAGCAGCAGCGGTGGCCGTGCCAGGGAATCATTTTTGGTGATTTAACCCCCAATTCTAACCCTTGATGCTGAGTGCCAAGCAGGGAGGTAATGGGTCCCATTTTTTTAGTCTTTGGTATGACTCGGCCGGGGTTTGAACTCACGACCTTCCAGTCTCACTTTTGTTTGTCACCATAGCAACCATTAGTTTCACCTGGTTCACATCGTCATGTCACGCACCTGTTTCACGTTTTGAGTCACGCACCTGTTTTCACTAATCATGTCACTATTATTTAAACCGATTGTTGCCAGGAAGTCTCCCGGGCGACATCACACTCCTGCCACTCTGTTTCATGCTCAGTTCACGCTGCTTGTTTCGTAGCTTCCATGCCAAGTAAGTTTTTGTTTATTAATGCCACAGTTAGCGACTTTTGTTCATGTCCATAGTTTTTTGCCCACGTGCAAGTTTTTGTTTCATAGTCAAGCTTGTACCTCCGCCTTGTGCGCGCCTTTTTGTTTATTCCTTTTTATTGTCATTATATTAAATCATGTACCCACCTCCAAGCCATGTCCGGTCCAAATCATTTGCACCTCGGGAGAACAAACCACGCCATAGACCAAGTCTTGACAGTATATCAATGTGTGGAATTGAATTATGGAATGGATTAATTAAAGAAATCAAACAATGTACTAATATAATTCAGTTTAAGAAACTATTCCAACTCAAAGTGTTTACAAAGTACAAAGAACAAGAATTATGATACACATGTTGAACATATTGAAAAGGAGTTAATCCTATTCATCTCATTATGTGAATTACAATTTACTTCACTATTTTCTATTTTATTTAGAAATGTATAATTTATGCAGTAAATTGTGTACGAATTGAGAACAGGAGGTGAAAAAAAGTGTTAATGTTTGCTATGAAGTGAAAAAGGGGTAGGATTGAATAAGCTCTGCTTCTCCCTACTCCTTTTCGAACATGTTGAAAATAGAAACTGCGAATAGTGACGTATGATGTTGTAACTGGATACATGTTCCAAATAAACTGAAACCATGAACAATGAACCATAAAGAAGAAAGGAAAGAAGCAAGGAAATAAGGAGAGTAAGCGTAAAAGAAGTGAAGTTTGGAAAGAAGAAAAGAAGTTTTATTCAGTCACGTGACTTTTTCTGACATGTTTACTTCTGGCGAACAAAGAGAATCGAAGCAATATGGCTCCAATGCAGCAAAGATTGAGGTTTATCCTTCAGCCGTGTTCCCAGACCTTTCAAACTATCTGGTGCTCCTGAGATCATTCCACACGACAAAACAGATGCAAGCTTGGAAAAGCATGGAGGTCTACAATTTATTTGTCTGTAACTGCCACAAGGATTAGTATCACGACTCTCTCGGATGCTGCAAGTATGCATCGTTTTTGCAGCTTTTGAAGGTCGCATTTCATAATTTAACTTTGCGTCTTGCAAGGAAGTGCACTTGTTAACAAACTCGATAGCCTTGATTCAATTATTTTCATTTTCCCATCATGTTAATCACTCATAAAGATAATGGGAGACACCACTGAAGACCTGGCTGGTTGGGAAAGCAGACAGAGACGTGATCTCAGCTCACTTACTGCACGGGTACATTTCGGCCTTGTTGGCTTGTTGCTGTTGCAGGCGTGGTTACGAGTTCGCCTGGTTTTCCCCGTCTTTATCAAAATATAACTTCAGATCTCAACGTGTATGTGCTAAAAGCTTCATTTATGCTTGCTGCCTTTGGTAAAAGCTTAACTCGTTTAAGTGTTGCTCACATTTGCTTTCTTTCATTTACACTTGCCCAGTTGCTGGTTTACAAAACACTCGTTGCAAAAAGTAGTTTTAAGAACTCCGTATCAAGATAAAATACAAATACTATCACAATAATACTTATATGGGAAATACTAAACGTTAAAAATACATCAAACAAACCTTTAACAAAATGATCACAGCAAACTTGTGCGTTTCTCGTCGTCACTTTGTAAAATCTTGCACTTTCGCCCTTCTTGTTGACTTCGAGGAAATCTGAAAAATCCTTTATTCTTTTCACCAGTTGAACGGATCAAACAATATGTGTCAAAGTCAAGGCCCGCAGGCCACAGCCGCCTGCTGCTGTTTTGCACGCACAAATACTCCATCAGTGTTGGCGCTAGGAATTTTCAAAATGGGGTCCCGGGGACCCCATCAAGTCATACAAATGGTCCCACAGTACATTTTTGGGGTCCCACTTTTTTGTAAGCATTTTGAAAACAAATGATAAATGTATGCATTCTATATTGTGTTTTGGAAAAAGGTTGTCAAAAACGATACTTAATTCATTAAAAAAATAATACAAAACAAAACAAATTTTTCATTCACATTCTTCTTTCCTTCATGGATCTAAACTTTACCCCTGCCGGTATTTTTTTCTGTATTTTTATTGTAATATTTTCTGAATGTGTTTGTTCTATTTTTGTCCAAAATAAGTCAAAGAAAACAATCTGAAGTTGTCTTTATTTTTTAATTGTAATGCCATGATTGTAATAGTCCGACCCGCGTTTGCACAGATTTTCCTCCATGCGGCCCCTGAGCTAAAATGAGTTTGACACCCCTTTAAAACAACGCAAGCATAGGGCATTTTTTTTATGAGAAAGGCAAAATGCCTCGCATATTTATTAATGAGCCGAATGTGACGTCAGGTGAATACATCCTATAGAGTATAGAGAATGAAGGTAAAAGAAAGGGAGGAAGGTAGATGGGTAATACAAGAGAAAGAAGGAAAGGGTGGCGAAAGAACATTAAGAAAATAATACAAAGAAGTAAAGAAAAACAAAGGAAAGGAAAAGGCAAGAAAACAGGAGAAGGGAAGCAGAAAACTGTAAAAGAGAAGGATGGACCGAGAATTACATAAAGAAAGAAAAAGAAAAGAAATGGAAGTAAAGGAGGGAAATGGAGGATTAGAAGAGGAAAAAGAAACGACACGTGTCACTTCAATAAAGAGATTACATAGTTAATCTCTTATAATTGATAATTGAATCATTAACTTTCCAGTACTATTCCATTATTTCAAGCACTACTTCTTCTTTCTAGTAATTTTCCATCCTATATCCACGATAACTAACCGTTGGGAGCTTGGTAGGTAAAACCTCCTCCTATTTTTGGGACAACAAAGACGGCGTTTTTTTGTGTGTTTGTGTGTCACCTGCATGCGGCGTGACTGCAGCACAGACACACAAAAAGAGAATAACTGAATAGCTAATGGAGCTGACAGCACCTTGACATATTTTTCTTTGCACAATAAAAAGACAATAGTGCCAACATGTAAGGCATGTATCAGAAGTGGCCAATTAGAGCATTTCTTACTGCACATTTCATGCATTATTTTTTTTATCATTGCCATATTAGTTCCGCAATCTTTCACCCTGTTCTTCTCCAAAAAACAGAGGGGAGGTGCTAATTAAAGAGGGATAAAGGTGGAAGCTAACTTTCAAAGAATTGTTTTTTTTCTTTTTTCTCACATTTCCCTTCTGTGTGTTTCAGTTTTCATTTTTCGCATGAGCTCCACCTGCTTCCCTCCTCATTGTCACTTTTATCAACCTCAGCAACTTTTTCATCTGCTAACATGAAGTCAAAGTGGATTGCTGTTTAACACTGGCACCATCTGGAAGCTGACAAGTGGCCTAAAAGAACTGAAACTTGCGCAGCTCATTTGCTCAAGCGATTTCATTAGGGGATTTAAAACAGGAGTTTAGTACAATGGAGTCCATCTGTTGGAGACGCTATATTGGACAAGCTTAAAAAGTGGAGAAAAAATTGATTGATTGATTGAGACTTTTATTAGTAGATTGCACAGTACATAGTCCGTACAATTGACCACTAAATGGTAACACCCGAATAAGTTTTTCTACTTGTTTAAGTCGGGGTCCACGTTAATCAATATATGGTACAAATATATACTATCAGCATAATACAGTCATCACACAAGTTAATCATCAGAGTATATACATTGAATTATTTACATTATTTACAATCCGGGGGGTGGGATGTGGAGGGGATTGGGGCGGGGCGGGGGCGGAGGGGTTAGGTTTGGTTTGGTTGATATCAGCACTTCAGTCATCAACAATTATATCGTCTGAGAAATGGACATTGTAACAGTGTAGGACTGACTTGGTAAGATATGTACAGAGAGCAGTGAACATAGTGAGCTCAGAAAGCATAAGAACAAGTATATACATTTGATTATTTACATTTGATTATTTACAATCCGGGGAGGTGGGATGTGGAAGGGAGAGGGTGTTAGTCCAGGGTTGAAGTTGCCTGGAGGTGTTCTTTTAGTGCGGGCTTGAAGGAGGATAGAGATGCACTTTCTTTTAAACCTGTTGGGAGTGCATTCCATATTAATGTGGCATAGAAGGAGAATGAGTTAAAACCTTTGTTAGATCGGAACCTGGGTTTAACGTGGTTTGTGGAGCTCCCCCTGGTGTTGTGGTTATGGCGGTCATTTACGTTATGGAAGTAGTTTGACATGTACTTCGGTATCAGGGAGGTGTAGCGAATTTTATAGACTAGGCTCAATGCAAGTTGTTTAACTCTGTCCTACACCCTGAGCCAGTGCTTGGGTACCAGGAGGTGCATGCGTAATCGAAGAAAGGTTGAATGAGAGTTCCTGCTAGAATCTTCATGGTGCTTTTGTTGACCAGAGAGGAGATTCTGTAGAGAAATCTTGTTCGTTGGTTGACCTTTTTGATTACCTTGGTTGCCATTTTATCACAGGAAAAATGAGCCTCTAGAATGGAACCTAAGTAGGTGACCTCATCTTTCCTGGTGATAACAATGTCACCCACTTTAATAGTGAAGTCAGTGACTTTCTTAAGGTTGATTTGGGACCCAAATAGGATGGATTCCGTTTTACCTAAGTGTATGGATAGCTTGTTGTCAGCGAGCCAGGTGCAAATACTACAGAGTTCGGCACTGAGGATTTTTTCCACCTGTGACTTGTCCTTGCCGGATACCAGCAGGGCAGAGTCATTCAAAATGCAGGAAAGTCCTGATATCTCGCCCTCTTGTGGCTGTGACTAACATAAGACATTACATCCATCTCATTGGATGCTTTGTAAGTGCTATGATCCTCTATCAATCAAAGTTTATTTATACAGTTCGAAATCACAAGTGTCTCAAAGGGCTGTGCAAACCACAAAGACATCCCCTGATCTGAACACAAATCTGAACGCAAGGAAAAACTCCAAAACTGACCTGCTTAGTGGCCTTGTGGTTAGAGTGTCCGCCCTGAGACTGGAAGGTCGTGAGTTCAAACCCCGGCCGAGTCATACCAAAGACTAAAAAAATGGGACCCGTTGCACTCAGTTAAAGTTAAAGTACCAATGATTGGTACACACACACTAGGTGTGGTGAAATGTGTCCTCTGCATTTGACCCATCCCCTTGTTTATCCCCTGGGGGGTGAGGGGAGCAGTGAGCAGCAGCCGGGGATCATTTTGGTGATTTAACCCCCAATTCCAACCCTTGATGCTGAGTGCCAAGCAGGGAGGTAATGGGTCCCATTTTTTTAGTCTTTGGTACTGTATGACTCGGCCGGGGTTTGAACTCACGACCTTCCAGTCTCAGGGCGGACACTCTAACCACAAGGCCACTGAGCAGGCATCAAGGGTTGGGGGTTAAATCACCAAAATGATTCCCGAGCGCGGCCACCGCTGCTGCTCACTGCTCCCCTCACCTCCCAGTGGGTGAACATGGGGATGGGTCAAATGCAGAGGATAATTTCGCCACCCCTAGTTTGACTATCGTTGGGACTTTAACTTTAACTTTTAAAAGTCTGCATTAGCCGTAGTGAGCTAACTAGCCCAGTTTGTAGCAGCACCTAAACGGCCTGCAAGCTACGGTGAGAGAGTAGACTCATAACAGATTTATCTTGTTAGCGAGTCTGCCACCCCAGTCTACCGACCACACCGTGATGAAAATGGGCGAAATTTGGGGTCCATGGCACGATTGCATCTATATAACACATTATATCGAACTTTGAGTGTACATGCAAGTGTTAATATGCATCCTGGCCAATTCATGAGATACAAAAACATTCTGTCTTTGCAAATATAATGCTCATTTTTGAGTGTCAGACAGGTATTACTGCTATTATAGAATTCTACTGAGAGGTGGACCCTCCTCAGTCGGGCTAACTCACACTTAACAAGTCACTTTTTTAGCTTGACATTGTTTGCCCTGCCCTGACTTCCCCGTGCAAGAAGTGCTTCGCCCCGACAGTCCATCCCCGGTGAGCACAATCAAATAAACAATGCGATGTCTTGGAGTTGGGAAAAAAAAGCCAGAGTACCTATTAGCCGGGGCAAACGAGCTGATTTTTGATTGTGTTAGCATGTCTGAGTGCCTCTCTAAATTGCCCACAAGGGTTGCAAGAAGAAGCGGGGACCAAATTGTGTGTCGGGAGGGAAAAAAAACAAAACTCTTGACTTTGAGATGAGAGGCAATAAAAACGATTGTCTGCTTTTTTCCTTTCCATTTTGGCAGCGGGGGAATAGATTAGTGTGGTTGGAGCGTGATTACACGGCTATTGTTGTCGCAGGAATAAATATCATATCACGGCCACTCCTGCAGGCTCGCCTAAATAAATCTGTCCTAATCCCCCGTAGCCCCACCACAACATCGCCCTCCGTCTCCACGGTAGCATCCTGAGCGCATGCTTAACCTAGCTAATTAACTCTTCCTTATAGTATCGCTTTCTCACAAATTGACATTTGACACATTACCTATTCCCCCACATTCACTGCAACTGTTTATTTTTTGATTTAACCCATGAATCAAGATAGAGCTTGTACTAGACCCTAATTTCATAGTTAAAGCCCCAAGACCCGTGGTTCTAAAACTTTTTTCACCAAGTACCACCTCAGAAAAAAACCTACCTCTCCAAGTACTACCATATTGAGTTCAAACCCCGGCCGAGTCATACCAAAGACTATAAAAATGGGACCAATTACCTCCCTGCTTGGCACTCAGCATCAAGGGTTGGAATTGGGGGTTAAACCACCAAAAATGATTCCTGGGCGCGGCCACCGCTGCTGCTCACTGCTCCTCTCACCTCCCAGGGGGGTGATCAAGGGTGATGGGTCAAATGCAGTGAATAATTTCGCCACACCTAGTGTGTGTGTGTGTGTGTCAATCATGGGTACTTTTTATAATGACCAACTCTAAAATTGTCATGATCTGTGGTCTGGACCATGCTTTTATTATTTTCTGTTAGTTTTGGACTCTTTTAGTTCCTGTTTGTGACACTTCTGAGTTTGGTTTGGTTGCCATGGCAGCTTATTGTTTTCACCTGCCTCTGGTGTTTGGGACGCTCACCTGTGCCTAATCAGAGGCACTATTTAAGCCTGCTTTTGGCAGTCAGTCGGGCTGGCGTCATTGCTCGTTTTCATGTCCGATTCCAAGTTTATGGTTGTTGTTCGATTCATGTCGTGTCCACGTAAGTGTTAGTTGTTTCATGCCACAGTTTGATACAGTTTCTCCATGTCCATAGTTCTTGCTAAATGTTAGCGTCTATGTTTCCTGCGTTAAGTTTTTTTTGTTCTTTAGCCTCTCGTGTGAACGGCACACTTTCCTTTTGTTTTGGGTTCCTGCCTTTTCTGATGTGTAGCATTAATTGATTATTAAATATGTTCCTACCTTCAAGTCCTGTCCGGAATAGTCTGTTTGCATCCTGGGAGAACAAACCTTGCAGTAAGCTGTGAAAACCACGTCCTGACAAAAATACAGTAGTGCAGTAGGCCAAAGTATTCATTAAAAACAAGGCAGAGGTTTTATTTAAAGTGGAACTGCCATTTTGCCTATCGTTCGCAATCATTATGAAAGACATGACGACGGATGTATTTTCTTTGTGTGCATTTTAACTCGTAAATAAGTCTGCTTACAATGAAGCCAATAGTAGGTCCTCTATCCCGCCCAGAAAACCCAATAAAAAAACATTCAAGAAGCACCAACAATACTCCATTTACATTTCGTGACTTGAATATTAACCAAGTATTAGTGATATTGTTATATGATATGGATCCCCCTGGGTCTGAAATAAATAAATGACTATAAGCGCTAACGTAGACAAACTATTTATAGTGGTTCTGTTGACATCATCCACTGGTGAGCTGCTTCCTCACCTCGGTGCTCGTGGAAGTTTATTCTCGATCATAAATCATGCCTCCCAACTGGATAGTTGAAGGATGAGGACGTATTCCGGCGAGTTGATACAGTTTGACAGTCAATTTAGACCCGGCAAAGGCAACGTTTGGTTCCACCCCTCTTTTCTTCGCGAGGATTATGAGACAATCTTCACCTAAATGGAAATATATGAACATCTTAGCAGTCTGCATCTTAATGACAGCAGACCTTGTACAGTAAGGTTTTTTTTTTATTATGTTTGTTGTTTTTCATGAAGTCTGCAATGAATAGTGATCAGTGACGTTGTTCAAAATGGCGAATGTTGTGATGCGTTTTTGAAATAAATGCTGTGCAAATGCTTAAAATAATCAAAATATGTAAATATTACATGTTATTATAAATGTGCCCATTACTACATTACATATATACTTACATCATGTATATAAAACCTTAACAGAGTGGTTTGGATATTTTTTAAGAGTTTTATAGGCGGAATTGCACGGCTCCCATATGCTCCATTGAAAGCGAGCTTTTAATTGCATTTATTTAAAAATCAGAATGCAAATAATGTTTTTGTCTTACATAAGGATTGTGCATGATGAGCAAAATTCCCAAAAAATGCAGTTCCCCTTTAACAAGTATATTTAATATTTTTGGCCACTGTAATTACCCACAGTTTTAACAGTAACACTGTGTTTGAACATAGGAAAATAAAACACTGTACTCTAATTAAGTGATTATTTGGCGTACCACTGGAAGGAGCCTGTGTACCGCTAGTGGTACACGTACCACAGTTTCAGAATCCATGCCCAAGAAAGTCCCAGACATCACAAATTTAGAGCTGGAAAACCATATCTGCTTTAACTTCCTGTCGTTGTCCCAACACATTGGACTCAAAGACGTCGCAAAAATCTAAAATAAAATAAAACATTACTTTCTGTATAGATGAGGGGTGTCCAAACTTTTCTTTTTCCAAACCAATATACCAACCAATATATAGAATGTTTTAACCTTAAGGGCTCCCTTTAAGTTTGATCCCGGGGACCCAGGAGGGTCTCAGTCAAAAATTGTTTTAAAATAAGTCATATTAATTTTTATTTTGAACGCTTTAATCTCTAGATCAACTTTGAATCTGTCAATATAAAGTTTTAAATAAAATTAACTATGCTCTTTTTGTTAAAGAACACCGCTTTTTTTGTCAAAAACACAAAATAGTCAATATTTTCACAAAATAAATTTCAAAGTGGAATATTGGATGTGAGGTAATTAAAGCCTCAAATATGTAAATAATTCATAAAAACATTGATTTTGATTCATTATTTTTTAAACAATGGCAGTTTAAAAAGAAAATCCCACTAAAATTCTCAGGGATCCAAAATGGCCTCATTGTTAAAAGTGTTATAAATAAGTCATACATTATTTATTTTTTTACTTACAATGCCTAAATCTCTGGATCAACCTCAGATCTATCTGCCGATTATAAGTTTAGATTTTTTTTCAAAATGTTTTTTCATTTTAAAAAAAATGTTTTTTTATGGCAAACACAAAAAATATGCAAAACATTTCAAAGTGAAATATGTGATGTGAAGTAATTGGCCCGCCATGTCAATCAATGTGGTCTGTCAACTCATTATTGTGGTCTACCACATCAAATATTGTGATCTGTTAGCTCATTTAATGTGGCCCGATCCATCATTGAATGTGATCCGTCACATCATTTCAAGTGGCCCGCCATGTCATTTAACGTGGTCTGTCAACTCATTTAATGTGATCCGTCGCATCATTTAAGTTGGTCTGTCACCTCCTTAATTTGGCCCACCACCTCAATTAATATGGTCCTGCACCTCATTATTGTGGCCCGCCATGTCTCCGCCCTGTCATTCAATGTGTTCTACCACATCATTTAACGTAGTTCATTACGTCATTTAGTGTGGTCCGTCACATTATTTTACTTGGTCCGTTACCTTATTAATAGGCCCGCCATACCATTCGATGTGGTCTGGCATGTCATTTAAGATGGTCCGTCACCTCTTTAATGGGGCCAGCCATGCCATTCAATGTGGTCTGCCACATCATTTAACCATCATTTAAATTGGCCCACTATGCCATTGAATGTGGCCTGGCACGTCATTTAATGTGGTCCGTCACCTCATTATTGTGGCCCGCCATGCCATTCAATGTGGTCCACCACATCATTTAACGTGGTCCACCAATGTTAATTTTCGTCTTAGTTATATGTCAGCGACCTGTTATCCCCTGACTAAAATACGGACGATAACGAATCAAAACAAATCATACTTGCCAACCCTCCCGTTTTTAGCGGGAGAATCCCGGTATTCAGCGCCTCTCCCGACAACCTCCCGGCAGAGATTTTCTCCCGACAAACTCCCGGTATTCAGCCGGAGCTGGAGGCCACGCCCCCTCCAGCTCAATGCGGACCTGAGACTGAGTGGGGACAGCCTGTTCTCACGTCCGATTTCCCACAATATAAACAGCTTGCCTGCCCAATGACGTCATAACATCTAGGGCTTTTAGAGAGTAGAGTGCACAACTGCGCACACAACAAGGAGACGAAGCAGAAGAACGAGGAAATTACAGACATGGCGACGCCGTCGACGAGCAAGATGAAGAAATACGCTTGCAAGTTCCAAAACGAATGGAAACAAGAATTTCAGTTCATCCAGGACAGTTTGAAGGGGAAGGTATATGTTGCCTGTAAATATGTAGAACAGACTTCTCCATTGAACACGTTGGCCGAAATGATATACTCATCATGAACGGAGAAGTTGAACAGGACAATACTGCCATCTGATGGATAGCCACCGGAACACTGAAATTCAAGTATTTTATTTTTTATTCTATGTAAATAAAAATATATATATATATATATATATATATATATATATATATATATATATATATATATATATATATATATATATATATATATATACCTAGAATTCACTGAAAGTCAAGTATTTCATATATATATATATATATATATATATATATATATATATATATATATATATATATATATATATATATATATATATATATGAAATATATATGAAATACTCGAGTTGGTGAATTCTAGCTGTCAATAACCACGCCTCCAACCACGCCCCCCGCCCCCACCCCCTACCCCCCACCTCCCGATATTGGAGGTCTCAAGGTTGGCAAGTATGCAACAAATGCACGTTGACGAAAACAATGACAAAATGAATGGACAATTTAGTCGACTAACAAAAACAAGACGGAAATATTGACAGAGATGAAAACCAATCATTTTTAATTCCGTCTTTAGGCGGGTGGGAGAAGTTAGAAATCTATCCAATCACAGTAGAAGAGGGGCAGGGCTAAATCACGACGGGGATCCAATCAGAGCTATAACCACTAAGACACAGTGCTTGGATTTTACACCGGGAAACTCCCGACGGTTAGTATTACCCCTTTGAATTAAAATGATCTAAAAATGGAGATTAATATGTGTGCTTTGATAAACTCACAGCGACTGACTGGTGCCAGCTCGCTCGCTTAAATGCTAACATGATAACATTAACGTGTTTCTCTACTAAGAAACAACATACCCCAATCTAAACTTATGTAAACAAAAGGCTGTCTGAGCAACTAAGCTATTCAGTTGTGCACATTGAACCTACAAGCTGGGCTCTCTTGGCACGGAATGATGATGATCGATTTTCCTCAGGGAAAAAGAGACAGGTGTTTTATGGTGCATTCAAGGACCGCTGAACAGAGTAGGACAGACACGACGCCAGCCAGAAGTGAATTATAAATAGCATAGATTTTATTTGTTACACACTTTTCATTGAAATAAATCTAAAAGTGCTACTGTACAAACCAATATTTACAGTACAACATTAAAAGTGTATCTATGAAAACAGATACAACACTAAGACTAAACACGTCAGTGAAACATAAGAAACACAATACATGCAAAAAAAATTATATTTATTTTTAGTTATGTTTATAGCGTTTAGAGCACATTCCACAATACTAGGATAATAATGATAACCGTGATAATTTTGGTCACAATAACCATGATAATAAATTCTCATATGGTTACATTTGCACTGTATTGTTACACACACCAGCACATGTCGTCTACACCTGGAAGAAAGAGTAGACAAATGGAAACATTTGACCTTTTCAACAGTAGACAACAAGATACTGTACCTGTGAACCCAGTAGCTCCACCAACTTGAAGCGCCATCTGCAGACTAATCATCAGCCCATCTACGCAACAGTAAATGGGCCTCAACTAATATTTCCAAATGAGTCACACTGTACCAAATTACTGTTATAAATAAAGACAGTAAAGAAGGAGCAAGACTGCTTACTCTATCACTACTTTTGTATTGCCCATAGGCGAGCTTGCCTGCCAATCTAGAATAAAACTAGTTTGTTTCTTCATATGACCATTTTAGTCATATATTATTCAACATTTGAAAAAAAATACTTAATTTCAGCTGAACATTGTCACGGCCCGGGCGCACTCCTGTGCGCATTCATCTGTGTGCTGCGCTGATGAATCTGCAATCAATCAGCACTCTACACACCTGTCGCTGATAAGCTCCCTGGACTTCTTAAGCCAGTGCAAACCTGCGTTCCGGGCCAGAACGTAGCAACCTGTTGCAGTACAGTAAGCCAACAATCTCTAGCTCTATGCACACTCTCTCTCTCTGTGTTTCTCCCCCTCCGTGTTCATTTGTCTCGTGTCCCTTGTCGTCATCCAGCAGCATTCCTCCGTTCCCGCGTCACGAGCTGTGTGCCTCGCCTCCCCATATTCCCTCTGGTTCCCTGGCTGCCTCTGGGATCTCGACCTCCCACCTGGACACGGACTTTGACGCCTCACTCCTGCCCTTGACCTCACGCCTGCCCACGGACCTCCGAGCTTGCCTTGCCCCTTTGGTCTTCCACGCCTCGCTCAACACTTCCGGTAACACTCTACATTTACTCACTCCACATAGTCGCACACACACACGTTTTGTATTAGTTTTCACACTCCATACTTTTGTAAATATATATAATAAATATAGAGCTAAACAACGTTCTGGATTCTGTGCCGACTTTTTCCCCCTGTAATATAACAAAAAATAATAATAACACACAATAATGTTAGTGTGAAATTTACTTATTGAAATATTAATGGAATGCGGGTCTTGCTGTGAATTTAGTTTTTGAGATGCTCTGCAATAATAAATAATTAATGAAAGTGCTTTCAAGAAAACGTATACTTCATATTTTAGTTGACAAAATGTACTGTAATTTTAGTCGACTAAAATGCCGAGGTATTTAAGTTAAAGTCCCAACGATTGTCACACACATACTAGGTGTGGTGAAATTTGTCCTCTGCATTTGACCCATCCCCACGTTCTCCCCCTGGGAGGTGAGGGGAGCAGTGAGCAGTAGCGTGCGCCACGCTTGGGAATCATTTGGTGATTTAACCCCCAATTCCAACCCTTGATGCTGAGTGCCAAGCAGGGAGGCAATGGGTCCCATGACTCGGCCGGGGTTTGAACTCACGACCTCCCAGTCTGAGGGCGGACACTCTAGCCACAAGGCCACTGCGCTGGTCGATTTAGTCGACTAAATCTAAACTGAACCAAACTGAATTAATTTATATGAGTAAAATATGACCAAAACTAAAATACATTTTCGTCAAAAGACAATGACCAAAACTAAACAAAAAACTGCATTCAGTGTGGTCTGCCATGTAATTTAATGTGGTTTGTCACGTCATTTATGGTGGTCCATCAACTAATTAAGGTGGCCCGCCATGCCATTCAACGTAGTTGCTACAATGTGGCCCTCTTCATAGTATCAGCATAACCTTTTCTTCTCAGGATGACCCACTTTTCTGGAATCCACGTGAGGCGGACTATGACATGACATCATGGGTGCAGTAATTGTCAGCGAGCTAATTATGAAAGACAATTAGCGCAGCTTACAAGGCAGATTGATGGCATTTTTGTCCCCCTATACTGTAAACCATTCCCACGTTCACTTCTTGAAAATGGGATGGGAGAAAATGCAGAGTCCCCTGGGAGTTCCTCACGCGAGAGTCTCTAAATCATGTGGATTTGTTGAAGGTGACTTGCAGTGAGGAGACTGCGGTCCTCCCTTAATGAAAGGACGTGTCCTCAGGCTTGATGCTCAACTTTCTCTGCATGCGGCAAAAAAAAAAAAAAAAGATGGATGAGGCATTTTATGGCATTTTTAACTAAATCTAATAGAGGGGGGAGATGAAGAGGTTGTGATGCATTCAGGGCTGTAAATCAACTAGGAGGGAAAAAAATATTCATCCCGTCTTAACAAGCCAGCGATAAATAACACGTCATCTTCAAAAAATAAGCACGGTGATGACTGTCGGTGTGTTTTATATCCACGCCGCCTTCTGGGCTTTTTGCTGACAACAACAAACAACGTCAACATGAGAGATGACCTCAGGAGGCGTCACTCAGTCAGCACAGCTTACTTTTCCTCGTTTTTTAAAATAATTTAGGAAGCTCCACCGCCATCACACTAGATTGAAGTTGTCATTTTTATGCCCCATTGGAACATTTGTTTGCTTTCGCTGCATGTTCTCTAAATAGGGAGTCAAATGACACGTAGTTCGGAATGTAATCACATGACGTGCCGACGGTGCCGATGAGATCTTATATCACTGGCAGGAGTCAAACCTAAAGACTTCTTCTGGCCCGCCACGTTTTTTAAGGTGGCCCGCAAAAGCCTGGAAATAATATGCATTCATTTGCCATTTCTTGATTTAATGTATTGCAGTTTTGACAGAAAAAAAGTATGCATTTCTTAACTCGATAGTATTTGAAACAATATGCTATTCCAAGCTTTTTTGTCCTTGAAACCCCAATTTAAATGCTACACTAGCCAAACCAAAACATCTGCTTGTCACTTTGGCTTCTGTTTCCAAAGCAAGTGTTACCGTATTTTGGGGATTATAAAGCGCAATTAAAATATTTTTATTTTCTCAAAAATCAACAGTGCGCCTTATAACTCTAATGTATGTATTAAATATGGTTGTGCTTTTTATGGTTGTGGTACATGGTGTAATTATAAGTGTGACATAAGAGACACGTGTGATCTGCAAGTTGACGCCTGTTCAATAAATGACGCTAGCAAGTACCCGGAAGCAAGCAACACCAAAACGTTGATGATTCTTTACGGATATAGAACATCACAAAAGGCGCTCAAAAAACTGTCAAAATTTTTTAGTACGACTTTGGTAAGCTATTGTCGGAGCATTACTGCTACCGTAGTCAGACGTACTGTGCTTCAACATACAGTATCATTATGGTGTGTATCAGCTCCCCAAAATGGCACATTTTTGGAGACATATTATCTGGCGTTTTGTTTCACCTTATTATGCCAAACCAACTTTTCTTACCTATTGGTTCCTGCTGTTGTGTATTTGGGATCTGCATAAGTCCTGTAAATTTGCACACGTCCACCATTGTAGTCCACACCGTGGTCAATAAGCTCCTTCTTTTTCTCTATCCTCTTGTTGTCATTTCTGATATAAAGTAGCGCACAGTTCTAACTTACATCTGTCAGTCCGTAAGCACACATGATTGTATTTTTTTATGACAAAAAAAAATTTAAAATTAAAAAATGACCCCCCCCCCCCCCCCACCCACCCATCCCCACCAGCCCTCCCTCCGTCCGTGGGACAACTTTTCAAGCATTCACCGGTCCGCAGTTACAAAAAGGTTGGGGACCACTGACGTAGGGCACAAGGAGGTGTTTTAAATGTAGAAAAAAAATCATAAAATTACCGCTTTAATGCGCCTTATATTTTGGTGCACCTTTTGCATGAAAATAGACCCTAATAAACCCGTCCATTGACAGTGCGCCTTATAATTCAGTGCGTCTTATTGTCCGAAAAATACGGTAGTTTGCTGGTAAACAATGATAATAATCAAATGTAGGGGCAAGTGTGTAATAATTAGTCCCCTCATGATTTTGATGGCTTTTGTTGTGACTGTTGCAGCCTAAAATGCCTGATTTTGTTGAAGCATATTTTTCCAAAGTAGCCCTCAGTGATGCAGGTAGATATTTGTTTGGTTAGACAGGTGTGATGGGCAAATTCAATCGAATTCAATCCAAAATGTGCAGGAAAATTGGCAGGATTGCGCAGAGTGGCGAAATCCTGGAAGGACTGAATACTATGAAGCAGTTCTCTGAGGGCTTCCATAACTGTGATGTAGTCCAGGGTGAAAATGAGTCTGATGCCCTTATGTCCTCTTAAAGGCCTACTGAAATGAATTTTTTTTTAATATAAACGGGGATAGCAGATCCATTCTATGTGTCATACTTGATCATTTCGCGATATTGCCATATTTTTGCTGAAAGGATTTAGTAGAGAACATCGACGATAAAGTTCGCAACTTTTGGTCACTGATAAAAAAAGCTTTGCCTGTACCGGAAGTAGCGTGACGTCACAGGTTGAAGGGCTCCTCACATTTCCCCATTGTTTACACCAGCAGCGAGAGCGATTCGGACCGAGAAAGCGACGATTACCCCATTAATTTGAGCGAGGATGAAAGATTTGCGGATGAGGAACGTGAGAGTGAAGGACTAGAGTGCAGTGCAGGACGTATCTTTTTTCGCTCTGACCGTAACTTAGGTACAAGGGCTCATTGGATTCCACACTTTTTTCTTTTTCTATTGTGGATCACGGATTTGTATTTTAAACCACCTCGGATACTATATCCTTTTGAAAATGAGAGTCGAGAACGCGAAATGGACATTCACAGTGACTTTTATCTCCACGACAATACATCGGTGAAGCACTTTAGCTACGGAGCTAACGTGATAGCATCGTGCTTAAATGCAGATAGAAACAAAATAAATAAGCCCCTGACTGGAAGGATAGACAGCAGATCAACAATACTACTATCAGGAGACACCAAACCAAACACTGGACATGTAACTACACAGTTAATGCTGTGCCGCCTGTCGAAGCCTAGCAATGCTGTAGCTAACTTTGCTACGGGACCTCGTCAGAGCTATGATAAAAACATTAGCGCTCCACCTACGCCAGCCCTCATCTGCTCATCAACACCCGTGCTCACCTGCGTTCCAGCAATCGACGGCGCGACGAAGGACTTCACCCGATCATCGATGCGGTCGGCGGCTAGCGCCGGATAGCGTGTCTGCTATCCTCAAAGTCCTCCTGGTTGTGTTGCTGCAGCCAGCCGCTAATACACCGATCCCACCTACAGCTTTCTTCTTTGCAGTCTCCATTGTTCATTAAACAAATTGCAAAAGATTCACCAACACAGATGTCCAGAATACTGTGGAATTTTGCGATGAAAACAGAGCTTTTTTGTATTGGGATACAATGTGTCCGAATACTTCCGTTTCAACCATTGACGTCACGCGCAAACGTCATCATACATAGACGTTTTCAACCGGAAGTTCCCCGGGAAATTTAAAATTGCACTTTATAAGTTAACCCGGCCGTACTGGCATGTGTTGCAATGTTAAGATTTCATCATCGATGTATAAACTATCAGACTGCGTGGTCGGTAGTAGTGGGTTTCAGTAGGCCTTTAAGACAGGGTTTCTGCGAGTCATTAAAAGTAATTAAATGTAGTTTGTGGAAAAAATTTGTCATTAAAAAAAGCATTAACTTCGATGTCCAGATGCATTAAAAATTCAATACAATTGTAGTTCAATAAATCAAACTGTAAATGAAAATTATCTTAATAACTTTTCCGTCATTGATGAATTGCTACGTCTTCATCTCTGGCTTTCAAACTGGATACAAGAGGTGTCACTCTGTGCATCGCTCTCAGCACCTCAGCGTGTATATTCCACAGTAGAATTACATGAACAGGCTCATGTCTGTCATTCACAATCTTTGTTTCGGTACGCAGAGGCGGGACGTTCTTGCAATTCTACATGTTTCCCTGTTTGTAGTACTGGTAGTGACACTCACTTGAATATTGGAGCAAGAACTAATCATTTTAAAACAACGGTGACTTTTATTGCTTCGAAGGCGTAGGAAGAGACGCTTGCAAAGGTGGGCTATGTGAACCCCGGAAATGATGTCTTAACGAGCTGACCAATCACAGTTTTTTTTTCTAACTTTATTTTTAACAACAATCTGATACGTAAAATTCTAACAATCAGAACGTACAAGTAAATTATACATACATCTATACGGCAATGTGTTGAAAAAAGTGTTTTTCATCTTTATGCCTAAGTGGAAAATTGTTTTGTTTGCATCTCATTGTCCAACAGCAAATCGTCTCTGAATAGGACACGTGTCAAACTCGAGGATTGGGGGCCACATTTTATGCAGACTCTAAAAACCTGGAAATGTTTGTCAAAAAGACATTTTGATATTTTTGATAAATGTAACAATTTTGACAGACAGACAATGTATTGCATGTTCTTCTTAAATCAATATTTGCCATGGTTAGTCGCTTCAGGCCATGACTTGTTTTGTATTTGTTGTGTGGTTTTCCTGTGTTTGAGGTTCCATTTCCTTTGTTTGCCTCTGGCTGCTGTAGAGCGCTGATTGTTTTCACCTGCCTCTGATTGGTGATCACCTACTCCTGATCACTAATCAGAGTGCTTTAAATACAAATGTCACCTTGCCTTCCTCACAGGACAGTTGTTCAAGTTATGCGGCAGTTTGCGTTTGTTCCATCCTTTCTACTATTTAGATACTTTGCTAGCTTCACGCTACTACCTTGGTTCTTGTTCAATCATGCAAAGCTAAGTTAGCCTTCAGCTCCCTGGACGCTTTTTCCCAGCTGTACAGTCTTTTTTTTTTGGCAATATTGTTAGATGTTGTGTATTTGATTTGAAACTTCTATACATTTTTTTTTTGCCATCACCCTATTTTAAGTCATTCCTACAATAGCTGAACTTTATTATTTGCTTGTCACCTTGACTTTTGATTACAAAGAGATTTTTCCATGAGTTTGTTGGCATACAATATGAAAATAATCAAATAGAATGGGCAATTGTGTAGCAATATGATGTGGCGATTATACATTTATGGTATATCATTTTGCTGTTAAGGGCAGTCGTAATTTGGGCGTTGTTCACACTGGAAGCCATGTTTACTTTGGTAAACGCTGCGGTGCGTGTGACGTCATGACGTCATGTCCGCATGCGGGTCAGATTGCATTCACATTAGAAATCACTTTTTTTTTGTAATGTGAACGGCCAAGATTGGATCTGGCAAAATAAATCCAAATGACACATTTGACCGTGCAGTGTGAACGTAGCCATTGATGTAGGCCACCTTGAAAATGAGTTTGACACCCTTGAAATAGGGAGTCAAATGTTTCCCGACGTGTGACATTGTAACGTGAGCTGTTAGAATTCCAAATGAGAGGTGTGGGAACATCTTATGACATTTGTTAGTTTGAAGAAGTTTTTGAATAATTGAGTGCGTTTCTCATGCATGAACTCAACTGAAATTTCGATGGTTACAGTCCGCTTGCATTGATCCCAACGGGGCAGTGACCCACTAGATCCAGCAGACGGCACTGTGGTGCAGAAAGGACTCAGCTAATGATGCAAGTGTGTCATAATAGATTGTCGAACCAGAGTGTGCAGCTGTACCTAATGTTGTGACGCTAGATAAGGTCCACCCTTTGGCCCCTATGGCGTCCGCCTGCAAAGCACTTGTATTTATTTTGGGTGTAATCATTAGGATTAAGCTGGCACAGAAGCACATTAATTCCTAATCCCCCTCCACCCACCTCTGCACCCACCTTCCTCACCCGTGCATTACAGCACCATTTAATTTGTCAGCGGAAGATGGAAGGAGGTGGTGGGGGTGTTTGGAGGGGGGCAGTCGGAGGCACTCGCTGGGGGCGCCTATGAGCCTCTGCCAAGCTTCTCCTTTCGCATTGTGTCGCATACAGCTGGGCTCTCCCTCCTTCTCCGCTCTCTATTCTTCCACGACCTTTTTTTCCTCCCATGTGGAGAGTTTTTTGGGAGCGGGCGAGGTCACTTGTCACAGGGCCAACTTCGGGGGGCTTCCATCGCACGCATAAACACACGCCGAGTATGAAAGAGAGGATAAAAACAACACACTTTATTTTCCTCACTAAAGAGAATAATATAAAATTGATTCAGAGGCAATGTTTTGCTACAATAACACATCGTAATTGTGCTGATAATTCTAAGCAGGTTTTGATGATGGTATTAAAAATAAGGTAATAATATTACATATATTACTTTTTCATTTCCTTTTTTAATATGTATTAAATGTGTCAGGTTATTATTCATTCAAGTAATGTTTGTTTCCTTCGTCCTATGATAAACATATGAGTGTATTTTTTGTTCAAAATAAATTATATTTTTTAAATGTCTATTAATATTTTTTTAATATAAAAACACATTACCCTATTTTCCGGGCTATAGAGCGCACCAGTATTTAAGCCGCACCCACCAAATTTTTGAAGCAATATACATTTGTACATATACAAACAGGCACCGGACTATAAGCTGCAGATATATACTTTGTGAAATGAGATATTTGTAAATGTTTATTTACATATTTTAATTGTTCCCAAATGGTGCCTGTTACACAGAAGTAAAACGGCAGATCAAACAAAACAGAAGTCATTGTCATGTACCCACTAGCTGCGTAAGCTCGCTCTCCAATCAGCTAAACAGACTCAATACCTCCCCGGTGACGTCTTGGTGAATTTACGAAACTGACAAAATACAAAATAAATGTCATTGTAAGTTAATAATACTAACACAGACACATTTTAACATATTAGCTAATGCTAACGACGCTAGCTTGATTACATTATGTAATGTAGCATGTACAAATATGCATGAAAACACTCCTCCAGACATCATACATGGGACATTTTAGTAAGTATGAATTGTTTTAGTTGTATTGTAAAACTTACAAAACATGGCTTGGAGTGATGAATGAAGAAACCTTTCGAGCAGAAACGCTATAGACAGTAATACTTCAAAATCAATCACTCAACATATATTTATATAGCCCTTAATCACAAGCGCCTCAAAGGGCTTTGTAAACCATAGCGACATCCTCGGATCTGAACCCACATCCCGGCAACAAAAAACTCAACCCAATGGGAACACTGAGAAACCTTGGGAGGGACAGCAGATGTTGGGACCCTCCACAACTTCCGGTTCAAGGCACGAAACAGGAGGTACCTTTTTTTTTAAAACACGGAGCACCTGCAGTGAGCAAAATCGTCCAAAAGATGGCGCCACAGCACAAACAATAACTCACCTTTTCAGTGTCTCTCGATGTTCTATGAAAACTATTTGTTGAATACAAAACATTATGGTCGTTAACGAAGAAAAACACATTAATTAGCCGCACCGTTTTATAAGCTGCAGGGTTCAAACCGTAGAAAAAAAGTAGCGGCTCATAGTCCGGAAAATACGATATAAATGAAAAAAAAAGAGTTATTGCCCCTAAATAAGTGTTTTTCCAACTAGTCATGTCTTATTGTATTTTCTACAAAATTATACTTCATTATGGACCGTTTTAACACAGAGAACGTTCACATGGGTTTAAAAAGCTATGAACAAAATACCAAACTGAGTGCATACAAATAGATACAATTACATTTGAAGTATTTCAACTAAATGTGTTTGAAAACAGTTCTATGTTCATTCAGTTAACTTGTGAACATTAGGCACCCCGTACACTCTCCTCCAACAACTGTGACAAAAATGTCCCCATTTTCATTGTAAAATACCACATTTTTAACATGTTAAAGTTAAGTTAAAGTACCAATGATTGGCACACACACACTAGGTGTGGTGAAATTTGTCCTCTGCATTTGACCCATCCCCTTGTTCACCCCCGGGGAGGTGAGGGGAGCAGTGGGAAGCAGCAGTGCCGCGCCCGGGAATAATTTTTGGTGATTTAACCCCCAATTCCAACCCTTGATGCTGAGTGCCAAGCAGGGAGGTAACGGGTCCCATTTTTATAGTCTTTGGTATGACTCAGCCGGGGTTTGAACTCACAACCTACCGATCTCAGGGCGGACACTCTAACCACTAGGCCTGTTGTGCATCAACTATTTATTACTGTCCTCATTTTTTGCAAGAGGACATCACCGCCAGCTTATATTGTACAGAAAGCATTGGTCAAAAGGATACATTCCATGTAAAAGTAAGTTAGACTTAGACTTGCTTTTATTTTCATTCAAATTTGAACTTTACAGTACAGATAAGAATGACATTTTGTTGCATTAGCTCCTTGTAGTGCAGGATACAAGAGCAATAAAGTGCAGATATAAATAAATAGATTACTGTACAGATAAATATATTGCACTTTTGCATATGCATACACGTTTATGGATTTATGTTGTATTGTCTTTATATTACAGCGAGTTAATCCGTTTTGGGGGGGACTTGAGGGGATTATTATGATGTGTTCAAGAGTGAAACCATTGCAATAAATACATGGCAGCAGGTGTAGGACATTTTTCCAAAGTATGTCCATGAGTCGTGAGGGAGACATAGCATGAGCTTGCACTTGTAGCAACACTGAGGCATGTTCATCTGTGCGCGCGCACACACACACACACACACACACACACACACACACACACACACACACACACACACACACACACACACACACACACACACACACACACACACACACACACACACACACACACACACACAGAGCACCACGTGGAGATATCTACTGTAAGTGAAACAATGTGCTGAGCATATTGCTTTCTCCTTTCATTTTTGGCAGGAGGAAACATGACCGTGGCATGACTCCTGCCGACTTACACATCGCTTTAATCGCCTGACAAAACAGGAAATTGCGGCCTTGGAAAAATGTAATGTTTATACTTAAGTCACATTTAGGTGGAAGCGCTGCTCCGCCCCCCTTTTTTTGTTTGTTGTCGTGCGACTTTCCGCCACCTTGCAGTTTGCTTCTTCGGCATGTTTGCAGAACAGTTTTTTCCTTGCCTCTGTCGCCAAAGTTTTTGCTCATGTGGGTTCAGTTCTTTAAAGTATGAGGAATGTGGTCCAAGACCTGCTCCATGTGTGTACTGCATGTACTTGTGGGACCCAACTCTTCTATTCTTCAACCTCAGCATGCTAAAGAGTGAAAATGTGTCAATACATGCACCCCCTGCGGTGTCGACGGTGCTAATATTTTGCTAACAAATACACCACATGGTGGCCCTGTCATAAAACATTAAAGGGCGGATTGACTTGAAATTTCTCATACAGCTCAATACGCTGCTCTACAAAACCCTCATTTACGGAGGTTTGGAAGCAAAAACATTCTACCATTTCATTAGACGGCAGCACGGTGTCACAGGGGTTAGTGCATGTGCCTCACAGTATGAAAGTCCCGGGTTCGATCCCCGGGCTCGGGGTCTTTCTGTGGGGAGTTTGCATGTTCTCCCCGTGACTGCGTGGGTTCTCTCCGGGTACTCCGGCTTCCTCCCACCTCCAAAGACATGCACCTGGGGATAGGTTGATTGGCAACACTAAATTGGCCCTAGTGTGTGAATGTGAGTGTGAATGTTGTCTGTCTATCTGTGTTGGCCCTGCCATGAGGTGGCGACTTGTCCAGGGTGTACCCCGCCTTCCGCCCGAATGCAGCTGGGATAGGCTCCAGCACCCCCCACGTCCCCGTGAGGAACAAGCGGTAGAAAAATGGATGGATGGAATTTCATGAGACAATTTACAATTTCAGAAAACACAAAAACACAAGACAAAACATCTTACAATTTCATAACCCGGAAAGGAAATGTCACAAATTAAAGACTGAGAGCTAAATCAACCGATCATTTGGTCCACTTCTGCTGAGTCTTCAAGCTTTGTGGACATGAACAAAATGATGTCAGTCTGGGATTTGGGACATTCCCATACTTGCCAACCTTGAGACCTCCGATTTCAGGGGTGGGGGGCATGGTCGAAGGTGGGGCGGGGGGCGTGGTTGGGGGCGGGGGCGTGGTTAAAAGGGGAGGAGTATATTTACAGCTAGAATTCACCAAGTCAAGTATTTCATATATATATATATATATATATATATATATATATATATAAGAAATACTTGACTTTCAGTGAATTTTAGCTATATATATATATATTTATTTTATTATATATATATATATATATATATATATATATATATATATATATATATATATATATATATATATATATATATATATATATATATATATATATATAAAATAAATACTTGAATTTCAGTGTTCATTTATTTACACATATACACACACATAACACTCATCTACTCATTGTTGAGTTAAGGGTTGAATTGTCCATCCTTGTTCTATTCTCTGTCACTATTTTTCCAACCATGCTGAACACCCTCTCTGATGATGCATTGCCGTGTGGCACGCACAAAAGTGCTTTCATCAAATGCACTAGAGTCTGGAATCTTCCATCTCTCCCTAGCATGGCCCAAAACCGGTCAATCTTTGCTTCCTGAAGAAAATCTTCACTGCCAAGCACTTGGTAGTCCACTACTTCTTCCCGGAGGCTATCCAGGTCCAATCGCAGCTGCGGCTTGGAACTTACATGCGTATTTCTTCATCTTACTCGTCGTCGGCGTCGCCACGGCTGTATCTTCCTCGTTCTTCTGCTTCGTCTCCTTGTTGTGTGCGCAGTTGTGCACTCTCTAAAAGCCGTAGATGTTAGTGTCACATATGCATGTACAGTAGATGGCAGTATTGTCCTGTTTAAGAGTGTCACAACATTGCTGTTTACGGCAGACGAACTGCTTTACGGTAGACGAAAACGTGACTGCTGTTGTTGTGTGTTGTTATCGCGCTGGGAGGACGTTAATGAAACTGCCTAACAATAAACCCACATAAGAAACCAAGAACTCGCCCTCGATCATTCTACAGTTATAACGTGATTGGGCAGGCACGCTGTTTATATTGTGGGAAAGCGGACGTGAAAACAGGCTGTCCTCACTCAGGTCCGCATGGAGCTGGAGGAGGCGTGGCCTCCAGCTCTGCCTGAATTTCGGGAGATTTTCGGGAGACAATTTGTCCCGGGAGATTTTCGGGAGAGGCGCTGAATTTCGGGAGTCTCCCGGAAAATCCGGGAGGGTTGGAAAGTATGCATTCCTTTTATGGTTTCTTTCACCGTAAGTTAGTTAGTTTTTGTGTTTTATGAAACTGCAAGTTGTTTTACACAGAAACCGGAAACTGAATGTCTCAAATTCCAGATTGACAGCTAAATCGGTCCGTGTACCTTCCGTTCATTCTTTTTCCAATTCTGAAACGCAAATCAAAAAACAAAATTAGGGCCGTTTTTCGATTTTTATTATAGATGGCCGATTTTAAAACAAACAAAAAAGGGTTGATTTTAATTAAAATATTGACCAAAATTTAGATTTTTGTGCTGTTTTCTTTTTGTGGATTTTAATTTTCCAGATAAACACAATAATCGAATATATGTTCATCCAAAATGTTATCTGTGTGATGACAAATTGAACCGGAAGCAGAATTTTAGCTTTTCCTCTGCGTTTAGCATGTTTTTAGCATAGCGCTAAGATCTTTGTTCAGCGGGAGTCTTATTGTCGTTTTAAAAAAAGTGTCATTAAATAGTTGTCCAACTTTTGTTTCAGAAATGAAAATAGAAAAAATGTACCGAATTTAGTTTTTTGATTTGCATTTAAGAATTGGAAATAAAAAGAACGGAAGTTACACAGACCTAAATCAGCTAATCATTTTGTTCATGTCTGCAGAGCTCGAGGAGGAAGTAAAGACTCTGTTTGTGATTTGGGACACTCTCTTTCTGGTTTATGAAATTATAAGTTGTTTACTCTTTTGTTAATTTGTTTTCTGAAATGTAAACGTGTTTTGTCTTTAATTTTTGTGTTTTTTGAAATTGTTGAAATTAAAAGTGTTTAATTTCTTGTTAATTTGTTTTTCTGAATTTTTCAATTGTTTTGTCTATTTTTTGTGTGTGCTTAATGAAATTGTAAAATGTTTTGCACTTTCAGGCCACCGTACTCATTTTACCCTTAGGGTGTTTAACTTAGTCATTGTTTAACAACTTTAGCAGACTGACAAGCACATGTGTGTAAAATTTGAGAAAGATTGGTTGAAAGACATGACTGCCATCAAACAAACATTTAATTGTCTCTACGTCAGTGACCATTTGTCTAACGCGGGGGTCGGCAACCCGCGGCTCTGGAGCCACATGCGGAGCCCCAGTGGCTCCCTGGAGCCACTGGGGCTGAAAATGGAAAAGATGGTGGAAAAAATATAATTATATTTTGTGTCTTTAAGACAGCAAACATGACAGAAACCTTCCTAATTCTTAGAAATCCCACTGTTTATATTAAACATGCTTCACTGACGAGAGGATTTGGCGAGCACCATTTTGTCCTACTAATTTCGGCGGTCTTTGAACGCACCGTAGTTTGTTTACATATACAACTTTCTCCGATGCTGTCAAAATAAGACATGTTTCATGCTACTCCTTCTTTGTCTCAATTTGTCCACCAAACTTTTCATCCTGAGTGTGAATGCACAAAGGTGAGCTTTGTTGATGTCATTGACTTGTGTGGAGTGCTTCTCAGGCATATTTGGTCACTGCATGACTGCAAGCTAATCGATGCTAACATGCTATTTATGCTAGCTGTATGTACATATTGCATCATTATGACTCATTTGAGCTCATTTAATTTCATTTACTTATGTCCTCTGTGTATTTCATTTATATTTGCATGTCTCATGACACATTATCTGTATGTAACATTGGCTGCATGTCTGATAGTTGTTTGTGTGCCATGTTGTTCCAGACCACAGCAAATGTTACCCAGTTTGCAAAGATTGTAATAAATCCATTAGAAGAAGGCAGCCTGATGTTGCCTTAAACTTGGACACACACATCTATACCTTTGGCCATTCTGAGCCAGTAATTTCCAGGACTTATCTCACTCTCTGGGAAGCCTCCGTTTTACTAATGTTTTCCAATGTTGCAAAGATTTGTAGAATAAATATTACATTTCAACGTTTCTATCAACAAAGATTTGCGTCAGCCTGCGAAACATAGTCATTTTGATAGTTAATAGCTAAAATAAACACATATATCATGTGTTGCCTTCATTATAAGACCTATATAAGACTTGAAAAAAATTTCAGCTCAAGAAGTTTTTTTTTAATGTATTTTTGGTCCAATATGGCTCTTTCAACATTTTGGGTTGCCGACACATGTTCTAATAAGTTTAAAACTTTGAGGACATCTGTGACACATGTATGCTAGTGATGTGCGATATGCACAAAAATATATATCCCGACACAGGTCATTTTATATCCTGATAACAATACATTTTGTCGTTTGGCGTGTTTTTCTTTTCATTACTTTGTGGTTTTGCGGTAACGTTTGTGCTTTGTCACATTTGAAAATCTCTGTACTGGTCTTCATTTAGTGTCTTCAGGTGGTAGAAAAGAATAGACGTGTTACCATTGTTTGGTCAATGTCTGACTTTTTAAATCCAAATATAGGTGTTCCTCTTTTTGGAACCAATTCCTCTTCGGGTTTTGTCGGTTTAGCTTCCATTGACGTTTATGCTTATGCTGGCTATCGCCGTAAAGTTCTTTAAATTGACATAAAAATGCTTCTGCTAAGTGCAGTTACATTAGCATTCTGCTATAATATGATGGCATAAACAATAGGGAGGTATATAATGCGATATATATTTTTATGTTGCACTATGATAAATACTGGGATATTGCACAGCACTGCTAACATGTTTTCCAAAGCATTCTGTCCACAACCCAGCCAGAAATGTCATTTACAGTCATTACACAAGTATTTCTTCATTACACTTCTAGCGTAAAAACAAACCAATGCAGGCACTTTCAGATTGAAACATGTACATTGTCAGATGTAAACATCTCTGGCTTCAAACTTCAGCAGGATCCGTGTGGAGTGGTGGTGAGCAGTGGTGAACTCCTAATGATAGCTTAGCCCTTGGCCACAGACTAAATCAGGGCTTGCTGGGTAAACCGACTCAGTCCAACCACTTAACCTCAGTCTCTCCTTCAACCCCCGCTGCCGCCGCCACCGCTGCTGTTGCCAACACTAAACACGACTGTGTATTCATATGTTAATTAGCTAGGATCACCCGACCACCACCCTTTGATTCTACGAGCCTTCCCTGAAAATAACTCACAGAAAAGGTCTTGTAGGCGTCTTTCACAACAGTGGATCCTGCATCTGTCCGTGCATTTCGCACAGGAACACAGAGGGCAACCTTCTGGGGACGTTAAAAGGTGAAAACACCAGGAGTGTAACGATTCGTTTGAACAACAATTCGATTTAATGTTTGTGGTTGTCGATACGATTCAGGGACTATCTCTTTTTTTTTTAGAACGATACGATCTGAAACGATTCAGTGAGTTGAAATTAATTCAGTAACTGTTTTGCAGAAAAATTCAACCGGTGTCACTGTGAAATACATACTGGACATTGGACACCGCAAGTGCAGTTTCCTATATTCCTGTTATCTATTGTAAGTGAATTATGTATAAATGAATTATGGATACAAACAAGCAAGTAAACAACAATTAATGGCCCTTGCATTCACATCTTAGTTAATTAAGTGTAACCAAAACTTTAGGTTGAATTAACAAGAGGAAACAATGTTCTGCTCACATTCAACATTCAAGCAAATTTCTATAATAGAACAGTAACCGATATTTTAAGAGTAGATTTACTTGCTAATTTATCTGTTTTTCAACATAAAATTACGGTATTTATAGATATAATATATATATATATATATATATATATATATATATATATATATATATATATATATATATATATATATATATATATATATATATATATATATATATATATATATATATACACTACCGTTCAAAAGTTTGGGGTCACCCAAACAATTTTGTGGAATAGCCTTCATTTCTAAGAACAAGAATAGACTGTCAAGTTTCAGATGAAAGTTCTCTTTTTCTGGCCATTTTGAGCGTTTAATTGACCCCACAAATGTGATGCTCCAGAAACTCAATCTGCTCGAAGGAAGGTCAGTTTTGTAGCTTCTGTAACGAGCTAAACTGTTTTCAGGTGTGTGAACATGATTGCACAAGGGTTTTCTAATCATCAATTAGCCTTCTGAGCCAATGAGCAAACAAATGGTACCATTAGAACACTGGAGTGATAGTTGCTGGAAATGGGCCTCTATACACCTATGTCAGGGGTGGGCAATTAATTTTTACCGGGGGCCGCATGAGCTACCCGAGCACTGCTGGAGGGCCACATCGACAATATTTCAATTAAATTTTGCTCAATATTATTTTTGATATATACCGTAAGATAAATAATAATAATAATAATAATAATAGTAATACTTCAACATAGTGTGTGTAACAGCATTCCATGACTAATATATATAAATTAACATTAATAATAAATGACAGTAAAATAAGCACACGTATGACTGAGGAGTCATAGTGTAACTTTGTGTGGTGTTTGAGTTGTCCGACTTTTTGTGTGGCCTTAAACGCACCAGTGGTTTAGTGCTATGCGTGTTGGTGACATATGACAAGTTGGTTTTGGCCTGGTTTGTACGGCAGAAAATGACTAGTTTTTCGAGATAGAATTGTTTTACTCATGTTTTTGGTGTGGTTATGTCCGAATATAAACAGTTTTGTTCAATAAAGTGATCGATATAATTCCTGTCCTCGAAGCATCTCGATAGACGTTACAATAATTGAACGGTGTTCAATTGAACGGTGTTGACGAACACCGTTAGGGCCGCTTGTTATCACTGTCACTCAAAGTTGCATTGCAAAATTCCATAGAATAAATATGTTTATTTTGTTTAGAATTCAGATGGGATTTGATTTGGTGCGCGGCATATACTTGCTGCGCGCAGCAGACGCTTGAGCAGTGCGCAATTGCGCAGGCACGCACCTTAGGTGAGGGGACGTTGCTTTGCAGTTCATGTGTTGTTGAAAACACGCCATTCCTCATCAACTTTTCTCTTTTTGGCGTCTCGGGTGTAAACCGTGCATCACTTGTCGCTGCATGTGCACCTTCCCTCGCAGGTTACACACGGACACACGCCCATAAATAATACTTTTCAAAATAAAAGCAGCACAGTTGTATTGCGCGCAGGACATAGATGTTTTTTCAACTTTATTTTGTAATTGCAGTTGTTCACATTCACTCACAATCACGCACACGCATACGTCCACACGGAAGTAATACAAATAACGATTTTCAAAACAAAAGCAGCACCGTTGTATTGCACACTCGACATAGATACTTTTTAAAATTTATTTTGTAATTTATAATTGGCCTCACGCGGGCCGGACAGGGACGCACAAAGGGCCGGATGCGGCCCGCGGGCCGCAGAATGCCCAGGTCTGACCTATGTAGATATTGCACCAAAAACCAGACATTTGCAGCTAGAATAGTCATTTACCACATTAGCAATGTATAGAGTGTATTTCTTTAAAGTTAAGACTAGTTTAAAGGCCTACTGAAATGAATTTTTTTTATTTAAACGGGGATAGCAGATCTATTCTATGTGTCATACTTGATCATTTCGCGATATTGCCATATTTTTGCTGAAAGGATTTAGTATAGAACAACGACGATAAAGATCGCAACTTTTGGTATCTGATAAAAAAAGGCTTGCCCCTACCGGAAGTAGCGTGACGTAGTCAGTTGAACATATACGCAAAGTTCCCTATTGTTTACAATGATGGCCGCATGAAGTGAGAGAGATTCGGACCGAGAAAGCGACAATTTCCCCATTAATTTGAGCGAGGATGAAAGATTTGTGGATGAGTAAAGTGCAAGTGAAGGACTAGTGGGGAGTTGAAGCTATTCAGATAGGGAAGATGCTGTGAGAGCCGGGGGTGACCTGATATTCAGCTGGGAATGACTACAACAGTAAATAAACACAAGACATATATATACTCTATTAGCCACAACACAACCAGGCTTATATTTAATATGCCACAAATTAATCCTGCATGAAAACACCTACGTGTTTGTTATGCTAGCTCCTAGCTCCTCTGCTAGCTCCTAGCTCCATAGAACGCGCCAATACAATTCAAACACCTGATCAACACACACAATCACTCAGCCCAAAAGACAGTTCACCTAACCCAAGGTTCATAAAGCTTATATATTTTTAAAAAGTTACGTACGTGACGCGCACGTACGGTCAAGCTATCAAATGTTTAGCAGCCAAGGCTGCATACTCACGGTACCTGGTATTCAGCTGGGAATGACTAAAACAGTAAATAAACACAAGACATATATTTACTCTATTAGCCACAACACAACCAGTCTTATATTTAATATGATACAAATTAATCCTGCATAAAAACACCTACGTCTTTGTTATGCTAACTCCTAGCTCCTATGCTAGCTCCTAGCTCCATAGAACACGCCAATACAATTCAAACACCTGATCAACACACACAATCACTCAGCCCAAAAGACCGTTCACCTAACCCAAGGTTCATAAAGCTTATATATTTTAAAAAAGTTACGTACATACGCAAAAAAAAAGTTGCGCACATACGGTCAAGCGATCAAATGTTTAGAAGCCAAAGCTGCATACTCACGGTAGCACGTCTGCGTCTTTGTCATCCAAATCAAAGTAATCCTGGTAAGAGTATGTGTTGTCCCAGTTCTCTACAGGCGTCTGTGTATCGAAGTCAAAAGTCCTCCTGGTTAGAGTCTCTGTTATCCGAGTTCTTCCATCTTGACTGCATCTTTCGGGAATGTAAACAAAGACGCGCCGGCTGTGTACTGTTGTTGCTGACTTCATTCGAAAAATACGTCCGTTTCGCACCGACAACTTTCTTCTTTGCTTGCTCAGCTTCTTTCTCCATAATGCAATGAACATAATTGCAACAGATTCACGAACACAGATGTCCAGAATACTGTGGAATTATGAAATGAAAACAGAGCTTTTTCGTATTGGCTTCAATGTGGAAGGCATACCCGTGTTCCCCGGGCTACGTCACGCGCATACGTCATCCTCAGAGGCGTTTCGAACCGGAAGTTTAGCGGCAAATTTAAAATGTCACTTTATAAGTTAACCCGGCCGTATTGGCATGTGTTATAATGTTAAGATTTCTTTATTGATATATAAACTATCAGACTGCGTGGTCGGCAGTAGTGGGTTTCAGTAGGCCTTTAAAGTTATCTTCATTGAAAAGTACAGTGCTTTTCCTTAAAAAATAAGGACATTTCAATGTGACCCCAAACTTTTGAACGGTAGTGTATATATATATATATATATATATATATATATATATATATATATATATATATATATATATATATATATATATATATATATTAGCAGCACATTGCGAAATTAGTTATTTGCACAGAAAGATTCTGTAAATGTTTATTTACAAACCTTAATTGTTCCGAACGGTGCCTGTGCCATGGCAGTAAAACGGCTGTTCAAACACAACAGAAGTTATTGTCATGCACCCACTAACTGTGGAAGCTTGTTCCTCAATCATCTTAACAGACTAAATAACTCCACGGTGACGTTTTGGTGAATTTACTGAGGAATGCCGTTGTAAGTTAACAATACTAACACAGACACTTGTAAACGTGTTAGCATATTAGCTAATGCTAACGACGCTTGCTCGATTACATTACAATAGTACATACAAATAAATATGCATGAAAACACTCCTACAGACATCCCACATGGGACTGTTTCGTAAGTAAGAATTGTTTTAGTTTTTACAGTAAAACTTACAAACGTTGCCTGGAGTGATAAATTAAGAATCTATACGAGTAGAGCGCGATGTCTGGCTAGAAGACGGAATCGAACTTCTACTTTCGGTTGAAAGCACTAAATGGAAGGACACTGCAGCACCAACAGTGAATGAACTCGTCCAAAAGATGGCGCCATAGCACAAACAATAACACATCTTTTCAGTGTATTTGCTTGGTTTTTTGAGAACTACTTGTTTTGTGGTCATCAGCGAAGAAAAATCCAGAAAGTAGCCGCACCCTTTTATAAGCCGCAGGGTCCAAAGTGTTGCAAAACAGTAGGGCTTATAGTCCAGAATTTTTGGTAATACAATATTAATATAAAAAATAAAGTGCAACCACGGAACATCATTAGGACATACTGGAAGTGACAGCGGACAAGTTTCGACGATACATGGACCAAATGGCCAAGGGTGTAATGAACGAAGTTGGAAACGTAAGTGAAGTGTGACCACTTTTCCCTGTCATAGATAACTTTTTTTTTTTTTACTTTTTCAACACTACCAATAGACTGTGAGTTTTTATTACACTATTTTTAACCTTCTGTCTCCAGCTGGGCCGTCTGCGAACTTGCTCCGCTGTCACTCCCGTTTTGTCCTTCCCAGCCTTTGTGGTTTAAAGTTAAGTGTTGGCTTCATATTGTTGTGTTGTGTTGTTTCTATTTGTTGTGGCTGCTGATATCATAGCTGAACATTTTTGTGTTATAAGTAATGATATTGTCTTGTGGGGTTTGCATTTGGTGTGACCACTCTCGACCCCTGTAGCTAGCTGCCATTTTTGTTTTGATGACGCCACAGACCTAACGTTTAACGTCCTTGTCAATAAAAGTGCTAAACTTCATATAAAGCCTACCGTTCTTAAATCCAATGTTTTCACTTTTCTAGTATCGATAAAATCAATATATTGTCTTTTCAATTGATGTTGGATCGATATCTATTTTCCGAAAGGCTTGCTGAGCACAGATCGATATAGTTGAAATTAAAAAATATAAATCAATCTGTCGATATATCGATAAATCCTTACACTGCTTGAAAACACAGATTTTTATCTGGATCGCTTTATTTACTGTGCATAGCTGGGTTGCATGTGACATTTTTCTTCTTCGCGGCTTAATTCACATGGTGGTTCAAGCAGTTTGAGCGTCGCATTAAAACAGGCGAGAGTGAGTGTTGACTTTGAGCAGAAAATGTGAACATATTGCTGTTCTGTTCTTGGGTGTTCCAATCCTTCAAATAGAGAGATAGGAAAGAGCTTTCATAGAGTCCCGAAAGAAGTTGCTCATAAAGGTAATAAAGTCAGGGAAAAAACTAAAGTGCGTCGAAGGAAATGGTTCTTAAAATAATCAATTGTATCATCTTGTGGAATACAATTGGACCATGCTTGTGTCTGCAGCAATCACTTTGTAAAATTTGATTTGTTTGAGAAACTTTCTGTGATGCAGAAGTTTATTCTCTAGGGATATTTGCAAGATGGCGTCGCGACTAGTCGCAGAGGCTCAACGCTCTCCCGTTCGGTGCTTTTTTATGTTATTTATGTACGTCTTTGTTATTTTACTTTTTACATCCTGTCGGGCAAACAACGTCTACACCAGGCAGGATCTCATAGAAGTCGGATCTCCCGGAGAAAGCGCCGTCACGGCCGAGTTTATCCGTGTAAACAACATCCCGGAAGAAATTGCGAGACAACCCGGATCTCCATGGTACATCATACCCGGAACAAAGCGCCGCAGGCGGCGTAGAGAACGTAAACAGAAACGAGGCTGCAGAGCTGGTCTGCTGGAGAGGCTAAGACAACGACCGAACAGACCACCACTGCCGAGTATATTTCTCACAAATACAAGATCACTTGCAAACAAGATGGACGAACTGAGGCTACAGGTAGCAATGAACACCACCGTGAGGAATAGCTGCGTGCTAATAGTCACAGAAACCTGGCTCCATTCATCCATCCCGGACCTAGCTATCGAGCTAACAGGCTACACTCTACACCGCCTGGACAGGACAAAAGAGGCTACAGGGAAATCGCGTGGAGGAGGACTATTAATATTCACAAAGGACACATGGGGAACACACACAAGCATTGTGAGTAGCCACTGTTCCCCTAATCTAGAATATCTGACTATTAAATGTCGACCCTTTTACCTGCCGAGGGAATACAATGCTGTGTTGCTAACCGCAGTGTACATAGCGCCAGATGCTAACGCTAGCACGGCGCTAGGTCAGCTGCATGATACAATCAACCAGCAACAAAGCATGTATCCGGAGGCTGCTCATATCATCGCAGGAGACTTTAACCATGCTAACCTGAAGGTAGTGCTCCCCAAACTACACCAGCATGTAAAATGTGCCACAAGAGGCAAAAACACACTGGACAAGGTTTACTCCAATATTAAACTGGGCTACAGAGCTAAACCTTTAGCACACATGGGCCAGTCAGACCACATATCCCTGCTACTCATCCCAGCATACACCCCCACCCGGTTAAGTGCTCCCACCACAACAAAGACCATCAATACCTGGCCTGAAGGTGCCACTGAAAAGCTGCAAGACTGCTTTGACACCACTGCGTGGGAGGTCTTTGAAGACGAGGACCTGGAGAAATACACATCAGGAGTACTGGGCTACATAAAACACTGCACAGACTCTGTTACTGTGGATAAGCGCGTCCGAGTCTATTCCAACACAAAGCCATTAATGACGAGAGCGGTGCAGAGGCTGCTGAGGGAGAGGGACACCGCGTTCAGATCTGGCGACGGGGAGCTCTACAGCACTGCCAGAGCCAGCCTGAAGCGTGGTATCAGGGAGGCTAAGGAGGACTACAAAACGAAGATTGAGGACTGCTTCCAAAGCAACGACTCCAGGAGGGTATGGCAGGGGGTCCAGCACATGACCAACTACAGGCTCAGCAACCTCCCGGCCGGCAGGGGAGACCCCCGGCTGGCAGAGGAGCTGAACTCCTTCTACGCCCGCTTTGAGGTAACACCATCGGAAGCAGTCACACTTCACTCAGTAGCAACACCTCACCCAACAGCCACACCTCAATCAGCAGTCACACCTCACTCGGCAGACCACAGCAGCCTCACCCTTTCAGTGACGGAGCACGAGGTCAGACGCACACTGAAAGCCGTGAACCTGAGGAAGGCTGCGGGACCGGACGGCGTCTCCGGACGGGTGCTGAGAGACTGCGCTGATCAGCTGGCTGGTGTCCTCACCGACATCTTCAACCGGTCCCTGTCCCAGGCCACCGTCCCATCCTGCCTGAAAACCTCCACCATCATCCCGGTCCCCAAAAAGAAAAACACTGTCAGCTGTCTGAACGACTACCGGCCAGTGGCACTCACTTCCATCACAATGAAGTGTTTCGAGAAACTGGTCCGGACCCACATCCTCTCATCCCTACCGCCCGCATTGGACCCCCATCAGTTTGCCTACCGAGCCAACAGGTCTAAGGAGGACGCCATCGCTACGGCTCTCCACTCCGCCATGTCCCACATGGAGGAAGGGGGGAGCTATGTACGGCTGCTCTTTGTAGACTTCAGCTCTGCATTTAATACCATCTTACCTGACAGACTGGTGACCAAGCTAGCAGACCTCGGAATATCCAACCCCACCTGTCTCTGGATTAAAGACTTCCTGACTGACCGCCATCAGAGGGTGAGGATGGGTACCCACACCTCCACAGCCCTCAGCCTCAGCACCGGCTCACCTCAGGGCTGCGTGCTGAGCCCCCTGCTCTACTCACTCTACACCCACGACTTCACAGCCACCCACCCCGGCAACCACATCATAAAGTTTGCCGATGACACAACGGTGGTGGGCTGCATCTCTGGGGTCGACGAGACGGCATACCGGGAGCAGCTGGCAGTGTTGAGCAGGGTGAACAACCTAAAGCTGAACCAGCTCAAGACCCAGGAAGTGATCTTGGACAGCAGGAGGAGAAAAACTACCATACAGCCCCTGTACATCGACGGGGGCTGTGTGGAAAGAGTCTCATCCCTACGCTTCCTGGGAGTTCACCTGGAGGAGGACCTGTCCTGGAGGACCAACACCACGGCCATCGTCAAGAGGGCACAGCAGAGGCTCTACTTCTTGAGAGTACTCAGGAATCTCCACCTGAGACAGGATCTGCTGGTGTCCTTCTACCGCTGTTCTGTGGAGAGCATCCTCACATACTGCATCTGCGTATGGTTCTGCAGCTGCACAGCAGCAGAGAGGAAAGCTCTCCAGAGGGTCGTCAACTCGGCCCAAAAAATCATCGGGTGCCCCCCCCCTCCCCTCCCTGGAAGAACTGTATAACTCCCGCTGCCTGAAGAAGGCAGCCAACATACTCAAGGACCCGTCCCACCCCGGCAACAGCCACTTCGATCGGCTGCCTTCCGGCAGACGTTTCAGAACCATGCGAACCCGCACAAATAGACTCAGGAACAGTTTCTACCCCCGGGCCATAACTGCACTAAACGCAGCTAAATTGTAAAAAAAAACAAAAAAACAAACAAACTCCCTCACGTGCAACATGAGGAAGCCACCGGTCAATCACGATCCGGGACTGTGCAATCAGCGATTACATGCCAACTGGACAATATTTATCATATTTATTCACACAATTAATCCACAATAAAAAGCCTGCACAGCATAGGAGGTAGGAAATGCTGACTCCCACCCCCTTAGCACACTGGGATTCAGCATTACTCCTCTCTAGTCACTTTATACTTTTTACTGTCTCGTTTTCTTTTACATTGCCTCTTAGAGTGGTCTTAGGCCACATTGTATATTGCATATTGTGTATATTGTGTTGTTTTTGTATATTGTGTGGTTTCTTCTTTTAAAAAAAAAAAAGCAAAGCACCTCAGGGAAGCAATCTAAATTTCGTTGGACCTGTACCTGTACATGCACAATGACAATAAAGATCATTCATTCATTCATTCATTCATTCATTCATACTATATTAGTAGTGTTTGATAGCAGAACTAAACGTAAAGAAAGGACAATAGATTAGTTTGTGTTCTTTTGTTGTTGCTATGCCTACATATAACTACGAAGACTTAGTTGTGCAAATTAATTAACGTCATATTAAGTTCTAGTAATAAATATTTTATTGTCGGTCCAATTCACCGTATATTTGTTGTTGATTTTCATAACAGAAACTAAAAGCTTAGTTGTTGTGCAAAAGAGCCAATTGCTTTATTCGACATGGACCACCTCATTATAGCGTTGTTGGTGCTATTTGTTAGCATCAAGAAAATAGTCTTAATAGTAAAAATAAACAAGATGAATAAATCTTTGAATCATGATGTTGCTAGCAAACATTGCTGAACAACAGGGACATCTATAGCTAAATAATGAGACAAAATATGAACTGCACACCATAAAAACAACTGCAGACTTGACATGTAGATACAACTAATATTTGTAGCAGGAAATCAACTGCAAATTAAAATATAATTTTTCTCATGAGCATCACGTTCGCAGCAGCACGGCACTCGTTATGTCAATCAAATACAGTACTTAGCTTTGCATGAATAAGTCCAACTTTGTCTTTCACGGATTAATGCTTAATTTGTGGACCCCTCTGAACATTTTAATTTCCCCTCGGGGATTAATAAAGTATTTCTGATTCTGATTCTGATTCTGAAATGTAAAAACATGATGTGTCTCCAATCTTTTCTTCTAAATACCGTGAGGGTCAAATGAAGTGAGGTTGTGTAGCGAGCAGTAACCTCTTGGTGATGCATGGTTTAAGTCTTAAAAAACAAACACATTTTTCTTAAGAATGTATAAATCTACTCTGTCCCATTCTAAATATTTTTTCATGATCGCTTTTTTATTTTTCTCTAAATCTTTCAAAATACGTCCAAATCTGCACTGAATCCAGATAAATAAACAGTAGCCTAATGAGATCCAGACCATCGCATGAAACCCAGAACTGAATCTGCCTCTAGATATGTGATTGCAACCCAGCTATACCAAAAAAGACCATTGTACTTCATGAATTACCATCACAGCTTCTGCAAAATTGTCTGTGCATCTCTCCCACAGAGAAATGTGCACACTTTGGGTCTAATACATTGCGAGCTGTCTGCTATCATGTTCAAATCGAGCATGAAAACATCCTCAAGTTTGCTTGTCAGATTTGAAGAAATTAGATTTGAAGTCCCCCCACTGTGCATCGCTCATATTTCTGCCGAGATCCCCCTCCCAAAAACAGCTTATATTTCTGTGGACATTAACCTCGGAGCTCCCTGCAACATCCATCCGGTCTGGACATTCGCTCAACTCTGGGACTCAATTTGTCTCCATAATGTGCAACTGTCAACGCTTCACAAGGTTGCAGAAAGAGAGAGCAAATAGGATCGGCCCTTCACTTCCTGGGGCTTTTAGAGGGGCCGTTAGCACATCTGATTGTGCGGCGCCTCAAGGTTCCAGGTGTGTTCAACTAGGCAGAAGATGCTTATGATATCCAGAGATCGTGTTACACTTCTCTAAAAAAAAAGTGCATGCAGCAGGTCCGTGAGCCATGAAATGGAGAGTAAAGGGTGCTGGAAGCTGAAATGGATGGATGGGATCGGGTAGCAGTGGGAGGCTGACAAACGCTCTAACAATTGTGGATGAAAACAATTCAAGCGAGCCCTCTGAACTTAAATGCTTCAAAGGCTGACGAATATGAGAATTTGAAGTAAAAATGTACAGATTGTTTTCCCTTGACTGTAAATGACATTTGTGGTGCCTCCTTTGGGTTGTGGTCAAAATGTTTTGGAAGACATGCTGGCAAACAGATATCCTCAAACTTGTAGAATCATGAGACAAATGGTCAATGACATAAAGGCATTTTGTTGTTAACTTTAAATCTTAAATAAATCATACATTTAGGCCCCTTCTACACTAAGCCGGATAATTCACACCTTGCATGCGCAGAAAAAATGTGCGCATCATAATCACCTCTGACCTGGAAGTGTATTCGTATCCTATGTTTCAATGTAGCCTATTGCCACATTTCTCTTAACAGTAAACCTTGCTTGCCTCACCATCAGCAGCTGTTAGACTGTTGTAGTGAATCACACCTGAGCCATCATACATTAATCATATCTTTAATGGACGTGTGAAAGTAAACAATGTGATAAAGAACATTTTTTAACAACCAACAACAGGACACTGTGCTTGTAGGCTGAAATTGGCGGTCGTACTTGACGGCCGCAACCACTTCATGGCTTCACAATAGTTATGGAGTACAAAACTAGACGTTGAGTAATCGCTCGACATACATGGCGGACAATAACTGACAGTCTGCTTTGCCAGTCCAAATGCATTCGCTGTTTTCCGTAGTCTTCCCTCGTCCACGGGAGCCCGCATTGTCGTTGTCTCTCCTTCGACAAATGGATAAAGGTTTTCGCTAAGTAGAATCACAGCTGACCGGGACATTCGAAAGTTCTCTTGCCTTTCCTCTGACACAACACACTCTGTGACAAACATATCCCACCAGGCTGCCGTTCTTCCAGGCCTTATCCAAAACCGTCGCTCAACATTGCTATGTTGCCGTCTGAGATGTGTAGTACCATGAATTGATTTACGTGGACCCTGACTTAAACAAGTTGAAAAACTTATTCGGGTTTACCATTTAGTGGTCAATTGTACGGAATATGTACTGTACTGTGCAATCTACTAATAGAAGTTTCAATCAATCAAAGTATCTGAAATAGCTGCAATCGCCCGTTTCCTTCTCTTAAGGTATTAATGTGTGATTTTCAAAAGCGCCTGTTCATGTACAACAGGGGTGTCAAACTCAAATACAGAGTGGGCCAAAATTTAAAACAGAACAAAGCCGCGGGCCAAGGTTGAACAAACTAACCTTTTAATAGGGACCCAAACAAGTTTTGCATTGAATATTGAATATTGAGGCTTTTATAAATGTATAGTGACATGCAAAATCGAGTTTCAAATAATAATAATAATAATAATTCAAAAATATCAATGGCATATCAAATACAATTTAAATAAAAATTGAATGCCTCTTTTCTATTTGCAGCTTTCTGAGGTAAATATCAACATTAACTTTTTCCACAGGCTAATAAATTTGAAAATAAAATAACAATGAATAAACCAACCATTCAGGATTTTAAACTGCTCAGTTTGCAACACACTGATCTAATCTGATGTGCCCAAGTCAGATACCTGGCAACTTTTCTTGGATGCTAGTTCATTAATGTCGGGGCTCAGGCTTTGAGCTGAGGCAACCTTCATTATCAAACGAAGGTGTTCATCAGTCATTATATCTCGTAGTCCACCCGGACCACAGTCTTGGGGGCGTGCCTTTAAAGCACTGCCTTTAACGTCCTCTACGAGCTGTCGCCACGTCCGCTTTTCACCCATTCTAACAATGTGCCGGCCCAGTCACAAGATATGTGCGGCTTCTGTACGCACACACACGTGAATGCAATGCATACTTGATCAACAGCGATACAGGTTACACTGAGGGTGACCGTATAAACAACTTTAACACTGTTGGAAATATACGCCACACTGTGAATCCACACCAAACAAGAATGACAAACACATTTCGGGAGAACATCCGCACCGTAACGCAACATAAACACAACAGAACAAATACCCAGAATCCTTTGCAGCACTAACTCTTCCGGGACGCTACAAAATACACCCCTGCTGCCACCAACCCCTGCCCCCCACACACACACACACCTTGTTGCGTCCCGGAAGAGTTAGTGCTGCAAAGGGTTCTGGGTATTTGTTCTGTTGTGTTTATGTTGTGTTACGGTGCGGATGTTCTCCCGAAATGTGTTTGTCGTTCTTGTTTGGTGTGGATTCACAGTGTGGCGTATATTTCTAACAGTGTTAAAGTTGTTTATACGGCTACCCTCAGTGTAACCTGTATCGCTGTTGATCAAGTATACGTTGCATTCACTTGTGTGTGCGTGCAGAAACCGCACATTTTATGTGACTGGGCCAGCACTCGTTGGACTGGATTAAAAGCGGACGAGACGATTTTAGGTAGGGGCACTGAAATTTGGGAGTCTCCCGGGAGGGTTGGCAAGTATGAGAATTAACGGTGAATGCGGTGTTACCGCAGCACCGCCACTGTATATAATCGGCGGGCCAGCTCTAGTGTTAATTTGATATCGCCTCAAGGGCCAAGTGAAATTACACGGCGGGCCAAATTTGGCCCGTGGGCCAGAGTTTGACACCCATAATGTACAAGAAGGAGAAACAAGGGCATGTCTGGATGACTTGCCTCCATCTTTCTAGTGGTTGCCGCCGCGTTACCGGACGGGTTGTTATGAAGCTGGCTGTGGCGCGTTCTTTCTGATGTCACTTCCTGTGTATGGCGCGGTGTTTCTGACGTCACTTCCTCTCCGAACTCAGTTTGTAAATGATCGACGAGTCCATACAAAGCTAAGAGCCGGAGATTCAAGAAATACACGGGGTACTTACCCATTATATCCAGGGAGGGTTACCTTAAACGATGATTTAGTGTGTCTGACACGATGCTTAGGCTAAATAATTATTCGTTTAAGGGGTTATCCGGCTTAGTATAGACATAGCCTTAAAAGAAGACATGTAAAGTAGCTCACAGCTGTTCTTTGCACAGGAGATTGATCATTCCGCCCACAATTGTTGTGCCGCTGGGCAAATAATGGCTGCACTGAGACACACAATGGATGGATGAAATGTCCGTGCACCAAAGCATATTTCTATTCTGTCTGTGGTTCATAAATTGAAAAGTTTGTACATTAAGGAGTTTGTAAACCAAGGTTTCACTGAAATATGCTTAAAATAAATAAATAAAATATTAACCTATATTCCGACATAACGTTTTGTTTTTTTAACGTCAATCCACTACCATAATACAAACTGTCAAATACAGTGTGAACAAAGTAAACATTGGTGAAATTATTTCTGAATGTGCTTCCTAGCTTCTGTCCATAAGTAGCATAAATAGCAACAAGTTTGCATAGCAAGCATTTTTATATAACATGAGGCACCCTTCATGAATCTTTGAAGGGAGAAAGCATGCTGTCAACACATGACCAGAAATGTCAACAATGTGTGCAAAATCAACAAAGTGGTGACCCCAAGCCGCCTCTAAGTGAAGATGTAACATTTTTGTTTCTTTAGGAGAAAACAAGCAGGATCTAGTTGGAATGTCATAATCACACGGAAGACCTCCCGCTAATAGACGGAATAATTGACACCGTCATGATCCTTTCATAACAAGCCGCTCTATTTATAGCGGTGGCCACAATTAGAGCGCAGCGTTGTGCGGCACATGTAATTAGCGGCGTGTTTGTGCACTCAAGGAAGCCCAGAAGAAGTGTCGAGCCTCTCTCCAGCTTTTGTCTGGAATTTTAAGAGGTGGTTGTTGTAGTTTGTTGAAAGGGTCGGGGTGGGGGATATTAAACACCACAAAAGGGGGCCTTGGCATGGCCGTCCATTGACACAGGAAGAGCACACAAAAAAAGCTCCATTGGCATGATTTCAATTTAAATAGAAGTGTACGGTATTGTGTTCCACATTGTCCATTAAGGAGCACTTCCTTAAATAGGACTGTGTTCCCCTTCTGGTCTTTGTCAGGGGATGACAATGCACATGTTATCACAACCATTGCTCAAAGTTTGTCGCAGGTGAAAAGATTATAAACAACGTGAATAAGGTGTAATATGCATGGCAGGCCAGCAGCAGAAACACTACCCGCTATGGCTGTACGATTAATCGACATTGAGGTTTTAATTAATGCGATACTAACCGCATAAGGCTGTGGGTTTTTTTTCTCCGTCGTCACCGGCATTTGAGTGACAGCCATGTTCGTCAATCCGAATTGTTGAGCCTCGTCTCCGGCTTCAAACAGGGAGAAAGACGTCTCACTCTGTGCATTACTGTCAGCACCCGAGCACATTTATTTACCGGGAGAAGTCATTGAACACAGTGAACCCTCTTTTTAGACAAAAATGAGGAGGAAGAATATGATTGCAAAGCCTAATGTCCCGTTGTGGGAATATTTCAGCTTCAAATTGGATGGGCAATATGAGCCCATCAACACGGAAAAACGAACGACAATGTCGTGATCACAGGATGGTAACAAACAAAATGACAACGTCCGACCTTGAAAATATGTGTTCAATAATCATTTAAAATAAATTTTCAGTCCATTTTATTTTTTGGTTTATTTTGTCACACCGCGGTGAGGGATGTCTTGTCTTGGTTTTTTCTGTCCTGTGATTTGCATGTTTTAGTTTGAAAAGTAACTCTCCTCTCGTTTCAGGTCACTTGCCCTTCCTTTTGTGTCATCAGTCTGACGTCATCCCTGTTCCCTGATTGTTTCCACCTGTTCCCTATTACCCTCATGTGTCTTATAAGCCCACTCCTCCCTTTGTTCTGTGCCAGATTTTCTCGTTTATTCGTACTATCTAGCGTCCATGCCCATGTCCATGCCTTGCCTTGTCTCCTGCTTATGTTCCTTGATCTTGAGTCCCTTCGTGGCTATTTTGAGTCTTCCTTTCTTCCTCCTCAGCAGAGTGATTTTTGTTATTGAGTTTATTCAGCCGAAGTGGTAAGTTATCAGTTATTTTTCATTCCTTCCTCAATTTTTGAGTGACTATTTTTGTTAAACTTTATTAGTGTAGAATTTTTCATAGCTGTTGTTTCTTCCTCCTGTTGGAGCGTTTTTTGTCAATACATTTCATAGCATATACTGCACCAATTATAGTTCGTCTTTGCTTTTGTGTTTTCCTCCGTTCGGAGTGATTTTCGGTTGTTCCTATTTTTTGGAACCTTTTTCGCCGATTAGTTTTTTGGTTAAATATAGATTTTGTATTCATTGACTTTGGAGGTGAAAGGAAGCTGCCAAAATAAAAGCCTGTAAAAGTTCCCTACTCTGCATCTGAGTCCAATCCTTTTTACCAAGCCCTGACATATTTAGGATAACAAAGGTATTTACCTTCCAAATACAGTACAATGGTAAGCAATTCTACAGTGATGAGAAATATCATTTTAAATGGTTACTTTCATTATCATTATACATTAAAATAACATTACATTATGAAAACTGTACAGTTTGTATTACAGATGTAACAATATCAAATACTCACGGTATCAAAGCCATGGTACAATAAAGTGTCCGGGGAAAAAAAGACTTAAAAATACAATACTGTGTATTATAAAGTGGCAGGAATGTTTAGGATCAACACACTTAGGCCTGGTGTAGACTTTTGCGTCACGTAACTTGTGTAGGCGATGCCGTCTTGTCCCCTCCACCTGCGTGGCCTCCCGCAAAACATACATATGTGCACCTCCCAAAAAACCTAGGTTCCCGTCGCCAGCGACACAGAACGCAGAGTTGTGTTTGGTCAGTTTTTGCCGAGGAGGGTCCCTGAACACAGGCGAGCAAATTTTGTGCTTGAAATGCACAAATTACTGTTTGTAATAAATAATAAATATGTAAAACACTTGCATGAAAACTTTGGTGGCTCCAGGATTAGGTCTCTGCTTTTTGCAGATGATGTGGTCCTGATGGCTTCATCTGGCCAGGATCTTCAGCTCTCACTGGATCAGTTCGCAGCCGAGTGTGAAGCGACTGGGATAAGAATCAGCACCTCCAAGTCCGAGTCCATGATTCTCGCCCGGAAAAGGGTAGAGTGCCATCTCCGGGTTGGGGAGGAGACCCTGCCCCAAGTGGACTAGTTCAAGTACCTCGGGGTCTTGTTCACGAGTGAGGGAAGAGCGGATGGTGAGATCGACAGGCGGATCGGTGCGGCGTCTTCAGTAATGCGGACGCTGTATCGATCCGTTGTGGTGAAGAAGGAGCTGAGCCGGAAGACAAAGCTCTCAATTTACCGGTCGATCTACGTTCCCATCCTCACCTATGGTCATGAGCTTTGGGTTATGACCGGAAGGACAAGATCACAGGTACAAGTGGCCGAAATAAGTTTCCTCCGCCGGGTGGCGGGGCTCTCCCTTAGAGATAGGGTGAGAAGCTCTGCCATCCGGGAGGAGCTCAAAGTAAAGCCGCTACTCCTCCACATCGAGAGGAGCCAGATGAGGTGGTTCGGGCATCTGGTCAGGATGCCACTCGAACGCTTCTCTAGAGAGGTGTTTAGGGCTCGTCCGACCCGTAAGAGGCCACGGGGAAGACCCAGGACACGTTGGAGAGACTATGTCTCCCGGCTGGCCTGGGAACGCCTCGGGATCCCTCGGGAAGAGCTGGACGAAGTGGCTGGGGAAAGGGAAGTCTGGGCTTCCCTGCTTAGGCTGCTGCCCCCGCGACCCGACCTAGGATAAGCGGAAGAAGATGGATGGATGGATGGACTTGCATGAAAACTGATATAGTGTACTTAATATCTCGGTGCACTCTAAAAATAAATTACTTAATGTGTGTTTTTCAGCTTATTGTGTTATTGTGGCAACCAGAAGAAGTCACAACGTATGAAAGTCTTTCAACTTTTATTGCCAATCTTGTGCTAACAGGTTTAATTCCCTTTTTTTTTTTTTTGTCCCGTCCAGCCACTCAGGCAAGTCATATTATTGATGTAGATGTGCATATTTGCTGTACAGATTTACTTTACAAAAGAAAATTGTGGGATACTTATTTTGTTGCCTTATTTGTATCGGTTGGGAGAGCGGCCGTGCCAGCAACTTAAGGTTTCCAGGTTCGATCCCCGCTTCCGCCATCCTAGTCAATGTCATTGTGTCCTTGGGTAAGATACTTTACCCACCTGCTCCCAGTGCCACCCACACTGGTTTAAAAAATGTAAATTGGATATCGGGTTTTATTATGTACAGCGCTTTAAGTCACTAGAGAAAAGCGCTATATAAATATAATTCACAAGGGAACAAGGGTCCATCCGCCCCGCACAGCATGGCTGGCCAGTGACAGGAACCCCAGAGCACTGTGCCGCCCGGGAGGGCCAGCGGCAGACCATAGAGAGACGCGCCCAGCAGAGAACAAGGCACAGGAGAAGCAGGGGACAGCCAGCCCCCAAGGCGGCGAGAGACCACACCCCACGCGGGGAGAAAGACGGGACTCCCCACAGCCGGACAGGAAGACCGCCCCGCCCCACCAGCAACCGGGCCCCCACAAGCACTGCAGAATACTCTGTAGTGCACCGACCGAGCTGCCACGATAGCTGCGGGGACTAGACCCAGCAGGCCCCAACCAAGACAGGCAGCCGGAAGGGGTGGGGGGCGGCAGACACGCAGCCCGGCTGCAGTAGCCTGAAGCGCCGACCCCCCGCCGGACAAGCAGGCCCCGAGAACGCTCGGGAAAAAATAAATAAAAATGTATATATATATCCCTACACACACACACATATATGTATATATATATATATATATATATATATATATATATATATATATATATATATATATATATATATATATATATATATATATATATATATACATATATATATATATATATATATATACATATATATATATATATAAATATATATATATATGCATATATATATATGTATATATATATGCATATATACAGTATATACACTCATACATATACACATACACACACATGCATACATACACACATATATATATATATATATATATATATATATATATATATATATATATATATATATATATATATATATATATATATATACAGTACAGGTCAAAAGTTTGGGCACCTTCTCTTTCAATGCGTTTTCTTTATTTTCATGACCATTGTAGATTGTCACTGAATGCATCAAAACTGTGAATGAACACATGTGGAGTTACGTACTTAACAAAAAAAGGTGAAATAACTGAAAACATGTTTTGTATTCTAGTTCCTTCAAAATAGCCACCATTTGCTTTGATTACTGCTTTGCACACTCTTGGCATTCTCTCAATGAGCTTCAAGAGGTAGTCACCTGTAATAGTTTTCACTTCAGAGTTGTCAATAGTTTTGATGCCTTCATTTTCATGACTATTTACATTGTAGATTGTCAATCTACAATGTAAATAGTCATGAAAATAAAGAAAAATGCATTGAAATGAGAAGGTGAAGTGAATCGTATAGCACTTTTCTCTAGTGACTCAAAGCACTTTACTTAGTGAAACCCAAAATCTAAGTTACATTTAAATTAGTGTGGGTGGCACTGGGAGCAGGTTGGTAAAGTGTCTTGCTCAAGGACACAACGGCAGTGACTAGGATGGTGGAAGCAGGGATCGAACCTGGAACCCTCAAGTTGCTGGCACGGCCGCTCTACCAAACTAGCTACACCGCCCAGGTGTGTCCAAACTTTTGGCCTGTACTGTATATACATACGTACATCCATACATACACATATATATGTATATATATATATATATATATATATATATATATATATATATATATATATATACAATAATAATGACATACATACACACCCACACACATATATAAACAAACAAATCCATACACAGGCAACGATCCAGCCCTGAACCCCCTAAACTCTAAGTGTCTACGATGCACTTGTGGAACGCCCCAGTTATGTAAACGCGTGCACTATTAGTAGGAGCTGACTGTCAGTCAGCTACGGACGTGGGTGCCTTAAATTTGATTGTTTTGTTTTTCTTCATTGAATGGCCTTGTTGCTGTCGTATTGCGACGGTAAAGTAAAAACATGAGCTCACCTCGCTATGCTAGTGATGCTGACTTTAGAGTCCGCCCCCATTGCTTTTTTTCCCCATTTTACGTTGGACAAGTGCAGAGTTTGCGGGGAGAACACGCATGAGAGTGTCCAACATGGCTGGAGTCTGTGTGAAAGGCACAGACAAATAAACGTGTCAATTTTGCAGGCCCCATGTGTGAAAAAGGCTAAAATTAATATGTTGCGGCTTTGTCCAAACAACGATTGGGTATTTCTCAAGTGTTTTGACATCGCCACAAAGTTTAAAATACATGAGGAAAAACCTCAGCGTCAGCTTTTCTTGGCTTTTACCACAGCTTCCCCACATGGCTTCTTTGTTTAAAAGAACAATAGCGCTAAATCACATCAAGCTCTTCATCGTGCTGTCGTCAACATGAGCGAACCTCTTTCTCTTGGCTCGGTCGGTTGCTAAAATAATGTCACAGAGCGGAAAAAGCTGTTGTCTCGTCAAGGTAAACACTTTAAATGCAAACTAGGAGGAGGCGATAACGTGCTCTTGATGTCCGCGCGATGCTTTTGGCGACCGGCCTGACTCTTCAAAGGCTTTCGCTCTCTCTTAAGTTTTTTTTTTTCCAAGACGACTTTTTCACGGCAATGTGTGGGTTTGGCCGCGGTTTAAAGACACAAGAGCTCTTGAAACAAATGGGACTTCATCATCAGTGTACATCAGTAATGCTTTCAGGCTGCCGGTGCAGCAATAATCACTTCCAGAAGGAGCTTCCATGGCCGACTACCTTCAACCAAACCAATCATTCATCGCATTCTGAGAGGAAACCAGACCTGTAGCCTTTGTGGCCATCTTGCCTGCACGGGAACAGGTACAGTTCAAACCCAAAGTAAATATGGTTAGTCAAAAAACGTTTGTCAATGGAAACACATGTTGGTACTTGGCAGTCTGATTTGGAACAAAATGGGGTTTTATTTAAAGGGAAAGGCCTTTATGTCCAAAACAAATGCAATGTTTTGTTGTTCCAATGGGAAATTAATGTTGTGTAACGAGGCGGTGGTTTCGGATATAGACTGCCGACCAGGCGGATCAGAAAGAATAGAATGTTTGTACACCTGTGGCATCATTATTTACATGGCTGTATCTGTACTATTCTGCTTCTGAAACACTGCATGAAAAAGAGTGACAATTGAAGTCCTAATACAAGGTGGATTTACTTACTTTACTACAAACCACCTGTCACTTTAGGGCAAGGGTATTTGACTAAATCATTTTGGGGGGCAACATCTCCAGAATGCTAAGGTGCCGGGCTTCTTACTTCACTATTAGACTTATTTTATATGTTTAGGAGTATCCTATACAGTAGACATTTGATTTTGGTCCATTTATTTTGTTTTGGTGTTGTGTTTAAATATTGTTTTATTAGAATTATAAGAGCACTCTGTTTATTTTTAAGGAACTTCTGCAATAAAGATAGTCAACGATCACCTTTATGACAATATGTGAGCCTCTCACAAGTGTTTTGAACTGAACTTGCAGGTCCAAATGATGAAAAAGAGAGGAACTAAGATGGAACCATGAGGAACACTACTAGTGAAACTAAAGAAGTTGAACAAATGACTACTGACTGCATCTGAAATAAACAAACTACTGCAACATCTTGGATCAGAAGTCTCCAAACTTTTTGACTTGGGGGACACGCATTACGAAATGATAAATCACATTGCGCACTACGAAAAAATGTGGAACAGCCCAAAATGAGAGGACTTAAAACAGTGCTTTGAGGAACGCCTAAGTTATGTAAATCACAAGTTGGGACCCCGGTGTTCTATATTTGCTAGCAAGGTTAAATGTCAATGCAAGGATCTGTCAATGTGTTTACAGTGTTCCAAGTTCTTCTATACAGCAGGAGCGATCTTGTGGTTTTATTATTTTGCTGCAAAAATATTTTGAACTGTAATCACTGGCCAGTATTTGGATTTGGCCCCCAGGCCGCCAGTTGAACAGCCCTGCTTTAGAGTGTTTTTAGCCGACTCACCACCAAATTTGGTAAACGCCTTAGGCTATGTCTACACTAAGCCAGATAACCCCTTAAACAAATCATTATTTAGCCTATCGTTTAAGGTTCCTCTCCTCGGATAATTTTTTACACGGGTAAGTGCGCCGTGTATTTCTTGAATCTCCGGCTCTTGGCTTTGTATGGACTCATTGATCGTTTACAAACTGAGTTCGGAGAGGAAGTGACGCCAGAAAGACCGGGCCCCACACAGGAAGTGATGTCAGAAAGACCGGGCCCCACACAGGAGGTGATGTCAGAAAGAACGCGCCACAGCCAGCTTCATAATAAAGCGGTTTCGGAACTCGAGGCGAGTCATCCAGACGTGTTACTCCTTCCGTCTGTAGAGACGCTCGTGGAAATCACACATGAATACCTTAAGACAGGTATGTCCAAACTTTTTCCACTGAGGGCCGCACACTGAAAAATCAAAGCAAGCGGGGGCCATTTTGATATTTTTTTATTTTAAAAACCAATACAATATATGTATAAAAAATATACATTAAGGCCTCCACTCAGGCTTGATCCCGGGGACCCCAAAGGGTTTTGGTCCAAAAAATATTTAAAATGTGTCATTATTCAGTATTATTATCTCTAGATCAACATTAGGTCTATCTGTCAATATAGCGTTTTTAAAGATTTAAGTCGTATGCTCTTTTTGTCAAAGAAAATCCAGTTTTTTTATGGAAAAAACACAAAATATGCAATATTTTCACCCAATAAAATTTTTAAGAGGAATATTTCAGATTATATAATAATTGGAGCCTTAAAAATGTCAACAACTCATAACAACATTGATTTTAATTCATTATTATTTTTTGAGCAATGACACTTAAAAACAAATCACACAAAAATGATTGGGGAACCAAAAGGGTCCTACTCATTAAAGTGTTAAAAAATAAATCATACATTTTTTTTACTGTTTACTTTTAACACAATAATCTCGAGATCAACTTCAGATCTATCCGTCAATTATACGTTGTATTGTTGTTTATGTTTTTTGTTTGTTCGTTTTAGGCCCTTCTTTAAAAAAAAAAAAAAAAAAGCTAAATTTTGTATATGGCAAACACAAAATATACCTCATTTTCCCAAAAAAATATCTCAAAGTGAAATATTTAATGTGACGTAATTGGAGCCTTGGATAGGTCAATAATTCATAATAACATTGATTTTGATTCAATATTATTTTTTAAAGAAAGAAACAGCCTGCATGGCAGCTTTGTGTTATTAGAGTAAACATTGCAACATTTTCTTGTTGCATTTCACCTGTTTGGTCTTTCATACACCACTTTTTATGTTTTTAATTTTTTTAATCGTATTTTAAAATGGGCCGTGGGGCCATTAAAAAATGACCTGCGGGCCGCACTTTGGACATCCCTGCCTTAAGAGAAAGCGATTGCAGCTATTTGGGATACAACACTTCTCAGACGGCAAGAGTCCAGGTCAGCTGTGATTCAACTTACCGAAAAACTTTGTCCATTTGTCGACGTAGCGTGTGCTTTGTATTACCTGGTCGACGAGGGAAAACAGCGAATGCATTTGGACTGGCAAAGCAGACTTTAAATTTAAGAACTTACACACAAAATTTAAGAACTTACACACAAAGCAACACTGGAGGTGAGTATGATGTGTGCATTTTGCGCGCATAGGTACTAGGTCGCGTTGTGCCGGCGGACGAAGGGTGGCGGGGGTCTTAAACGGTGGCATTGTTGTGTGTGGACACGGATAAGGTTAGATAGGATTTACCCTGGATAACCTTATCCGGCTTAGTGTAAACAGTTGGAGCAAGATTTGTTAAAAAAAACAAGGCTGCCATCAACTAGTTAGTCACTGACCATTTGTCTAATGCAGTGATTCTCAAACTGTAGTACGTGTACCACTAGTGCTACGCGAGCTCCATCTTGTGGTACGCCAAAGAATCACTTCATTAAAGTACAGTGTTTTATTTTCCTATATTCAAACACAGTGTTATTGTTCAAACCATGTTTTATGTTACACTGGCCAAAATATTGAATTAGCTTGTTAAATTGAACTTCTGTTTTGTTTTTAATAAATACTTAGACCTACTACGCTATTGTATTTTAATGTTGGTCATTATGGTGGTACTTAGAGAGCCAAGTTTTTTCTGAGGAGATACTTAGGGAAAAAGGTTTGTGAACTACTGATCTAATGATTATAAACTTTCGAGGATATCTATATTACATTTTAGAGGTTTCCCTCTTGTGGTGGGTTCTCCTGACGCCGACAGATCTTCGGGAGCTCGGTAGACAGTTTGAATCAAGTCTTTTATTGACATAAACCCCAGGAGGTGGCTTGCTTTCCAGCAATATATGTTTGACTTTCCAGTCCGGCGTGTCTCTCTCTGTGTGTGTCCGTGCGTCTGCTCACCAGCAACTCCAACTCCAACCACATGTCTCGGTCCGGCTGCTGCTAATAAGGGCAACAGGTGATTAGATAACTAGTCCCAGCTGGGCAATCCACTCACCTGCCGCTGGCTTTGAGGCCGGTCCTTACACACCTCGCTACGCGGCAGGCCCGCAGACCGCGCCCCCCTCCACATACATGTATGCATGTCTTCCAAAGCATTTGGCAACGATCCGTAGGTGGTGCCACAAATTCCATTCAAATTCTATGTTTTCCTCATCCATGTACAATAAGCACTGCTTTTGTCATTGTTTCGTAGTGGGGCCAGGTTGTGGCGAGTATGGACTAGTTCAGGGGTTCTTAACCTTTTTGACCAACTTTTCAACTACACAGGGGCCTGAGCCCCTCTCAAATATTAACACTGAATTAGTCATCTTACTCTTGGTTTTGATAGTTGAATAATCAGCTGTATAATGATATATGATGATATACACTACCGTTCAAAAGTTTGGGGTCACCCAAACAATTTTGTGGAATAGCCTTCATTTCTAAGAACAAGAATAGACTGTCGAGTTTCAGATGAAAGTTCTCTTTTTCTGGCCATTTTGAGCGTTTAATTGACCCCACAAAGGTGATGCTCCAGAAACTCAATCTGCTCAAAGGAAGGTCAGTTTTGTAGCTTCTGTAACGAGCTAAACTGTTTTCAGATGTGTGAACATGATTGCACAAGGGTTTTCTAATCATCAATTAGCCTTCTGAGCCAATGAGCAAACACACTGTACCAATAGAACAATGGAGTGATAGTTGCTGGAAATGGGCCTCTATACACCTATGTAGATATTGCACCAAAAACCAGACATTTGCAGCTAGAATAGTCATTTACAACATTAGCAATGTAAAGAGTGTATTTCTTTAAAGTTAAGACTAGTTTAAAGTTATCTTCATTGAAATGTACAGTGCTTTTCCTTCAAAAATAAGGACATTTCAATATGACCCCAAACTTTTGAACGGTAGTGTATGTCTATTATCTGACAGCTTCTATGTTAGCTACCTCTCTTTGTTTATAATATATATTTTCTGCTGGATCTACTCTCTATTTTATGCTGCCCTTTTTTGCTGCAGCTGTTACATATACTGTAATATTGTACATGGTAATTGGGATTTGTTATATATTGTATATATTATATAAAGATATAATATAATATACTAATATAATATATCAGTATATATTATATACTGTATATATAATATGTAAATGTATTATATTGCTACTATGGTACATTTTTAGTCTACTTTATACCTGCATTATCCTTTGCAACTGAGATACTGTGTGGAACAATTTCCCTTGTGGATCAATAAAGTTTGTCTAAGTCTAAGTCTAATAGTATTCAATAATTATATAGTCATGTCTTTTGGATCATGTTTTGTTTAGTTTAGTTATTGGACTCTTTAGTTTCTGTTTACGCTCCATTGTTTTTGTTTCCATGACTACCCATTAGTTTTCACCTGTCCTCATGTCACGCACCTGTCTCACGCTTTGCACTCGCGCACCTGTCACTAATCATGTCACTGCTATTTAAGCCTGTCTTTTCTGTTGATCGTCCTGGTGACATTATCCTTACTACCTCTGCTCACTTCATGCCATGCTACTTCTGACACCCATGCTAACTCTGTTTGACTTCATGCTACCATAGTTCCATGCCAAGTAAGTTTTTGTTTATTCATGTCACGTTTAGCAGTTCTTTTGTTTCATGTCCTTAGTCTACGTTAAATGTAAGTTTTTGGTTTCATAGTCAAGTTTGTACTTCCGTCCTTGTGTGCGCTTTTTGTTTATTCCTTTTGTTAGTGTTAAAATAAAGATTTCTTTACCCTCACGCCATGTCCAGTCCAAGCTTTACTTGCATCTCGGGAAAACAATCACACCTTAGTCCACGTCCTGACATATATCAAACCTACTTACATTTTACAACCTTGTCAAATGAAATGAAACAACGTGTTATTTACAAAGATTGTTATTTATTTAACATGTACACCATGGGCTTGGGTCAAGCTGATTATAAAAATAAATACGAACCAAACATACTACATAAAAAGGGACCTCATAAATAACTGATGAGAAATACATTTACACACAAGTATGTTGTGCTAAAATAAATGTAATTAGTAATGAATATGTTTCTTAAATAAACTGTCAATGAAATTAAAGTGCAAATAAAAAAACAGCTTCACAACTTTAGTCATAATTCTTGCGCTGAAGAAACTTGGAGGATAATTTCACCACACCCAGTGTGTGTGTGACAATCATTGGGACTTTAACTTTAACTTTCTATGACTTTAGCTCCAAACTTCACTCTTTGTTTGATATTGTCATTACTGCCACAAGTGGTGAAAACGTGTATTACAACTGGGTACCGCATGGGCCCATACGGACCCCAGCAGAGAAACAGCTTTTTTTTGGCGGCCCTCTAGGGAGCACTCGCGGCCCAAGAATGGAAACACTGCACTCGTTAATGACTTTGGTCTAAATGAGTGTTTCCTCCAAACCAAAACTAGCACAAACCAGCTCTGTCAATTTGTGGTCATATTGTGCATATAAGATGTGCTAATTGGAACCCGCAAGCACCTACTGCATAGACGAGAGGGAATGATTGGAAAAAGATAATCTCGCACACTTGACTTCACTCCAAAGTTGGAGGAATTAATGAGGATAAATGGTCAGACCCAAAAAGGACAGATTTGAGAGACAGTTGGTGTCTTCCCCCACCCCGCCAACCTGGCTGGCTGGGCTGGTTTTCATAGGACAGCTACACCCCTTGGCTGGGTCTCCTATTGGCAGGCCCTGGTGTGTTTGTAAAGGGGGTGGGTCCACACTGGCAGTTCATGGCTGTGGTGGAAACATCGCTGTCATACGCTGACAGACACAAAATGTAATACCCGTCTCGCTGCTCTGCTTGCACACACAACCACCCTCATGCGGGGAATTAGTCTACTGCCCTCGTGTCAGTTACCTTCAAGCTCTAGTATGTTGTTGTGTGAAGTAACGCAGTGAATATCAACTTCATGCCAGGAGATGACTGTGCAACCGGTTAGAGATTTCAATCACTGAGGAAGTAAATTCATGGCATTATATGAACCTTTTTATATTTAGTATGTTAGCTCAACTGTCACAACCTCATCTTTATCCTTTATTTTACAGTGACTACTGCAGCCATTTTAGGCCCCGTTTACACTAAGCCGGATAAGGTTATCCAGGGTAAATCACACCTAACCTTATCCGTGTCCACACTCAACAATGCCACCGTTTAAGACTCCCGCCGCCCTCCGTCCGCCGGCGCAACACGACCGAGTACGCGGAAAATGCACACGTCATAGTCATCTCCAGTGTTGCTTTGTGTGCAAGTTCTTAAATGTAACTTATCGGAACAATATCCAGTGTTGTGGTATTTCAATTAACTGGAATCCAGTGTGCTATGGGGCCCTATTGTAGTGAATCCCACCTGAGCCATCAAAAATGTATCAAATCTTTATTAGACACGTAGACAATGTGATAAAGAACATTTTATATCAATCAAACTAGGGATCTAGATATCTGGTCAGGACACTCCTCACTCTTTTGCCTTTACCTTCATTGTCCATTCCTTTCTGGTGACTTTATATACTCTGGACCTAAACGTTGAGTCCGCGACATACATGATGGACAATAACTGATACAATCTGCTTTGTCAGTCCAAATGCATTCGCTGTTTTCCTTGACGGCCAGGTAATACAAAGCACACGCTACCTTTTTTATCACATCCACGGGAGCTTGCATTCTTGTTGTCTCTACTTTGACAAATGGACAAAGTTTTTTGCTAAGTAGAATCCAGTGACGTGCGGTGAGGTTCATGGCTGGTGAGGCACTGACTTCATCACAGTCAGATTTACAAACATATGAACCCTAAAGAGTATCTTATTCACCATTTGATTGGCAGCAGTTAACGAGTTATGTTTAAAAGCTCATACCAGCATTCTTCCCTGCTTGGCACTCAGCATCAAGGGTTGGAATTGGGGGTTAAATCACCAAAAATTATTCCCGGGCGCGGCGCCGCTGCTGCCCACTGCTCCCCTCACCTCCCAGGGGGTGATCAAGGGGATGGGTCAAATGCAGAGGACAAATTTCACCACACCTAGTGTGTGTGTGACAATCATTGGTACTTTAACTTAACTTTAACTTTACACATACAAACTGTAGCACACAAAAAAGCACATTTAATTTAAAAAAATGTTATTATGGTCTTACCTTTACTTATAAATTAAGTCCATGCGCCGCTGTTGTGCTGGATTAATGCACTCCCGTCGTAGAATGCACCCCCTGACGGGAGTGTTATATCAACTAAAGCCCACACCTAAACTTTCCACGTGCAAGATTGAATTTATTTAAAAAAGTTATTTAATAAGAAGCCAAAAAGTGCAAAAACAATAATGTTCGTGTTGGAGGAGTTGTGATGTGAATGAATGAAATATGAAATCTGTGCTGCAGTCTGCAGGTGTACCTAATGTTGTGGCCCTGCGGTCATTCACAACTCCTCCAACACGAACATTATTGTTTTTGCACTTTTTGGCTTCTTATTAAATAACTTTTTTAAATAGTGTAACCGAGGGTTTATACATGTTGCCTATACTGTATGAAACTACAAAATAATAAACACGGATTCTCCAGTTTACACGAGGACCACTTTATTTACCTTCTTTCAAAAACCTCTGCTCCACTCCAATGTGTCATCACTTCCGCTCTTAGCGCCTTCAAAATAAGAGCACAAGGCATATACTGTATAACAGCGTGTAACAGGAATTAACATCACAACGAGGAAAGCCCATAAAAATAGTTTACAATAGATTCAATCTTGCACGTGGAAAGTTTAAGTGTGGGCTTTAGTTGATATAAAGTGCCCCCCCCCCCCCCCCCCCCCATTTTCTACGGCGGGGGTGCATTAACCGGCACAAGGAGGCGGGATTACTGCAAGCCTCTCACAGTGTGTCTTCGCAGTAGTTTTATGATCGCTCAGCACAAGAAATACGTTACACACATACAGTTGTTGACAAAATACACTGTACATTATACACCTCAGCTAACTAAACTATGGAAATGTATAATATAGTTCATGTAGCAATACGGTCTCACTGCACAGCAGGCCAGCAGTTAGTCGAGTCCGCAATCCATGTTGAGGCACAACTGAATGACGTGCCTCAACTGGCTGCTGATCCCCGCACCGTCTCTTCTCAGTATTTGAACGGCAAATGTGAAAATTCAGCGATTTTGAATAAAAATAATCTAAAACTGGTGAAGTTAAATGGAAAATAACTTTATAGTATAATCACTGGATACATATTAAGTTAAAGTTAAAGTTAAAGTACCAATGATTGTCACACACAAAGTGTGGTGAAATTTGTCCTCTGCATTTAACAATTTAATTAATTTTTTTTCTTTTTACATTTTTTTTCTTTCCATGATGGCAGGTGAGGCCCCGCCTCACCTGCCTCTAGTGACTGCACATCACTGGTAGAATCATAGCTGACATTGGAAAGGTCTCTTGCCAGTGTTGTATCCCAAATAGCTGCAATCGCTTTCTCTTAAGGTATTCATGTGTGATTTCCACAAGCGTCTGTACATGTAGAAGAATGAGAAACACGGCATGTCTCAATGACTCGCCTCCATATTTCCAGTGGTTAGCTCCGAGTTACGAAAGCGCTTTATTATGAAGCTGGCTGTGGCGCATTCTTTCTGGCGTCACTTCCTGTGTGGGCGCAGTCTTTCTGGCGTCACTTCCTGTGTGGGCGCAGTCTTTCTGGCGTCACTTCCGCTCCGAAACTCACTTTGTAAACGATCAATGAGTCCATACAAAGCTAAGAGCCCGAGATTCAAGAAATACACGGCTGACTTAACCCGTGTAAAAATTTGTCCGAGGAGGGGGACTGTAAACGCTGGTTTAGTGTGGCTGAAACGGGGCTTAGGCTAAAAAATTATTCGTTTAAGGGGTTAAACGACTTAGTGTAGACATGGCCTTAGTTGATTGTCCTTATTTAAATAATGGGTTCGATTCAGCCTTTTGATTCTTTTTTGTAACCCTAAAGTAATCCTTAAAATTCTGTCACGTCTTTGTTTGCAGTTAAATTAGGGCTTATGTTAAATTCAACCAAATATTATGATTACTACCATATTTTTTCCCCACGCTTTGCACACTGCGGCTTAAAAAAACGTTGCGGTTAATTTATGGATTTTTCTTCTCTAACGGCTATTAGGTTTTGTATTCTACAAATAGTTTTCAACACTGACGGACACAATGAAAAGGTGTGTTATTGTTCATGCTAATGCGCAATCTTTTGGACGAGTTTGTTCACTGCAGGTGCTGCGGGTTGAAAATATACTTCCTGTTTAGTCCCTTGAACCGGAAGTACATCACAGTTCATCTACTATTTGTCTATAGCGTTTCTGCTCGAAAGGTTTCTTCATTCATCACTCCAAGTAACGTTTGTAAGTTTTACAATATAACTAAAACAATCCATACTTACTAAACTTTAACTTACAGACCGTGTCTGTGTCTGTGTTAGTATTAAAAACTTACAATGGCATTATTTTTGTATTGTAATTTACCGGTCGATCTACGTTCCCATCCTCACCTATGGTCATGAGCTTTGGGTTATGATCGAAATGACAAGATCACGGGTACAAGCGGCCGAAATTAGTTTCCTCCGCCGGGTGGCGGGGCTCTCCCTTAGAGATAGGGTGAGAAGCTCTGTCATCCGGGAGGAGTTCAAAGTAAAGTCGCTGCTCCTCCACATCCAGAGGAGCCAGATGAGGTGGTTCGAGCATCTGGTCAGGATGCCACCTGAACGCCTCCCTAGGGAAGTGTTTCGGGCACTTCCGACCGGTAGGAGGCCACGGGGAAGACCTAGAACACGTTGAGAAGACTATCTCTTCCGGGTGGCCTGGGAACGTCTCGGGATCCCCCGGGAGGAACTGGACGAAGTGGCTGGAGAGAGGGAAGTCTGGGCTTCCCTGCTTAGGCTGCTGCCCCCGCGACCCGACCTAGGATAAGCGGAATAAGATGGATGGATGGATGGATGGATACTGTGACCTACTTTATTACTCTTTGACTACTTCATAAAGCACTCTGGTCATCTTTGTTACTTTCATAATTGGTTTTATACATGCAGTTGATTTCAGCACTAAGAGGTTATTAGGATATATTTCTGTTATTCATTAAATGTTTAATTTATTACTATGTATAAAATCTATTTACAGAGCAAATAAAATGACTTTAAAGCAATTACTCATATTTATTAGTTATGATACAGTTTATAGAGGATTTATTATGATTGTTACATTTTTTAAATATAATGTAACATGGCAGTCAACCATTAGCTTTGCTCACTTGATGTTCTGTAGTTGGATGTCCTCTCAGAAACACACCTGTGAAGGAAGTCCACATGTCCCACAAAGGCAGAGATCTTCTTTGTCTTTCTTATTGAATTAGATACAACAACATCACAAAGTACTACTCAGATATTATTTTTAAAGATTTAAATGTAATTGTTAATAGAAATGTCTCCTCTAAAAGTCCAGCCTTGTTTTTTATTAACTTTAAATAACCCCTCAGCTCTACATTAAAGCAGTTGATGTTTTAAGACTATGTTGTAGGTTGTACTTTCAAATGTACATGTAAATATTATGTGGAATATCATTTAGCATATCTGAATGTATGTCCCTATTTTGTAATATTTGCAATTAAGGCAAGAAATGAATCACAGCAGCGGTAGTACCAGCACATTGTTCGTTAAATTATACAAGTCAAAATGATACTTGACAATACATTAAGACACACAATAAGACATGAGTCCACCTATTTAGGTGTAAACGTAGAAAGAAAAAGATAGATCACATGTAGGTATTTAATTCCAAACGCTGAAAAAAGTTCTGTTGTCTTCACAGCCTGGATATCATCGCTTCCTCCAAGGGGAACAAGAGGGAGAATCGCCATCGCTCAACATTAAGATAGTCAAAGTCTCGTATTTTAAGACAAATTGATTACTCATGTCACACCAAGCTTTACATGTCTGGTGTTAAATGTTTTAAATGAATAAATACAGCCGGTCCTTACACACCCCGATCCGCGGCAGGCCCGCAGACCACGCCCCCCTCCACATACATGTATGCATGTCTTCCAAAGCATTTGGCAACAATCCATAGGTGGTGCCACAAATTCCATTCAAATTCTATGTTTTCCTCATCCATGTGGTACTTAGAGAGCCAAGTTTTTTCTGAGGAGATACTTAGGGAAAAAGGTTTGTGAACTACTGATCTAATGATTATAAACTTTCGAGGATATCTATATTACATTTTAGAGATTTCCCTCTTGTGGTGGGTTCTCCTGACGCCGACAGATCTTCGGGAGCCCGGTAGACAGTTTGAATCAAGTCTTTTATTGACATAAACCCCAGGAGGTGGCTTGCTTTCCAGCAATATATGTTTGACTTTCCAGTCCGGCGTGTCTCTCTCTGTGTGTGTCCGTGCGTCTGCTCACCGGCAACTCCAACTCCAACCACATGTCTCGGTCCGGCTGCTGCTAATAAGGGCAACAGGTGATTAGATAACTAGTCCCAGCTGGGCAATCCACTCACCTGCCGCTGGCTTTGAGGCCGGTCCTTACACACCTCGCTCCGCGGCAGGCCCGCAGACCGCGCCCCCCTCCACATACATGTATGCATGTCTTCCAAAGCATTTGGCAACGATCCATAGGTGGTGGCACAAATTCCATTCAAATTCTATTTTTCCTCATCCATGTACAATAAGCACTGCTTTTGTCATTGTTTCGTAGTGGGGCCAGGTTGTGGCGAGTATGGACTAGTTCAGGGGTTCTTAACCTTTTTGACCAACTTTTCAACTACACAGGGGCCTGAGCCCCTCTCAAATATTAACACTGAATTAGTCATCTTACTCTTGGTTTTGATAGCTGAATAATCAGCTGTATAATCACTTGCCATACAGCAATAGATGATATATGTCTATTATCTGACAGCTTCTATGTTAGCTAACTCTCTTTGTTTATAATGTATATTTTCTGCTGGATTTACTCTCTAGTTTATGCTGCCCTTTTTTGCTGCAGCTGTTACATATACTGTAATATTGTACATGGTAATTGGGATTTGTTATATATTGTATGTATTATATAAATATATAATATAATATACTAATATAATATATCAGTATATAATATATACTGTATATATAATATGTAAATTTATTATATTGCTACTATGGTACATTTTTAGTCTACTTTATACCTGCATTATCATTTGTAACTGAGATACTGTGTGGAAAAATTTCCCGTGTGGATCAATAAAGTTTGTCTAAGTCTAAGTCTAAGTCTAATAGTATTCAATAATTATATCAAACCTACTTACATTTTACAACCTTGTCAAATGAAATGAAACAACGTGTTATTTACAAAGATTTGTATTTATTTAACACGTACACCATGGGCTTGGGTCAAGCTGATTATAAAAAGAAATATGAACCAAATATACTACATAAAAAGGGGCCTCATAAATAACTGATGAGAAATACATTTACACACAAGTATGTTGTGCTAAAATTAATTTAATTAGTAATGAATATGTTTCTTAAATAAACTGTCAATGAAATTAAAGTGCAAATAAAAAAACAGCTTCACAACTTTAGTCATAATTCTTGCGCTGAAGAAACTTTGAGGATAATTTCACCACACCCAGTGTGTGTGTGTGACAATCATTGGGACTTTAACTTTAACTTTCTATGACTTTAGCCCCAAACTTTAACTCTTTGTTTGATTTTGTCATTACTGCCATAAATACAGCTACACTTACATTTTAATGTCGTTCTTTTCTCTCTGCATGGAAAAGTAACAAATTATTGTTCCATACAGAGTTTTGCCAGATATCACAGCTATATCGAAACAAATATGGATAATTAAAAAATATATAGTCAATTTCTGTACCGCTTATGCTACATCCTCAAAGTATGGCTAGGTCAACACAAATAAATCATCTAACTTTTACACTTGACATAGACACCATTGGTCCTCCTTTCTTCTTTTTCTACGGTGTTTTTACAGTCCAGTAAAACTGCTTCCGGCTAAACTTGTTATAAGCCCCGCCCACAGGCATCCACCCCTCACGCTAAATCACTGCCTTCAGTTTGAAACCGTAAAAAAATAAACAAAAGCGAAAAAAATAAACAAAACCGTAAAAAAGAGAAGCAATCCTAAAAGTCTTTGAAACACACCAAAACAATAAAAGTGTACAAAAATATGAATATTGTCATCGAAAACATCCACCAAAAATACTGTAGTTTGTATTTATTTGTTGCCAAAATGTGTTTCTGTTCCATTACAACTTTTTCTACAATGTCAATTATTGTTTCGATACCAAATCTTTCTGGCAATGTTCTGGCTCCATAGGTGTGCTCCATAGCACGCAAAAGTACGGTACAATCTAGTGTTGTTCCGATACCAATATTTTGGTACCGGTACCAAAATTATTTTGATACCTTTCGGTACTTTTCGATACTTTTCTAAATAAAGGAGACCACAAAAAATTGCATGATTGGCTTTATTTTAACAAAAAATCTTAGGGTACATTAAACATATGTCTCCTATTGCATGTTTGTCCTTAAATTAAATAGTGAACATACAAGACAACTTGTCTTTTAGTGGTAAGTAAACAAACAAAGGCTCCTAATTTAGTCTGCTGACGTATGCAGTAACATATTGTGTCATTTATCATTCTATTATTTTGTTAACATTATGAGGGACAAACTGTAAACATTTATTATATAATAGAATAGAATAGAAAGTACTTTATTGATCCCTGAGGGAAATTCAGCACCACAGTTCGCTCACAATAGACAATAAATACTACACAGAATTATTCACGTGTGCACATATGCATTACACAGTCTGATGGCTGTCGGTATGAAGGACCTCCTGTGTCGTTCCGTGTTGCATTTTGGGAGTCTGAGCCTTCCACTGAACGTGCTCATTTTCTCTGCCAGGTCCGAGTGTAGTGGGTGGGAGGTGTTGTCCATAACGGCTAGGAGCTTTGCTAGACTTCTCATCTCTGACACCACCGCCAGAGAGTCTAGCTCCACTCCCACCACATTACTGGCCTTCTTTACCAGCTTGTCCAGCCTGTTTGGGTCCCTCGCTCTCAGTCCGCTGCCCCAGCAGGCCACGGCGTACAAGAAGGCGCCCGCCACCACCGACTCGTAAAACATCTTCATCATCTTTGTACAGACGTTGAAGGATCCTAGCCTCCTGAGGAAGTAGAGTGCCTCAGCGTGTTTTGACCCATTCAGCTTGTTGTCGATTATTAATCTACTTGTTCATTTACTGTTAATATCTGCTTCCTTTCTCTTTTAACATGTTCTGTCTACACTTCTGTTAAAATGTAATAATCACTTATTCTTCTGTTGTTTGGATGTTTTACATCAGTTTTGGATGATACCATACATTTGGGTATCAATCCGGATCATACATTGGTTATATTCAAAGTCCTCATGTGTCATGGGACATATTACCTGAGTTTATAAACATAATATATATATTTATTTTTTAAAAAACGAAATAAGATGTAATGCCAAAAAATATCGACGTAATCATAGTAGTATCGACGAGATACAGTCCTGTAATTGGTATCATTGCAGTGGATGTTAGGTCTAGATCAGTGGTATCCAAAGTGCGGCCATTTGCGGCCCGCAGGTAATTTTTTAAAGGAACATTCTAAAAATACGATTTAAAAAAAACAAAACATAAAAAGTGGTATAAAAGAGCAAACAGGTGAAATGTAACAAGAACATGTTGCAATGTTTACTCTAATAACACAAAGCTGCCATGCAGGCTGTTTCTTTCTTTAAAAAATAATAATGAATCAAAATCAATGTCATTATGAATGATTGACCTATTCAAAGCTCCAATTACGTCACATTAAATATTCCATTTTGGAATATTTTTTGGGGAAAATGTTGCATATTTTGTGTCTGCCATATAAAAAACTAAGCTGTTTTGTTTAAAGAAGGGCCTAAAACGGACAAACAAAAGACATGAACAACAACAAAAGTTATAATTGACAGATAGATCTGAAGTTGATCTTGAGACTATTGTGTTAAAAGTTAAAAAAAAAAAAGTATGATTTATTTTTTAATACTTTACTGAGCAGGACCCTTTTGGATCCCCAATAATTTTAGTGGGACTTTTTTTTAAGTGTCTATTTAAGTTGCTCAAAAATAATAATGAATTAATGTTGTTATGAGTTATGCTATGAACTCCAATTATTATATAATCTCAAATATTCCACTTTAAAATGTTATTGGGGGAAAATATTGCATGTTTTGTGTTTTTTCCATAAAAAAACTGGGTTTTCTTTGACAAAAAGAGCATACAACTTAAATCTTGAAAAAACACTTTATATTGACAGATAGACCTAATGTTGATCTGGAGATTTAGACCTTGAATAATAATAATAATACTAAATAATGACAACAATTTTTTTTTTTTTTTTACCTAAACCCTTTGGGGTCCCCAAGATCAAGCCTGAGTGGAGGCCTAAATGTATATATTTTTTATACATATATTGTATTGTTTTTAAAAATAAACAATATCAAAATGGCCCAGGCTTTCTTTGATATTTCAGTGTGCGGCCCTCAGTGGAAAAAGTTTGGACACCCCTGGTCTAGATCTACCAATGGCATTTGTTTACATTTTGACGCCGGTGAGCTACGGTGTGTAGTGAAGCATTTTTAGCTGGTACTTTTCAGAGGCGGTATAGTACCGAATATGATTGGTAAGTATCACGGTACTATACTAATACCGGTATACCGTACAACCCTAGTACAATCTTTTTTTGTTTTTTTTTTTGCATTCTCATCCACTGCAATATTTGGGAATCCAAGCTTGTCAGACAATGGTGACACGCTGCTTACCGTCTTGCATCAACCCGATGATGATGCAACGATGTGGTCGGACAAGAGACATCCGAGGAGAGAGCCAGAGAGAGACGGAGAGTCTGGGAATCCTATTTCCTGAAAATATTGATCGGGATCATCTGTTTCGCTTTTAGCTTCGTCCATAGCGCCTTTATGACTCGGTCTTTGAAAAGACGTGAGGAGAGAAAATCTAGGCGAAAGAGTGGATGGAGACCCACAGACGCAGGGGAAGGAGACAGATAAGGTGCAACAGCGGCTCAGCAATACACGGTAATGGCGCGGGTGAAGACATTAATAATATATCCGCACCATCTTTCATGTGGTGTGGCCTCCCAAGTGCTCCATTATAAGCACAAGTGCACACGGCGAAGCACTTTTGGTCAGACAGGCCCTCGGAACGCTGATCAATCACACGCTAAAACTGTAAAACCCCAAAGATGCAAGGTCCACCTTTGAGGATGGTTGATCGCTTTCTCCTCGACTCCTTGGTTTATGAGGAGAGCGTCAACATAGTGCTGCAGGAGAGTGCAAGTCCACCAGGGCCATTCAATGCCGCATGGTGCATTAGTATATTTATGTTGATACTTTGAAGCTGAGTGCATCCTTTCTGGAATGCATCCTGTTTGTGCGCCGGAATCATTCATTCATATTCTTGAGGAACGTGGCGAGATGATGATGATGATGACTTTGGTTCTTTTTGTGGAGATTCCTGGCAGCCTTAAGTTGTCAACCACTAAGTGACACTAAACATCCTTCTTAAAAAAGGAATGGGAACAAGACACATATTACTTTTACAAAATGAGTCTTCTTCTTGGAGCCAGGACAGTTGTTGTATACGTCAGTTGCCTCGGTCTTCTTCAATGTGTCGCGCTGTTCACACATCTGACACAGTTATAACCAGATCAGAATTTAACATTCCAAAATGTTTTGGTTCGCACTTGACATGGGTTGTCACTTCCTGATATCACATCACCGCAACTTGCCTTGCTTTGTGGACAATTTTGAATAGCCTGTCTGTCTTTTAAACAGTGCTCCAAATGTGGCACAGACCTGCCGAGTGCTAGTGCGTCCTTGTTTAAGGAGTCCGCTTGAATATGTCGCTAGGTTTTCTTCAAAACGTTTCAAAAGCTTTTTGTGACTTTTAGACTCTTAGTTAAAAAAATGCATATATAACATAAGATGTAAGATGCTAGCTGGATCAGCGTACATGGAGAGGCACTACCAAGTGGCTGGGATAGTATACAAGAACATCTGAAACCAGTATGGAATAAAAATACCCAAATCCCAATGGGCCATACCACAGAAGGTGGCTGAGAACAACCGGGCCAAGGTTCTGTGGGACTTCAGCTCCCAGACTGACAAACAGCTCCTGGCTAACCGACAAAGAGCAGAAAAGGGTGGTGGTGATAGATGTGGCATTCCCAGCTGACGCCAACATCAGGAGGAAGGAACACGAGAAACTTGAGAAGTACCAAGGGTTGAAGGATCAGCTGGAACGGTTGTGGAAGGTCAAGGCTAGCGTGGTCCCCGTGGTAGTGGGGGCGCTTGGAGCAGTAACCCCCAAACTGGGAAAGTGGCTCCAGCAGATCCCAGGAATAACATCTGAAGCCTCAGTCCAGAAGAGTGCAGTCCTAGGAACAGTCAAGATACTGCGCAGAACCCTCATACTCCCAGGCCTCTGGCAGAGGACCCGAGCTTTAGGATGACCTTTAGGACTCCCCTCAAGTTTGGTCCTGCTTACCTAGGAGGGATCTTAATAATAAAAAATTTAAAAAATAAAATAAAAAGGCATATATATATATATATATATATATATTTATATATATACAGTACAGGCCAAAAGTTTGGACACACCTTCTCATTCAATGCGTTTTCTTTATTTTCATGACTAATTACATTGTAGATTGTCACTGAAGGCATCAAAACTATGAATGAACACATGTGGAGTTATGTACTTAACAAAAAAAAGGTGAAATAACTGAAAACATGTTTTATATTCTAGTTTCTTCAAAATAGCCACCCTTTGCTCTGATTACCTTTTCACACACTCTTGGCATTCTCTTGATGAGCTTCAAGAGGTAGTCACCTGAAATGGTTTTCATTTCAAAAGTGTGCTTGAAGCTCATCGAGAGAATGCCAGATTTGGTATTCAAAACGAGATTAAGATGCACGTTACAATCAATCAGCTGTTGTGTAATAAACACAACACTTACAGTATAAAAAACTAAAGAGACTGGTACATTCAACTTATCGGCAAAGACTACTTCCTGACTACGGCGACACAGCTAGGGTAAACTGAAATTAATACATACTTGCAAATGACACTCAGAAGCGTAAGAAAACAAGATCAACTGAACGGGTATCATTGATGAAAAAAGTATCAATCAATCAAAGTTTATTTATACAGCCCTTAATCACAAGTGTCTCAAAGGGCTGCACAAGCCACAACGACATCCTCGGCTCAGATCCCACATCAGGGCAAGAAAAAAACTCAACCCAATGGGATACAAAGGGAAACCTTGAATGGGACCGCAGATGTGGGGACCCCCACCCCTGGGCGACTGGTGCAATGGACGTTGAGTGGATCTAGTCAATAGTGTGAGAGTCCAGTCCATAGTGGGGCCAGCAGGAGATCATCTTGAGCGGAGACAAGTCAGCAGCGCATAGACGTCCCCAACTGATGCACAGATGAGTGGTCCACCTCGGGTCCCGACTTTGAACAGCTAGCGACTCATCTGGGGTCACCTGATAACCTCTCCACGTAGGAGAGGGGGGCGGAGCAGAAAAGAGACGGCAGATCAACTGGTCTAAAAGGGGGGTCTATTTAAAGGATAGAGTATACAAATTAGTTTTAAGATGGGACTTAAATGCTTCTACTGAGGTAGCATCTCTAACTGTTACCGGGAGGGCATTCCATAGTACTGGAACCCGAATAGAAAATTCTCTAAAGCTCGCAGACTGTTTTTGGGCTCAGGAAATCACTAATAAGCGGAGTTCTTTGAATGCAGATTTCTTGCCGGGACATATGATACAATACAATCAGCAAGATAGGATGAAGCTACACCCTTTAGTATTGTGAGCCAGTATAGGCGTAATATTTACAATACTATCTTTTTCTTGTCAAAAGTCTAGCAGCCGCATTTCGTACCAACTGTAATCTTTTAATGCTAGACATAGGGAGGCCCGAAAATAATCCGTTACAGTAATCGAGACGAGACGTAACAAACGCATGCATAATGATCTTAGCGTCGCTGGTTGACAAAATGGAACGAATTTTAGCGATATTACGGAGATGAAAGAAGGCCGTTTTAGTAACACTCTTAATGTGTGACTCACACGAGAGAGTTGGGTCGAAGATAATACCCAGATTCTTTACCGAGTCGCCTTGTGTAATTGTTTGGTTGTCAAATGTTAAGGTGGTAAATAGGTGTCGATGTCTAGCAGGACAAAACAAGATTTTATTATTAAACAACGTTTATTACCACATTAACACACACAAAAAAGTACAGATGAAATGGTACCGGTATTGATTCCCAGGTACAGGAAAATTGGTACTGTATGGGATCAAATGTCAAAGGTACTTGTGGGGGGCGTGGCCTGCAGGCCTGCGGAGAAGCGGGGCGTGTCAGGACCGGCTTCGAGATTAGCGGCAGGTGCGTAGATGACACAGCTGTGGGTGTTTGTCTGATCACCTGCCGCTCTGTTAAAGGCAGCGGTCGAGAAGGAGAAAGGTGGCTGATGGTGGAGAGAAAACGCAAGCAAGAACGAGAGTGAGGGGGAGACAGACAGATATGACTGACAACGAACACAAACAACATTTATTGCAAAATAAATCATTGTTCAGAAAGATGAACGAGGCGGTCATGTCAATAATTGGTTGTATGAAGAACCCGGAAGAGCAAGTCTTCCACAGTACCTATCCCGATTTATGATGTTGTGATTGGACCCACCAGACGTTGTGGTTGTTGGTAGTCATGCACAAGAGCTCAGACCCAAGAATCCTGCCTGAAAAGGATCCCAGCGGTGCCATTGGCGTGCATGCAGCTGGCCTGTAAACAATTCATGAGGAGCCTCTCCATATTTCATGGGCTAGAAATGGATGTTTCGTGTCAGGACTGAGGAGAGACCACAACGACATCGAGCAGGTGGAGCAGTGACAAGGGGTGAGAAAAATGGAAAAAAGACGGCCAAAAGGGTAATCATCTGTGTCGAGGACTCCCTTCAATGCTCATCCGCATCCCTCAGCGGTTAACATGTGCTGGCCAATACTGATCGTCGGAGGCCAAAGGACACGCTGAAGATTGAGAAGAGATGTAGTGCTGCTAATGAAGGTGCCATGGAGGTGGTGGGTGGTGTCCCCTCCGCAGGGAGCTGCCCTGGTAACTGGCAGGGCCTGGCTGGATGGAGTAATTGAAAGTAATGATAATTAATATAATTGATGTGATCATCATAGCGGGGAGGATGTTTACGACTTCCTGTGAATGGAACCACTTTTTTTTCTTTTTTTTTTTAAAGCAAAGCAATCTCATTAACCTTTTAGCGCCACTGATCTTGGATAATTTCAGGGAGAAGCAAAAAATAATAAATGTTTTGCAGGAGCAGTATTAATAAAGACGGTGGGGAGGTGTGGGAAAGAGGAGAGGCGATCATTAATTCATACGCCGGTGCTTTTCCTCTCCGCTGAGCTGAGAATTGATGTTAAATCTGGATAAATTGGGTTTGATGTCGTAGATAACAAGCCGGGATTAACACGCCTGATGCATCAGTGGAAAATGGATTTTATTTTATACATTTAACGCCTTAACACTTAAACCAGCAGATATCGGAGAGGCAATTTATGAGTCTAATATGGGATATAAGCACTGAGCTATGACCAGGAACACTGCCTCCTCACCTTGTCAACTCCAGCACCAGTTACTTTTTGAAAAACACATTTCCTCCTCCCTGCAGTGTTGTAAAAATCTCAACGCTTAAGGCTCCATTATGCTACTGCGCACGGCCTTCTGACTGCGTCATGATGTAGTGATGCTCTGGAGCGTGGGACTTGTAATTCACGCGAAGGGACCGTGTCTCCCGAGGGCGCAACCGCAAATATTTACCTTTTTGTGTAGTCGTGAGCAACGACGACCACAACAGTTTAGATCAGGGGTGTACTAAGTGCAGCCCCGGGGGCACTTTTTTTAACGGGACGCTGCACACTCTAAAAATACAATTGCAAAAAACCCACATATGAAGTGGAATAAAAGAGCAAATACGTGTAAAGTAACAGGAACAAGTGGAAATGTTGACACTAAAAATCTAGGGATGCACAATTTTTCATGCCAACACCGATACAGATTCTTCTCAAACGATACTGGACTATAAGCCGCTCCTTTTTTTTCCCAACGCTTTGAACCCTGCGGCTTATGAAACGGTGCGGCTAATTTATGGATTTTTCTTTTTCCCTAACGGCCATAATGTCTTGTATTCAACAAATAGTTTTCATATTACACCGACAGACGCTGAAAAGGTGTGTTATTGCTTGTGCTATGGTGCCATCTTTTGGATGTGTTTGCTCACTGCAGGTGTTGCGGGTTGACAATGTACTTACTGTTTCGTGCCTTAAACCGGAAGTATTCTTCGTTTCTGCTCGAAAGAAATTCTTCATTCATCACTCCAAGCAATGTTTGTAAATTTTACAATAAAACTAAAACAATGAATACTTACTGAACCGTCTCATGTGTGATGTCTGTAGGAGTGTTCATGCATATTTATACGTACTATCATAATGTAATCAAGCTAGCATTAGCAAATTTGCTAACACGTTTTCAAGTGTCTTTGTTAGTATTAATAACTTACAATTACATTATTTTTGTTTTGTTTTGGTTTCATAAATTAAGCAAAACTTCACTGTGGAGTGGTCCACCCGGGGTGGACCGCTCGCCTGTGCATCGGTTGGGGAAATCTCTGCGCTGCTGACCCGTCTCCGCTCGGGATGATTTCCTGCTGGCCCCACTATGGACTGGACTCTCACTGTTGTGTTGGATCCACTATGGACTGGACTTTCGCTGATGTGTTGGATCCACTATGGACTGGACTTTCACAATATTATGTCAGACCCACTCGACATCCATTGCTTTCGGTCTCCCCTAGAGGGGGGGGGGGGTTACCCACATCTGCGGTCCTCTCCAGGGTTTCTCATAGTCATTCACATCGACGTCCCACTGGGGTGAGTTTTCCTTGCCCTTATGTGGGCTCTGTACCGAGGATGTCGTTGTGGCTTGTGCAGCCCTTTCTTTCTTTCTTTCTTTCCTTCTTTTAGTTTATTTCGAACATGAACACATTTACATCATAATACATCACACAATTTCATATAATTTCATTTACATCATGAAGGAGTAGGAAGAAGCAAAGCTTATTTAATCCTACCCCTTTCCCACTTCAAAGCGTTTACAATTATATAAAATCATTTACTGACCTTTTTATATAATAAAATAACATCTATGAATTAGTATATACAACAGTTTGTAATATGTAATTAATTAATTCAGTCATTATTAACATACTGAGATGAAGAATATTTTCAATAAGGTTGGAAGTTTTTCTCATAATTCTTCTTTGTACTTTGTAAGCACTATTAATTTAAACAACCTCTTAAACTGGATCATGTCAGTACAATTTTTAACTTCTTTACTTAATCCATTCCATAATTTAATTCCACATACTGTTATGCTAAAAGTTTTAAGTGTTGTACGTGCATATAAATGTTTTAAATTATTTTTTCCTCTAAGGTTATATTTCTCCTCTTTAGTTGAGAAGAAATGTTGTACATTCTTTGGTAGCAGGTTATAGATTGCTTTGTACATCATTTTAGCTGTTTGCAATTTTACCAAATCACCAAACTTTAATATTTTTGACTTAATAAATAAAGGGTTTGTATGTTCTCTATATCCAACATTATGTATTATTCTAACTGATCTTTTTTGTAACATGGTTAACGAATGTAGCACACATTTGTAGTTATTTCCCCATATTTCTGCACAATAACTCAGATATGGTAACACTAGTGAGCAGTAGAGAATATGAAGTGATTTTTGGCCCAGGATGTGTTTTGTTTTATTCATTATTGAAATGTTTTTTGCTACCTTATGTTGTATGTTTTGTATATGAGATTTCCAGTTCATTTTATCATCTATTAATACTCCCAAAAATCTGGTTTCTTTTACCCTTTCGATGTCTACTCCGTCTATTTGTATTTGCGTATGATGCTCTTTCCTACTATTACCAAATAGCATTATTTTAGTTTTACTGAGATTCAAAGATAGTGTGTTTTTGTCAAACCATCTTTTTAATTTGTTCATTTCTTCTGTTAATATTTGTATTATCTTCTGTGTGTTCTCTCCTGAACAGAAAGCAGTTGTATCATCTGCAAATAAAACTAACTTTAAGTCCTTTGAGACGCTTGTGATTTAGGGCTATATAAATAAACATTGATTGATTGATTGATTGAGTTATTGAGTCTGTTTAGCTTATTGGAGAGCTAGCTTCCACAGCTAGTGGGTCCATGATGATGACTTCTGTTTTGTTTCATCAGCTGTTTTACTGCTGTGTTACAGGCATCGTTCTAAAACAATGAAGGTATGTAAATAAACATTTACAAAATCTTTCAGGCCCTACATCTGCGGTTTACGGTCCGGTGCGGCTAATATATGTAAAAAAATATGTTTTTAATTTGTTGAGTGCGATTTAAATACCGGTACACTCTATAGCCCAGAAAATACGGTAAGTCATTTAAATTTAGTATTTTTCAAATGTAGATTCAAATGAAGTGTGTGCACACATTTTTTGCAGCTGGCTTTGGGGCATCTTTATAGGCTTACAACACACCATCGTAGCAACACCGGCTTTTCATGTGCCTGATAAGGTGTGATGTGTTGAGGCGCGCTGTTTTCTTCCTTCTGGCGGAACGAACGTTTGCAGATTAGCACGCACAATCTCTTCCTCAAATCGTCTCAATCGTTGACGCCATGTTTGTTTACAATGAGCTCAGGGGACGAAAAGGAGCAGACGATTTGCTCACCCTACCTAAAAAAGGTAATCATTTTTTTTGTGATTATTTTTTAAATGAATAATCATGCACCCCTTCTAATAACCCAAAGTTGACATGCAGGTTGTTTTTTACCCCCAAAAAATATATCTATTTTATTGGCTCTGAAAATGAAATATAGCAAAATGGCCCTCAACATTCTTGTGTGTGTGGCCCTCGTTGGAAAAAGTTAGGACACCCCTGATCTAGATCTTGATGGTGCAGGAACTACTCCTTCAGAACATTTGACTTTTAATGTACATTTTGCTCACGAATCAGAAGAAGTTGGACTGTGCAAGCCCTGAATGAGTCGCTACTGAGACTGTTAAAGGGTGACTTCACTTTTTATTTTATTTAGTCCATCATTATCCTTATATCCTTATATGTATAATCCTTATATGAGACAAGACCACACGTCTGTGTCTTCTGGACAGTGAAAAACTGCTATCATGAGGCGGCTCACAATGCAGTCTTCTACTTTGCCTATAAAGCCCTCTGAAAACATCTAAAAACCAACAATGCTCCATTTGCATGCCGTGGCCTGCAAACAAGCTATAGCGACATTGTTATTGTAAGCGCTAATGCCGAGGAACTACTTTTACAGAGACACTCACACTGCTCCTCCAGCCACTAGCGAAAGGTAAGCTAGCTGGATCGCCTCCGAGTTTGGAAAAGTTAATGCTAATTCTACCTCACACCTGTACAATAGAAGGTTATGATAAATGATAAATGGGTTATACTTGTATAGCGCGTTTCTACCTTCAAGGTACTCAAAGCGCTTTGACACTATTTCCACATTCATCCATTCACACACTGATGGAGGGAGCTGCCATGCAAGGCCCTAACCACGACCCATCAGGAGCAAGGGTGAAGTGTCTTGCTCAAGGACACAACGGACATGACGAGGTTGGTAGAAGGTGGGGATTGAACCAGGAACCCTCAGGTTGCTGGCACGACCACTCTCCCAACTGCGCCACACCGTCCAGGTTGTGGCCATAAAGCGAGAAAATGGTCAACTTTGAAATATAACTTAGACCCGAAGATACCGTCAGGAAGACGCGGCAAGATGCTTGTTTGCGCCCATGTATAATCGTATTTACGAGTGCTACATAATGGCTTAATGCAGTCCTTCTCAAATAGTGGGGTGGGCCCCCTGGGGGGGGGCGGTACGATGCTAGTGGGGGTAGTATGTGACCCCGGGGACATGCTTTATCAGTATCATGCTTTAAACCCCGCTTCGAAAAGCTGTGCACTACAAAACATGCTCATTTTAACCATTAAGTCGGACTTCCTTATTTTGATTTATATTTAAAAAATCGGCACAAATTGCTGCATTCATTCATAGGATTAAATAAGCTCTGCTTCTTCCTACTCCTTTTCGAACATGTTGAAAAGAGAAACTGGAAATTGTGATGTATCATGTTGTATACTTGCATGTTCGAAATAAACTCAAACTCAACTCATTCATTTTTGTTTTATAGGTTGAAGTGTTTTTTATGTTGTGCTTTTGAGTTAATGTTGCTGATCGACTTGATTTTTTTTTTTTTATTATTTATTGAGTTTATTAATTTTTATTTTTTTTAGTATCAAATGGTTAAAGACGATCAAAAAATGTTTATAGATTAGGTTGGGATAAAAAAAATTATTTCAGGCATGTTGATGCACTTTAAATTGTTTTTTTACAGACTAAAAAAACATGTTAAAACAGTTATTCTTTGTCGTAAATTAATCTATATTTCTTTTTTTCTATTTTTTAATAATACAATGTTATGCAGGGGTTTGTAAGAATTCAAGAGGTGTTCTTATAACAATTTCATAGACAAATGATACGATTTATAGTTGCGGCTGAGAGTGCGGGGGGGCTTAACAAAAAATAATTGAGAAGCACTATTCATTGAATCGAAAATACTGAAATTCCACCACATAGTGACTTTGCAAACGGCTGAAATTATGCACAAAGCAAACTACAATCTGCGATCCAAGAATATAAAACAATTCTTCTCAACAAAAGAGAAGTATAATCTTAGAGAAAAATGTAATTTAAAACATTTGTATGCATGTACAACACTTAAAACCTTTAGTATATCAGTATCTGAATTTTAATTATCGAATGGATTAAGCAAAGAAATCAAACAATGTACTAATATAATCCACTTCAAGAAACTCTTCAAACTTAAAGTGTTTACAAAGTACAAAGAAGAAGAACCATGATAAACATTCTGATTTTATTTCATCCATCCATTCATTTTCTAGATAATCTTATTCGTCTCACCATATGAAATATACTTCACAAATTTTTATTTATTTATTTTTAATGTTATTACTTATGGAGTATGTTGTGAATAAATTGAGAACAGGAAGTTAACAAAAGTTTCTGCAACTGCTATGTAAAGGAAAAGGGGTAGGATTAAATAAGCTCTGCTTCTTCCTACTCCTTTTTGAACATGTTGAATAGAGAAACTGGAAATTGCGATGTATCATGTTGTATGCTTGCATATTTGAAATAAACTCAAACTCAAACTATAGCTTAGTGTTTCACTGTACTGTAGCTGGATCTTCTGAGGACTCAGCTTCTAAAACGTGTAGATCATCCTAAGTATATTCAGAGCCAAAAAGATAAGGTTCTGATCATCATTTGTCCCAAGGTAGGCGTTGTTGTCTCTCATAAAGTGTGATGATAAGAGATAGTTAATGTTGATGGAAACAGCAATCGTGGCTATGCGCTCTGGGAAATCAATGCGCCCAGGAAAGAAGTTCCGCTAATGCTTAAAATGACCAAAATACTGTAAATATTAAGTTAAAGTTAAAGTACCAATGATTGTCACACACACACTAGGTGTGGTGAAATTATCCTCTGCATTTGACCCATCACCCTTGATCACCCCCTGGGAGTTGAGGGGAGCAGTGAGCAGCAGCGATGGCCGCGCCCGGGAATAATTTTTGGTGATTCAACCCCAAATTCCAACCCTTGATGCTGAGTGTCGAGCAGGGAGGTAATGGGTCCCATTTTTACAGTCTTTGGTATGACTCAGCCGGGGTTTTGCTATCATGAATAATTAGGGATTGTAAATGACTTTAAAAACATTTGTACTTATTTATGAGTAAACAAGCTTGCCGTTGCTTACACCATTTGTATTGTGGTGAGTTATCAGGATAACTGGTATTTTCCCCCCAAATTCTAAAAAAAACCCTCCCCCAACATGTGTGGTACTTCCATGAGAACGGAGAGGATAGCCCTCAGCTAGTCCCCTCCCCCCTCACATACTCTCTTTAATAAATACAAAAAAGCTGTGGTTATTCACTTAGTTCAAGTACAATTACATGAATTTCAACTACAAATCAAAGCGGAGCTACTCGGCAGACACATCACCAGCCTATTAGCCAAGAGACATATGTAGCTAAATTACAGCGCACACACCCAGAGGGGGGATATGCAAATGTGCAGGACCTCCCGCATGACTTACCTTCTCTTTTTTTTTCATCATGCAAACCATGTTGGCGTGATAAGAAACACAAGGGGAATTGGCCCACTGTGTGCACATGAATGCCTCCTTCACAACAAACACGCTAACTTTGGTAAGAATTAATTCAGTGTACTGATAAATGGAAGTGAATGAAAGGGAAATATGTCATTTTTTCAGAGTGGGGAACAGTAATTGGGTAGGTCTTCCAAGACAAAAGAAAAAGGGGGAAAAAAATGATGGTTAGCGTATTTATAATGTAATGCTGGCTCTTTTTGTGCATGCTTTGAATTGCATTTCTGCGCCTAATAAGAGTATTGATGCAAGGCCTTCTTTGAATAATTACACACTGATGGCAATTGATTGGCCTCCTTGGTTAGTTCACTCCTCTTTTTACAAACGTTTGTGGCCGTCTTTGTGTCGTTTTCACTCTTATCCTGTGCAAGCTCGCAGCCTCCTCCTGGACCACCCAGACAGCCGCCCCAGTGGGCTCCAGCTGTTCCCCTGCTGTGGCTCCAGTTTGTGTTACTTTGTGTCCGCATGGCTAAGGTCGTGGCAGACCCTCCCCGTCCCCCGTCACCCACCCGACCCACTTTCTTTCTCCCTTTTCCTCGCTCTCCTGGAAGGAGCACAGAGAGGAGGAGGGGGGTTGTGGCTTTTGTGTGCGGTGCAGGTGTCCCAGCCTGTGGTTCCCTACTAGTGGGGGGTATTATTCAGCCTGGGATCCCCCCCACCTGTGGCAGGTCTTGACCCACATGAGTCAGCCAGTCACTCCTGAGCTATAGAAGCTTTGTGGCAGGGCATCATTAGTCTCCGTGTGGCAGCACATACAAGAGAGCTGGCAGGGCTTCCCTCGCAGTGCACACTCCAGTCAAGACTGGTTCTGACTGAGGAGCCACAGCCAGACCCTGAATGCAGATTATTGAAGACCACAGTTTCAAACCAGAGGCTGAGTTAGTTAGTTTTGGATTTTTAGTCATTCGATGCAGAGGTTTAGTAAAGTTTCCCATAGCACACATTGGAAATAGAAATTGTCTGTTCCAAGGCCCCTCAACTGTCATAGGCCATGTCTACACTAAGTCGTTTAACCCCTTAAACAAATGATTATTTAGCCTAAGCCCCGTTTCAGCCACACTAAACCAGCGTTTAAGGTAACCCTCCTCTGACAATTTTTTACACGGGTAAGTGCGCCGTGTATTTCTTGAATCTCCGGCTCTTCGCTTTTTATGGACTCATTGATTGTTTACAAACTGAATTCAGAGAGGAAGTGATGCCAGAAAGACCGCGCCCCACACAGGAAGTGACGCGCAGAAAGAACGCGCCACAGCCAGCTTCATAATAAAGCGGTTTTGTAACTCGGAGCTAACCACTGGAAATATGGAGGCGAGTCATCCAGACATGCCCGTGTTTCTCTTTCCGTCTGTACAGACGCTTGTGGAAATCACACATGAATACCTTGAGAGAAAGCGATTGCAGCTATTTGGGATACAACACTTCTCAGACGGCAAGAGAACTTTCGATTGTCAGCTGTGATGCTACTTAGCGAAAAACTTTGTCCATTTGTCGAAGGAGAGTCAACGTGTATGCGAGCTCCCGTGGATGTGATACAAAAGGTAGAGTGTGCTTTGTATTACCTGGCCGTCGACGGAAAACAGCAAATTCATTTGGACTGGCAAAGCAGACTGTGTAAGTTATTGTCCGCCATGTATGTCGCGGACTCAACGTCTAGGTCAGGGGTGTCAAACTCAAATACAGAGTGGGCCAAAATTTAAAACTGAACAAAGCCGCGGGCCAAGGTTGAACAATTTAACCTTTTAATAGGGATCCAAACAAGTTTTGCATTGAATATTGACCAAGCAAGGATTATATAACTTTATAGTGACACGCAAAATCGAGTTTCAAATAATAATAATAATAATAAAAAAATATCAATGGCATATCAAATACAATTTAAATAAAAATTGAATGTTTTTTTCTATTTGTAGCCTTCTGAGGTAAATATCAACATTAACTTTTTCCACAGGCTAATCCATTTGAAAATAAAATAACAATGAATAAACCAACCATTCAAGACTTTAAACTGCTCAGTTTGCAACACACTGATCTAATCTGATGTGCCCAAGCCAGATACCTGGCATCTTTTCTTGGATGCTAGTTCATTAATGTCGGGGCTCAGGCTTTGAGCTGAGGCAACCTTCATTATCGAACGAAAGTGTTCATCAGTCATTATATCTCGTAATCCACCCGGACCACAGTCTTGGGGGCGTGCCTTAGAGGCACTGCCTTTAACGTCCGCTACGATCTGTCGTCACGTCCGCTTTTCATTCATTCTAACAACGTGCCGGCCCAGTCACAAGATATGTGCGGCTTCTGTACGCACACACACGTGAATGCAACGCATACTTGATCAACAGCGATACAGGTTACACTGAGGGTGACCGTATAAACAACTTTAACACTGTTAGAAATATACGCTACACTGTGAATCCACACCATACAAGAATGACAAACACATTTCGGGAGAACATCCGCACTGTAACACAACATAAACACAACAGAACAAATACCCAGAACACCTTGCAGCCCTAACTCTTCCGGGCTGCTATATACACCCCCGCTGACACCCATGGTCTAGGTCCAGTGTATATAAAGTCACCAAAAAGGAATGGACAATAAAGGTGAAGGCAAAATAGTGTCCTGACCAGATATCTAGATCCCTAGTTTGATTGATGTAAAATGTTCTTTATCACATTGTTTACGTGTCTAATAAAGATTTCATTCATTTATGATGGCTCAGGTGTGATTCACTACAATAAGGCCCCACAGCACACTGGATTTCAGTTAATTGAAATACCACAACACTGGATATTGTTCAGATAAGTTACATTTAAAGGCCTACTGAAACCCACTACTACCGACCACGCAGTCTGATAGTTTATATATCAATGATGAAATCTTAACATTGCAACACATGCCAATACGGCCGGGTTAACTTATAAAGTGCAATTTTAAATTTCCCGCGAAACTTCCGGTTGAAAACGTCTATGTATGATGACGTATGCGCGTGACGTCAATCGTTGAAACGGAAGTATTCGGACACCATTGTATGCAATACAAAAAGCTCTGTTTTCATCTCAAAATTCCACAGTATTCTGGACATCTGTGTTGGTGAATCTTTTGCTATTTGTTTAATGAACAATGAAGACTGCAAAGAAGAGAGCTGTAGGTGGGATCGGTGTATTAGCGGTTGGCTGCAGCAACACAACCAGGAGGACTTTGACTTGGATAGCTGACGTGCTATCCGACGCTGGCCGCCGACCGCATCGATGATCGGGTGAAGTCCTTCGTCGCTCCGTCGATCGCTGGAACGCAGGTGAGCACGGGTGTTGATGAGCAGATGAGGGCTGGCTGGCGTAGGTGGATAGCTAATGTTTTTAGCATAGCTCTGTGAGGTCCCGTAGCTAAGTTAGCTTCAATGGCGTCGTTAGCAACAGCATTGTTAAGCTTCGCCAGGCTGGAAAGCATTAACCGTGTAGTTACATGTCCATGGTTTAATAGTATTGTTGATTTTCTGTCTATCCTTCCAGTCAGGGGTTTATTTCTTTTGTTTCTATCTGCAGTTAAGCCCGATGCTATCACGTTAGCTCCGTAGCTAAAGTGTTTCGCCGATGTATTGTCATGGAGATAAAAGTCACTGTGAATGTCCATTTCGCGTTCTCGACTCTCATTTTCAAGAGGATATAGTATCCGAGGTGGTTTAAAATACAAATCCGTGATCCACAATAGAAAAAGGAGAAAGTGTGGAATCCAATGAGCCCTTGTACCTAAGTTACGGTCAGAGCGAAAAAAGATACGTCCTGCACTGCACTCTAGTCCTTCACTCTCACGTTCCTCATCCACAAATCTTTGATCCTCGCTCAAATTAATGGGGTAATCGTCGCTTTCTCGGTCCGAATCACTTTCGCTGCTGGTGTAAACAATGCGGATATGTGAGGAGCCTTTCAACCTGCGACGTCACGCTACTTCCGGTACAGGCAAAGGCTTTTTTTATCAGCGACCAAAAGTTGCGAACTTTATCGTCGATGTTCTCTACTAAATCCTTTCAGCAAAAATATGGCAATATCGCGAAATGATCAAGTATGACACATAGAATGGATCTGCTATCCCCGTTTAAATAAAAAATAATCATTTCAGTAGGCCTTTAAAGGAACAGAAAATTTTGAGGTGCATCAATGGTAGAAAAAAAGACACATTGATTTATTTAATAAGGCAACGAAGGTGCCGTCTTAAATTGGACTCCTGAACGAAATACAAATGAATAGCACGTATATTTCAAGGTGAATATTAAAGCGTACACAAACCTCTTCACGCTGCATTTGTGGAAGCCAACTGATATCATTTCCGAACAAATGGCAAGATAGTCCAGAACAATAGCAACCTTCCTCTGGATATCAGTCGGCGCATGAACGGTGTTTTCCTTTAGATTTAAAACTTCTTCCATCAATCGACAGAGGCCCAGAATAAACTTCGAGACATTCAAAAGTTTTGTATCCTTGATGAAATTCCTTCAAAAAAACTCTTCTTCCAGTCTTTCGTTGCATCAAACTTGCATCCGCCCCGATACATTCTTGGTAGTAGTATCATGTTCGCAGCGCAATCCAAGATAATTTCTTTTTTTTTTTTTGCAAATATATTTTATTACATTTTGCAGTGAAAATCACATTTGACAATCATACTTTGCTCACTCAGACCCTTCATACATGCACACATCCACTCATCCACACGCACATGCACGCTTGAAGAGAGAGGTGCACTTGGGCTTAAACAACTCAAGGTTTACAGTATAGACATTATTAGAAAAAGTACCCAGATATTGTATATATCCATCCATCCTGCACTGGCTCAGGATCAGCAGACGATCCAGAACCATAGCAAGATGGATGAATATTCCTCGACATCAAGGATCCTCAGGAAGTGATCACTAGATCACCTCCCAGGGACCTCGCCGCCGTTCTCACTTAAAAAAGAAGAAGAAAGTCACATTTTCGTGGCTTGATCAGATGCAAAAAAAAAAATTCATAAAAAAGATAAATAAAAAATTCACGAAAAAAAGCAAGTAAACTGTGACAAAACCATATCAAAAGTGACACAAAAAAGCAATGGTAGCGTAGGAACAATACAAAAAATAATAACAATAATAAAAAAGGAATAAAACTACAAAAAAGATACAACAATTTTTTATGGTCTGTTATTTAACAACAACAGAGTCAATACAACTTTAATAATTGTAATCTGTGCCAATATTACAGCGGACATCAGTTAAAACAAGTTGTAAGGATCCGCAGATGCCTGGTGTGACGTCATCGGTCAAGTGGAAAAGGAATTCATTTAACCGGGCTAAAAGGAAATAAGCGCCCCCCATGGCGTATGACCAATGGTCGGATTTGAGAATGTACATGGACACTTACACTTCACAAGTAGGTGTGAAAATACAAAAAACTTAACTATTTAAAAAAATCAGACTAATTTAGTGCATGGAATTGTAGTAAATGACAGAATGTCAGTCACAATACGCCAATTTTTGCGACTTTCCGCATTTTTGTTCGGTTTTTAGCAAACATTGATTCCATCTATCTATGAATTTGTTTACTTCTGCGTACCTTGTAAGAGGAAGTGGGGCTGTAAAATGTGGACTCTGATTGGCTGCTATACCGTGCATTTTTTCATTTTTTGCAGCGGCACCTGTATGAATGATGCACGGGTGTTATTATTACGGTCAGCTGGATAAAAAAGTACAGATAGCCGTATCATTAGTTTAGAATTTTAACGGTCCTCTTGGACTGACCCAAAAATACCTAATGACGACAAATGCAAAGTTTTGTACAACATTCAAGGCGTATTATACACCCTGAATATGTTTCAGGTCGAATTCTGAATTGTACATCAAGTTTTAGCAGATCCATCAAAATGATTGACAAAACTGCAATTCACCAATGTCACCAATAGGTTGAACAGCTACTAGTTCATCGTGCTCTCCTCTTTTTGTAACGGAATCCATAGGACAGTTCAGAAGATGTTCATTGGGGGACATAGCGGAAGTCTACAATCATTTATATTCTATTAGTTTCATTTAAAGGGTTGTTAGTTAACATGACCAAAGTTTCACTAACAAGTTTTCTTTATGTATTTTTCTGTCCCAGAAAATGAATCTGGCAGTCATTTTCATAATATCAATTAGTTTTTAAGTATTCGGTAGATAACTAAATGTACTTGGATCGCCCACTTTCCATCGGCAGACTGGATATGCCGCTCCCTCTTGTTGTGACGTCATCTACAGAACTGGAGCTTACTTTAAAACCAATATGGTTAACATCATGAGCAAAAAATAATAATTGTATATAATATATAGAATAGAAATAATATATTGACACCATAGCCTTTGTTTCTATATCTTCAGTGTCTGCCTGCCATGAGTATTTTTTTAAGCTTATTATGACATTTAAAAAATAAAATAGAATATTTTTCAAACCTTGCATCCTCCTGTGTGTCCCCACCCCTGGTAAAGCTAGTGGTAATGTGAATTTGTCTTAAAGACAAAATATTTATCAATGTTTTTTTAGCATTTTCTCAAGCACAATTCAACTCAAGGTACAATTCCAGCACAAAAACATCAGTAGAAGAGGACGCAAAACAGAATACTAGTGGGTATACAGAGGCGAAAAAAAGCTCCATTACACACACACCACTGGTGTGTCTTTTCCAAGAAGGAATCGCAAAGTCCCGGTGACACCACCACAGCAAAAATTGGTGAAAACTTGTACAACATGTAATGTAATGACTATTTTTCTGCAGGTTCTGTCTTTTTCCCCTGGAGGGAATTTTGCTAATTTATTCTAATTCTAAAATAGCTTGATTCAGGATGAAGATGTTACCAAAACACACAGGGCCTGAGTTTACTTGTGCGTGAACTAAAACACGTGCAAACCTGATAGCACACACAAAGCAGATCGATTAAACGTGCGCAAAGGGGATCACGTCTGTTAAATGAGCAAAATAAGGCGTGCAATCCATGTTGCGTCTCTGTCTTCATTACAATGCTAAATAAATGTTGATCTTTAAATGCCCAACAACATTGGGAGGAGAAAATGCAAATATATTATGCGGCACACGCAATGTGATTTATCAACACTCATCACCATTTTGCGGGCACTATTTTGCGTTTTATTTAGCAAGTTTGAAAGGGACACGACTGTGAGATTGGTGCTCGTGCTGCAAAGACAGGCGACTGACAGAGAAACCTCCATCCTGCATGTACGTTTCAACATATTTGGACGGACAGAAATTAAAAAAATATTACACACATTGTCTATTCGGCAACATCCTTTTATAATTTCATAGCTGCTAGATGACTTAAGGGGCTGATTAAAACAAATTCAATTGGTCCGTTTTTGTGTCATTTAATTTTTTTTATTTTTTTTTGTCCTGTCCAGCTTCTCAGGCAAATTATACAGTAGATGTAGATGCCCATATCGGCTGTTCAGATTTACTTTACAAAAGAGAAGTGTAGGATACTTCTCTTGTTGCCTTATTTGTATTTGACTTTATTAAATGTATTTATATTATCATTTGGTGCAGCCGGGCCAGAGCAGGAGGGGATAGAAAGAGAAAAAAAGGAAGACAGAGGGGGGAATTGTGGGGACAAGAGGGGGATTAGACAGAGAGACAAAAACAACAGCAAACACAACAACAACAACAACAACAACAACAACAACAATAGAGCAACATCAGCAAATACGACATGCACAAATATGATGGTAAAAGTAATAGCAAATAAGCAGTTAGCGAAAATAAAAAATAATACAGAAATGACAATGAGCATTATTACACTAAAAATGGAGCAATACAAATACCAATAGAAATAGCGCTATTGATAATGAACAATACCAATACTTTACCTTTATTATCAACAATACAGTTGTTCAAATGCAACAATACATATACGTAATGATAACTTGAGATACGAAAGAAAGCAGAAAAATGGAGGGGAAGAAAGAGAAGCAACCTACATTAACCTTGTAGATTGTTATAGTAACAAGAGGTTAAGCTATGTCAGAGTGCCATGTGTTATACCCAGTTTACCCTAGGGCAACAACATTAATATATCATGAAACGTGATTATGTGCATGAGTGTATGTATGCATATGTACTTGTATATGTACAGTATGTGTATATCTGTGTTTGTACAGTGAATGTATTTGTACAGTATGTGTATATGACTTAAGGGGCTGATTAAAACAAATTCAATTGGTCCATTTTTGTCATTTAATTTTTTTTTAATGACGAGTGTACCCCGCCTTCCGCCCAAATGCAGCTGAGATAGGCTCCAGCAACCCCCGCGACCCCAAAAGGGACAAGCTGTCGAAAATGGATGGATGGATGGATGGACGTTAGTTTTTTTCACATAGACTATATATTACTAACATATATCATATATGTTACCCGACTTGATTTATGTTCAGTAGCTTTTTTCCTATGTTTCAGTCTGTTTCCGTTTCCTTTGGTTTTCTTTTGGTTAATCACTCCCCTTTATATTTTTCAGTCACCCAGCACAACTAGGTCAATGCTCGCTCTACGCGACATTTACGTTTAGTCTTGTTTTCACCACGCTTAAGTGTTTTTCCTCGTTATAGACTCGCTGTTCACCCTTAGCGACTGTTTTGGTTTTTGGCTCCACGCTTTATTAGCGTCTGAGTTTTTGTATTTTTGTCCTGCCTCGAAGAATTAAAACAGACTCCTGCCTTCACACTGCTCCTGTGTGTTCCTCTCCAACAAGGACAAGCAAGGGATCCTCCTGGAGTCTAAAGCGGACACACAACACAAGACCTCTTTCCCGACGCGATGGTGGCATGGGGTTAGCTAATGGCAAAGGTGACGGAAGCAGAAAGTCGCTTCCTTTCCCAATCTTTTTTCCCACAGGAATCCCCTCCTCATCAGATCCCGGCATGCTCCTCCCGGTATGTGTTATGCTTCCATCACTTCAGATCACATCCTCATCTTTAGCGGGTCTTCCCACAAGGCTTTGGCAGGTCTTCCCACGATGCCGCCATCCTCGTCTCCAGCGGGTCTTCCCACGCCGGCGCCATCCTTGTCTCCAGTGAGTCTTCCAATGATGCTGCCATCCTTGTCTCCAGCTCTGCAAGCGGGTTTTCCCATAACGCCGCCATCCTCGTCTCCAGCTCTGCAAGCGGGTTTTCCCATAACGCCGCCATCCTCGTCTCCAGCTCTGCAGTCAGCTCGACCTCCAGCCAAACCACCTACTTCCACTCGACCTCCAACCAAGCCGCCTGCTTCAGCTCAACCTCCAGCCAAGCTGCTTGATGTTCCAGCCCTGCAGCCTCCGCGACCTTCAGCCAAGTCGCCTGCTGCTCCAGTCTTGCAGCCTCTGCAACATCAAACTTGCCTGCCGCACAGGCGCTGGTCTGGCGCTCGCATTCCTCGCTTGCTGCGGAGGCGCCTGTCTGGCACCCGCACTTCGCCGCCTCATCGGTCAAGAATGTGGCTTTTTCAGGGACACCCTCCACGCGGTCTGCAGCAATGCCCAAGACCCAGGGATAGATCCTTACGGTTGCTGGTGTGCCACTGCCACTCACGACCGGATGCTTGCGGGCCACGGATTTGGCCGTTTTGTGGACGCCCGCCTCGCCAGTTGCAGTGGCATTCAACTCGCTTCGCAGACACCTGGCCTGGCAACCCACTGCCAAGTCCTCCCTCCACCGTCCCGTGACTTTAGATTTGGTCGGGGGGGGGGGGGGGGTTTAGCCCTTCTGGTATCCGTCCCTAAAGGGGGGAGTAATGTCATGATCCGTTGCCTGGGTCATGGCGTGATCTATGTTTAGTAGCTTTTTTCCAGTGTTTTATTCTGTTCCTGAGCTCTGCCCTCTTTCCCCTTGTTTACTTTAGGTTTCCATGGACACTAATTCTCAACACCTGCCCTTGTTTAGTAATGAGTGTTCCCACCAGCTGTTTTGGTTAATCACTCCCCTATATATTTTTCAGTCACCCAGCACAAGTGGGTCAATGCTCGCTCTACGCGACATTTACGTTTAGTCTTGTTTTCACCACGCTTAAGTGTTTTTCCTCGTTATAGACTTTCTCGCTGTTCACCCTTGGCGACTATTTTGGTTTTTGGATCCACGCTTTATTAGCGTCTGCGTTTTTGTATTTTTGTCCTGCCTCGAAGAATTAAAACAGACTCCTACCTACACGCTGCTCCATGCGTTCAAAACGTAACAACGTATATGATAAAAACTTTTTGAAGTATGCATTTTTTGCATCTTGAGCACAGTAGTGCAGCCTCCCTCCCATGCACCTTCAGTGGTAAAATAAATAAAAAGTTCTAGGTCCTAAATGGCTGTCAAAGTGTACCAACTTTTCGGAATACCTACTCAGACTTCTTCTGTCCCAGTGAGAGGCATGATTTATGATCTACAATAAACTTACAAGGAGCAGGGAAGCGAGGAACAAGCAGACCGCTCGATGATGTAAATATAGGGACACATGGAAGTGATCACTTCGCCGCTATGAATAGTTAGTCTGTGTTAGCGCTTATAATAACAATATCACTAATACTTGGGTAATATTCAAGTCATGAAATGTAAATGGAGTATTGTTGGTGCTTTTTTAATAGTTATTTATCAGATTTTTGGGGCGAAATAGTGTCTCTCGCATTGGCTCTGCTGTAAGTGGACTTTTATTTATATTTATTTATTTTGAATGCATATTTTTAAAAAATCAGTCCCACGTCATGTCTTTCAAAACGATTGTATGCAATAGGCAAAATTCAAGAAAAGTGGCCTTCCTTGTAAAGTGGGTGTTCCAAAATGTGCTGAAACTCACCAGAAAACAAGCCTAAAATTACAACTGTGAATTTTACCTGTAGACATCATTTTTAGGTCCTGAATTATGAAATAATGTTAGAGTGGGAAATGCGCTGCTATGTTCATGCGTAAAATGGTAAATGGTAAATGGGTTATACTTGTATAGCGCTTTTCTCCCTTCAAGTACTGAAAGCGCTTTGACACTATTTCCACATTCACCCATTCACACACTGATGACCAAAATACGGTCACGAACCTTTTTGAAACCAAGAGCTACTTCTTGGGTACTGATTAATGCGAAGGGCTACCAGTTTGATACACACTTAAATAAATTGCCAGAAATAGCCAATTTGCTCAATTTACCTTTAACTCTATGTTACTATTAATAATTAATGATATTTATCTTTGTGGAAACACTGATCATCTTAATGATTTCTCACAATAAATATATATAGAAACAGATAAATATCAATATGCAACACTTTATTTTTGTATTTTCTGTAAGTGCACATTTTTCAAATTGAACATTTTCAAATGATCACTTCTAAGACAGTCTTGTGAAATCACAACATCCCATTTTAACTAGCTAGCCACTAACATTTTTTAACAAATCATGAATTACTTTGCACCATGTTTGTACAAATAATAAACTCATGTAAAATACAAAAGTCAACTCTCACATTTTTAAATAAATCATGTCACACTTTGAACTGGACACCAAATCTGTTATCTGTTTCTTTGTCAGTTAGTGAAGACCAAGTCTTTAAAATATTTTCTTGGATTTTCAAATTCTATTTGAGTGTTGTCTCTCTTAGAATTATAAATGTCGAGCAAAGCGAGACCAGCTTGCTAGCAAAATAAATAAAATTTAAAAAATAGAGGCAGCTCACTGGTAAGTGCTGCTATTTGAGCTATTTTTAGAACAGGCCAGCGGGCGACTCATCTGGTCCTTACGGGCTACCTGGTGCCCGCGGGCACCGCGTTGGTGACCCCTGGTATACATAATATATATTGTTATGAACGTGTCTGTCACTACATTATATATAGACTTGCAGCGTGTATATAAAATATTTATAGAGGGTTTTGAAGTTGTTTTAGAGAGCTTTGAAGGCTACAACGATGACTCCCATTATCTTGTAAGCACCATCTTTAGAATCCTAAAAAGAAAGACTTACGTGTTCTTGTCTCTCGTAATGATTGTGAATGATAGGCAAAATTCCAAAATAAGTCCAGATCCCCTTGAAGGGGAAGTTGTCCCAGTGGTGAAGCAAATCTGACCATAAAGGAAACCGTTTGAATCCACTTCAAAAAAGTAAACCCTGCAGTGGATAGGTTGGTAAGAGTGGGGGGGGGGAACCTGGCTGGGGTTGCCAGGTGAGCGCCAGAGATTTTTGCCTCATTAGTGAAACACAATTGGCATCCTCACGGCCACGGAGTCCCGCGGCTGTGATGATCACACACACTTTTGCATTTAGCTTACAGATGGGTCAACGTAGGGCGACCCCCGAGAGGAGGAGTGTGTGCGGATAAGTCTCCTATGCCCTCAGGACTCTTTTGAGTGTGAGGCCTGGAGGCCCTGGTCTTCCTCCTGTTGATGCTTTAAAGACACCCCTAACCCCTTTGCTTGGCGTGTCCATCATCATCATCAGCTGCCTCAGGGCATGAGCGCAACACTGCGGAAAATTAACCAAGCAAACAACTTGCGGTGTAATTTAAGGAATTATGGAGTTTAAATTGTTAAAATTTCCTTGAAGTATGCAGACAATCACCGCCACTTAAACGTAACCGCCAACCTAAAAGCGAAACTATTAGACGTCACAATTACAATTTAAGTGTCACCACATTATGAAATTGCGTTATATTAAGCAGATGTACCCGATAGTGTTGTTCCAATACCAATATTTTGGTACAGGTACCAAAATTATTTCGATACTTTTCGATACTTTTCTAAATAAAGGGGACCACAAAAAATTGCATTATTGGCTTTATTTTGACAAAAAAAAATCTTAGGGTACATTAAACATATGTTTCTTATTGCAAGTTTGTCCTTAAATAAAATAGTGAACATACAAGACAACTTGTCTTTATTAGTAAGTAAACAAACAAAGGCTCCTAGTTTAGTCTGCTGACGTATGCAGTAACATATTGTGTCATTTATCATTCCATTATTTTGTCAACATTATTAAGGACAAGTGGTAGAAAATGAATTATTAATCTACTTGTTCATTTACCTTTTAATATCTGCTTACTTTCTCTTTTAACATGTTCTGTCTACACTTCTGTTAAAATGTAATAATCACTTATTCTTCTGTTTTTTGATACTTTACATTAGTTTTGGATGATACCACAAATTTGGGTATCAATCCGATACCAAGTTGTTACAGGATCATACATTGGTCATATTCAAAGTCCTCATGTGTCCAGGGACATATTTCCTGAGTTTATAAATATAATATTTTTTTTTTTAAACAAAAAGAAGATGTTGTGATACAAAGAAATATCGACATAATCATAGTAGTATAGACTAGATACGCTCCTGTACTTTGGTATCATTACAGTGGATGTAAGGTGTAGATTCACCCATGGCGTTTGTTTACATTTTGACGCCGGTTTAGCTGGTACTTTTCAGAGGCGGTATAGTACCGAATATGATTCATTAGTATCGCGGTACTATACTAATACCGGTATACCGTACAACCTTAGTACCTGATTTATTATAGGTTTAGCATTATTATTTAATTCAATTTCATAATAAACAAGACAGAAGTAAAGGGTTAGTTCATGTGCAATAGTCAAGAGTCAGCATGGAAGCTATTGCACATTGTACAGTACCTAATTTAGTGGCATGTCCCTTTTATTTGAATTTAACAAACCTTTAGAGAGTTGGAACCCGGTTATATTGGCACATGTATCTAATTTGGTTGTTCAGATCTAATAAGATTTTATTTTATTGCATATGAAAACACTCAAATTGAGTGGCATAATCCATAATCAATACCGGTAGTTTTATACTCAAGACCGATTAGTGAAGATTTATTGCAAACGACGGAGCAGACTCCTCTATAGTCCCTCTGCAAGTGACCGTCAAGAGACTGAGGGATAAAAAAAACACACAAAAAAAACGTTGATTTTATTGCTGGCACAGACCTTGGATTGCTGGATTGCTTTCTGGCTGTTGCCGTCATTCTGCCTCGCTCATAACACAGATATGGATCAGCTGCTTGATTCCATGCCAGTATCCAATCATTGTTTCTGGAGCTGAAGAGTCGAGAGTCAGGGCAGTGTCAAACTGTTAAAGTTGCTTAAAAAAAAAAGAAAAAAGAGCAAAACCAACATGACAACAATACTCTCTTTCAGTGAGTTTTTTGTCCATGGTGGGAGACATTTAGGCATTCCATCCTTCAACATTAATTGGGGAAATCTTGGCCCCTTATCAATGCTGCTTAAATCAGACCATCCTCCATCACACACACACACACACACACACACACACACACACACACACACACACACACACTGACTCCCCCTCTTGGATATCGGACATCAATCTCGCCAGCACCGTCTGCTAAGCCTCACTGGGCAATTAACCACATTGAGAGTGAAAGCTCTAATCAATTCCTGGCCTTCTCCACAACACACACACACACACACACACACACAGTATAGACGCTCCCTAAACACACACACATTTATATCTGTTAGCTTTGCCATTTATATGAGAGCAGAGCGCCGTCCAAATAGCACTTTTAAATCCTACTGTCCTTTTAAAAAGAGCTACAAAACTACCCCAACGGCGCTCTGGCTTCCGACCAAGGCAAAATGAACTGGCCACACTGGTTGTCATCATCCACATCACGTTGTAAACTCTTTACATGACATTGGAGCCTAAAAACACATTTGGGTCTCAAAGTGGACCGGAATCACTCATTCAGGTTTTAGTAATATCGTGTCGCTTCATAATACAACGGTGTAGTAGTACAGCCCCAATTTTGTTTCCTATTTTGTGTCTTTGTTCATACTGTGCAAAGTTGCCGTGATCATGAATAACTGGCGAGAGGAAACCTGTTTTTAGGTTTTGAGCTTGTGGATTGTTTTCAGTCTTTCTGTTTATTTTTGTTACCTATCTGATTTTATTTTGAATTAATTATGAATTTTTTGTGATGATTGCATTTTCTGATTTTAATTTGAAATATGATTTTAGATTTTTATTTGATGCATGTACGACATTCTTTTACCGTATTTCCCAGACTTTTTCCCCCTCAAAACTTGACAGTGCGCCTTATAACCCGGTGCGCCTAATGTACGGAATAATTCTGGTTTTGCTTACCGACCTCGAAGCTATTTTATTTGGTACATGGTGTAATGATAAGTGTGACCAGTAGATGGCAGTCAAACATAAGAGATACGTGTAGACTGCAATATGACTTAAGTAAACAACACCAACATTTTATATGTTCCATTGAAAATATAGAACATTACACACGGCGCTCAAAAAACTATAAAAATATTTTAGTCCCACTTTGGTAAGCTATGAAGCTGCACCGCTTGATGGATTGTCAAACATACGAGTATTATTATGGTGTGTGTATAAGGTAAGACATATTATCTGGCGTTTTGTTTCTTAATATTATGCAAAAGCAATTTTTCTTACCTTCTGGTACCTGCTGATCTGTATTTGGGATCTGCATAGATCCTGAAAAATTTGCGCGAGTCGCCTTTGTAGTCCGTTTTTCTCTATCTTCTTGTTATGGGGCATTCATCCTCCGCTGTGGCCATTTCTAATATAAAGTAGTGTAAAGTTCTTACTTATATCTGTCAGTAAACTCGCCATGAAAGCGCTAAAACATACCGGTATAGTGAATTTATATTATTCACCCAAGGAACTTTAGCTATTAGAGATTTCCGGTAGGACGGTTTTTCACGGGACACATTTCCGTTGTCCTTTCCGGATGAGGAGATGGTGCTCCGTTATTGATTTAAGTAAAGTCTGAATGTGGCCCTGCGATGAGGTGGCGACTTGTCTAGGGTGTACCCCGCCTTCCGCCCGGATGCAGCTTAGATAGGCTCCAGCACCCCCCGCGACCCCGAAGGGAATAAGCGGTAGAAAATGGATGGATGGAAGTCTGAACGTCATTAAAACAGTTAGCTCCATCTTTTGACACTTCTTCCACCCCCGTCCTTGCACGCTACACCGCTGCAACAAAGATGACGGGGAGAAGACGCTGTCGAAGGTGAGCCACGTAAATAAAACCGCCCACAAAACGGCGCATCCTGAAGCGACTGTCAGAAAGCAGCTAGAAGATGATCTGTAAAACATCATCTATGCAACATTTTGACCAAAGAACCACCATTACATGTTATGTAGACCACAAGGAAAGGTTTTCAATTCAGAAAAAAATTTAATAAAATAAAAAACTCCTTTTATGCACCCTATAATCTGCCTTATATATGAAAAAAGATAAAAAATAGACCATTCATCGGGAGTGCGCCTTATAATCCGGTGCGCCCTATGTTCCGGAAAATACGGTGATTTTCTGTAAAGCACTTGGAATAGCCTTGCGTATGAATTGTGTTCTATAAATAAACTTGCCTTACCTATTGCCAGCTATGAATAACTCAGGAGGAGCGATCGCATATCATTATGTGTCACATGACCTTGTGGCTCATTTTTAAACGCTTTCTTTTATATATATTGTGCAAGGTGGCAGTATTTCATAATAACAGGTGGGAGGAGTGACTGCTTTCATTATATGTCAGGTCAATTGTGTGGGTTTAAGTGGAGTGCACCATCAGTTTTGATGTTGAGGATTATTTTGAGTCTTTCTGTTTATTTCTATTATTAGTTATCATGAATATATCAATTATCAATTATATCAATTATATAACACACATCGAACAAGTGTGTCATAGGCGTTAATCTTGTGGATTATTTGGAATATTTTGTTTGATTTTTATTGTGCAAGGTGGCAGTTTTCAATAAAAAACTGGCGGGAGGAGTGACTGCTTTCGTTATACACCAGGTCCTTTGTGTGGATTGAAGTTGAGTGCACCATCAGTTTTAATATTAAGGATTGTTTTGAGTCTCTGTTTATTTCTATTTTTAGTTATCATGAATAACTGGCAGGAGGCGCGACAGCATTAACAATATGACCCTCTATTCAGCAAGCCTTAGCAAGTGTGTCATAGGCTTTGATCTTGTGGATTATCTTAAATCTTTTGTTAGATTTTTATTGTGTAAAGTGCCAACTAGCATTAATAACTGACAGGAGAATCTAATTCATTTTTTATAGTGGACTTGCATAGTAAGTGTGAGCAAGGAACTGTAAGCTTTGAGCTTGTGGAATACTTTGACTCTTTTACTTTATTTCTATTGTGCAAGGTGGCAGTTTTCAGTAATAACTGGTGGGGGGAGTGCCTGCTTTAGATGTATATAGGTACATTGTGTGGGTGTGCGCTAGTCTACCATAGGCTTTGATAATGTGGATCATTTTGAGTCTTTGTTTATTTCTATTACGGCAAAGTGGCAGTTGTCATTAAAATAACTGACAGGAGGAGTGACCACATAAATTATATGACACATATGTCGTGCAAGTGTAAGAGAGCATATCCTTAGCTTTGACTTTGTGGATGATTTTGATTCGTTCTGTTTATTTCTATTGCGCAAGGTGGCACTGATCTTCAATAACTGGCGGAAAGAAAGGTCACTTTTATTACATGAGTTCCCGTCCAGGTTGGGTGCACAACACTGCTAGTGCACAATAGTGCTGGAGTACAAGCTAGGTTCTTGTCATGTAAAGTCCTCCATCGAGTAGGGTCAATCTGCACAAGACAATATCCAAGGCCAAGATGCGACCCTCCAACCTTTTTGCAAAGCAAAATCCCCTCCGTTGCTTGTCTCATCGATTCACGCGAATCCCGAAATGTCAGCGCCGGCGGGGCGACCCTGGTAAACCATCGCCCGAGGGAGGGGGTGGAGGCTAAAAGCAGAGTCTCAGAATAGCCTGCAAGAGGTTGTCATTGATCGAGGGGCAAAATGATACTGTAAATAAAATAAAGTAGACGAGCATTATTTTCCAACACATTTAGGTATATTTTGTCAGCTCTTCATTGCCTATATGTGATGTATAACATGACTTCACGGAGGGGGGGGGGGCTACATAAATATCATGTCAGGCACAAGCCTTGCACAGAAATCATTGAACCAGCTCTTATTGATTTTCTGTCCTTGTTCATTTATTCCCGCTTAACTTTGTGCTTTGATCGTTCGCTGCTTTGTGCCGAATCTTTCAGTCGATGGCTCCTTCTCCCGAAACAATGATAGTGGGATCACAATTAGCACAATTAGCATGATTACGCAGATACTGGTGGCTGATGGGGCTTTTAAGGTATGCTAGATTTAGCATATTCTGTAGTTAAAAGTGAGGGTCTTATTCAATGATGCATTGATCCTATTATGTAATTCCACAGTTTCATGCCGAGACACAATGCTGTGGGGGGTGGTGCAATGAATACTGGGGATCGGCGGTCACAATTTACATAAACATTGAGCAGCCTGTGACTTTTCTTTTGTCTCTTTTTTTGTTGCTTGCCTCAAACTTCTTCTTAAGATTACACTAACGTCATCCCCTAAACCGAAGTTGTTCCACTGGGAACCATGCACAGGCCAAATCTGGCTCGCTAATTCAATTCAAAATGTGTGAGCGACTAATATTTTTGTAGCCAATTCCCCAAAACACCAGAGCCCTGTCATTCTTAACCTTAGGGCCGGGGGCCCATTGTTGGGCTGCCAGCGGCCCCTGTGGGCCACAGCAGTACTCAGTTGTATTACACTTTTCCACCACTTGTGCCAGTAATGAAAATATCAAACAAACAGGAGCTAGTAAGGAACTGAAGTCATAGATATGTTTCTTAAGCGCAAACGACAGACGTTTATCTGTGAAAATATGGAAAAGCTGCTGATGGTGTGTTTGACAGAGAAGCAGCTGGAAGGAGATGCAAGGTAAATGTTTTACATTATTACTACATCACTTCATAAAACAATTGTAGTTGTTAGTATTACATTCTATTGTATTGTTTTTAATACAATATTTCTTATCGAATAGTTTTTCTTTTTTAAAGGTTAAAAGTTTTAAAAGTTGTGTTGTGTTGTGTTTTGAAGGGGCAAGTACCAATTGATTTGATTTCAATTAATTAAAATGGGAGACGTTATTTTGAAATACACGTTGGGAGTTAAAGGGGCTGTTTGCAACATTTACACAGATACCTAAAGGGTGCTAACTTTACAATGTATTTTACACAGTACATCCCGTCCTCTTACTGCTTGTAGAACGTAATGACGTACACTACGTACGTAACTCGTGCACACTCATTAGCTTTGGGTGTTGTTTCCTAATAATAGCGATTAGGATAGTTAGCGCTAGTCGTCACTAAATATATATTCTATCATAACAACGACATGACTGCAAATTGTTTGTTGCTTCTCTTGGACCCTTTTTGTATTTGTGCACACGCTCCCTGGGTGTACGTGTGAACGAGACAGGTCGAGTGACTGTCGTAAACTCCAATCATTTTATTCGAGCAGGTAAATTTTTTTAATTACATAAACTTAGTAATTGTGAAAAACATAGACCAGTGATTCTCAAACATGTTTCACCAAGTACCACCTCAGAAAACACTCTTCAACAGTGACGTGCGGTGAGGTTCATGGCTGGTGAGGCACTGACTTCATCACAGTCAGATTTACAAACATATGAACCCTAAAGAGTATCTTATTCACCATTTGATTGGCAGCAGTTAACGGGTTATGTTTAAAAGCTCATACCAGCATTCTTCCCTGCTTGGCACTCAGCATCAAGGGTTGGAATTGGGGGTTAAATCACCAAAAATGATTCCCGGGCGCGGCGCCGCTGCTGCCCACTGCTCCCCTCACATCCCAGGGGGTGATCAAGGGGATGGGTCAAATGCAGAGGACAAATTTCACCACACCTAGTGTGTGTGTGACAATCATTGGTACTTTAACTTAACTTTAACTTTACACATACAAACTGTAGCACAAAAAAAAGCACATTTAATAAAAAAAACTTTATTATGGTCTTACCTTTACTTATAAATGAAGTCCATGCGCCGCTGTTGTGCTGGATTAATGCACCTCCGCCGTAGAATGCACCCCCAGACGGGAGTGTTATATCAACTAAAGCCCACATTTACACTTTCCACGTGCAAGATTGAATCTATTTAATAAAGTTATTTAATAAGAAGCCAAAAAGTGCAAAAACAATAATGTTCGTGTTGGAGGAGTTGTGAACGAATGAAATATGAAATCCGTGCTGCAGTCTGCAGGTGTACCTAATGTTGTGGCCATGCAGTCATTCACAACTCCTCCAACACGAACATTATTGTTTTTGCACTTTTTGGCTTCTTATTAAATAAATTTTTTAAATAGATTCAATCTTGCACGTGGAAAGTTTAAGTGTGGGCTTTAGTTGATATAACACTCCCGTCAGGGGGTGCATTCTACGGCGGAAGTGCATTAACCGGCACAAGGAGGCGGGATTACTGCGAGCTTCAGCCAGTGCGTCTTCGCAGCAGTTTTATGATTGCTCAGCACAAGAAATACGTTACACACATACAGTTGTTGACAAAATACACTGTACATTATATACCTCAGCTAACTAAACTATGGAAATGTATAATATAATTCATTAAACAATACGGTCTCACTGCACAGCAGGCCAGCAGTTAGCTGAGTCCGCAATCCATGTTGAGGCACAATGCAGTGACGTGCCTCAACTGGCTGCTGATCACCGCAGTCTCTTCTCAGTATTTGAACGGCAAATGTGAAAATTCAGCGATTTTGAATAAAAACAACCTAAAACTGGTGAAGTTAAATGAAAAATAACTTCATAGTATAATCACTAGATACATATAACAATGTAATTATTATTTTTTCTTTTTACATTTTTTTTCTTTCCATGATGGCACGTGAGGCCCCGCCTCACCTGCCTCCAGTGACTGCACGTCACTGCTCTTCAAGTACCACTATAGTGACCAACATTAAAATACAGTAGCGCAGTAGGCCTAAGTATTTATTAAAAACAAAGCAGAGGTTTATTTTACAAGTACATTTAATATTTTTGGCCACTGCCACTTTAACACAGTTCGAACAGTAACACTTTGTTTGAATATAAGTTGTGTACTTTAATCAAGTGATTATTTGGTGTAGATGGAGCCTGCAAACCAATTTCACAGTTTGAGAATCACTGATATAGATCAGTGTTTCTTAACTATAGGGCCAATCGCCAATTGTTGGGCTTTGAGCTCCCCCGAGAGGACCATCAAAAAAGATCTGTTTCTCAGCTATGGTCCACATGAGCCGCAGCAGTACTCAGTTGTAATACACTTTTTTCCCCACTTGTGGCAGTAATGATAATATCAATCAAACAGAAGAAGTGTGACGCTAAAGTCATAGAGAAGTTTCTTAACTGCAAAAAATATGACTAAAGTGATTAAACTCCAATTTTATTGACACCTTATTTTTACTGACTGTTTATTTATTTATTTTAGAACTGCATAAATGTATGTAAAATTATTTGTAATCAGTTTTTACGAGTCCCTTTTTAACCAAATATATTTGGTTAGTATTTATTTTGTAATCAGACTGACAACATAAGGGTTCATATCATTTGACAAAGTTTATCCTGTTAAACTGTAAGCAGGTTAGATATTTTTTTGAATATGATCAAAATCAAGAGTAAGATAACTAATTTATTGTTAATATTTGATGGGGCCCCAGGCCCTGAGCCCCTCTGTGGTGGAAAAGCTGGGCCCCAAAATAAAAAGGTGAAGAAACCCCTGATCAAATCAAATCAAATCAAATCAAATCAACTTTATTTATAAAGCACATTTAAAATTTACCACAGGGGTAGACAAAGTGCTGTACAATGGGCAGGTTAAAAGATAATACGAGTACCGAGCAAACACAACACAACACAAACAGAACATGATAAAAAATAAATAAATAAAATAAATAAAACATAAAAACAGGTTCACAGCAGGTGTATTATGGGGCGCCATTGCAGGATGGATATCACTCAGTGTTAAAAGCCATGGAATAAAACTTTGTTTTTAAGAGAGATTTAAAAACAGGAAGAGAGGAGGCTTGTCTAACACTCAGAGGTAGGTCGTTCCAGAGCTTGGGAGCAGCAGCGGCGAAAGCTCTGTCACCTCCAAGCTTCAGCCTTGTGTCAGGGACCGTCAGTAGCAGCTGATCGGCTGATCTTAGGGATCGGGTGGGGCAGTAAGGCTGAAGGAGGTCGGAGAGATATGTTGGCGCGAGGTTGTTTAGACACTTAAAAACAAATAAAAGGAGTTTAAAGTTGATTCGGTAACGCACAGGGAGCCAGTGAAGGGACGCTAATATAGGGGTGATGTGCTCACGTCTGCGGGTCTGTGTTAGCAGACGAGCAGCAGAGTTCTGCACGAGCTGCGGCGGGCGAGGGAGGCCTCGCTAATGCCTACATACAGGGCATTGCAGTAGTCTAAACGATTCGAGATAAAGGCGTGGATTAATTTCTCGAGATCATGTCCTGATAGAAGCGGTTTCACTTTTGCTATTTGGCGTAATTGATAAAAGCTTTTTTGACGCTGCTGATTTGTTTTTTCGAATTTAAAATCTGAGTCGAACTTTACCCCAGGTAAAGGCATAGACAATTGTAAAACAAATGTGTTCTGTTAAACCACTAATCGTAACATAAGCTTGCCAATGCATTTTTTGTTATATTTTTTTCTTTTTGCAAGTTGCAGACAGCCTCTTTAAGAGAAGCAATTAGGCTGGTAAATTGAGAAGGTAACGTGCATTTAAAGGCCTACTGAAAGCCACTACTACCGACCACGCAGTCTGATAGTTTATATATCAATGATGAAATCTTAACATTGCAACACATGCCAATACGGCCGGGTTAACTTATAAAGTGACATTTAAAACTTCCCGGGAAATATCCGGCTGAAACATCGCGGTATGATGACGTATGCGCGTGACGAAGTCCGAGTAACGGAAGTTATGGTACCCCGTAGAATCCTATACAAAAAGCTCTGTTTTCATTTCATAATTCCACAGTATTCTGGACATCTTTTGCAAATTTTTCAATGAACAATGAAGGCTGCAAAGAAGACAGTTGTAGGTGGGATCAGTGTATTAGCAGCGGACTACAGCAACACAACCAGGAGGACTTTGTTGGAGCGCTAGCCGCGCTAGCCGCCGACCTCACCTTGACTTCCTACGTCTCCGGGCCGCCAAACGCATCGGGTGAAGTCCTTCGTCCTTCTGCCGATCGCTGGAACGCAGGTGAGCACGGGTGTTGATGAGCAAATGAGGGCTGGCTGACGTAGGTGGGGAGCTAATGTTTTTAGCATAGCTCTGTGCAGTCCGGTTGCTAAGTTAGCTTCAATGGCGTCGTTAGCACAGCATTGTTAACCTTCGCCAGCCTGGAAAGCATTAACCGTGATTTACATGTCCACGGTTTAATAGTATTGTTGATTTTCTAAATATCCTTCCAGTCAGGGGTTTATTTATTTTGTTTCTATATGCAGTTAAAGCAAGATGCTATCACGTTAGCTCGTAGCTAAAGCATTTCGCCGATGTATTGTCGTGGAGATAAAAGGCACTGAATGTCCATTTCGCGTTCTCGACTCTCATTTTCAAGAGGATATAGTATCCGAGGTGGTTTAAAATACAAATCTGTGATCTACAATAGAAAAAGGAGAGTGTGGAATCCAATGAGCCAGCTTGTACCTAAGTTACGGTCAGAGCGAAAAAAGATACGTCCATCGCTGCCTCTCAAGTCATTCACTGTAACGTTCCTCATCTACGAATCTTTCATCCTCGCTCAAATTAATGGGGTAATCATCACTTTCTCGGTCCGAATCTCTCTCGCTCCATTGTAAACAACAGAGAATTGTGAGGAATCCTAGCTCCTGTGACGTCACGCTACTTCCGGTACAGGCAAGGCTTTTTTTTTTATCAGCGAGCAAAAGTTGCGAACTTTATCGTCGATTTTCTCTACTAAATCCTTTCAGCAAAAATATGGCAATATCGCGAAATGATCAAGTATGACACATAGAATGGATCTCCTATTCCCGTTTAAATAAATAAAAAATCATTTCAGTAGGCCTTTAATGTTTGCTGGGGACATGTAATAGTCCAAGCTCTTTAATTAAGACAAATGTAATCTATACATTTATAATTTAACGAAAATGTCCTCATTTTGATTTGTGTAAAGCTGTATCCTTGGACAGTTAATTTGTAAAATGTAAAAAAAAAGAAGTTCGGCTTTGTTGTCAGTCGTAATATCTTTCCGAAGTGTCTGATTTCCCAGCTTTCTCGAATGCAACACAAGTATTTGCTCCATTTCTAAGGAAAATTAGTTATGGCTCAATTTAAAGTGAGATGTTTTGCAAATTATGTTTTTTAAAATGTATCCGCGGCTGGATTAAGGGCAACATCGCGTGGTGTTTTGGAGCTGTTTAGCCGTGCGGGGGCTGTCTCAGAGGGGATTTTAAAGTTACCGCTGTACACGGAGAGACGTGATAGGCTCACACCGAGGAAGAAAGGAGCTGCTCGGACTCGGCAGCTCAGCAGTGACGCCGGAGAGCTTCACTCGACGACGGCAGCAGACTCCGGCGAGAGAAGTAGTCGAGGGGGGGACAACGCCAGAAAAAGGAGGACCTTTTTACTTTCAATTCCTTATTCATCTTATTTATTGTTTGCGAGCATGTAACTTCGGCGAGCATCACCCCATTGACGATGGTGAAAGAACCGGGACCGAGCCTCCAGAAGCCGAAGGGAACTTATTGTTGTTGTGTGATTGTTTTGGCTATGTTGCCCCCTCCTGCGAGTCCGGGATCGGCCATGCACCCTTGAACACTCTCATTTTTTTGTTTTTTTTACCGTCAAAGGAGGATTGTGCTTTTAAAAAAGAAGACCCCCCACCCCTTCCCTTTGCAGCGAGCCGGGGATTTAAATCGACATTTGCTGTGTGTTCCGCAAAGAAAGACATTCATGTGGCCATTCTCTCTTTAGCCAAACATTTTCTCGGGGGAAATTCGGGAAAATGAGCAAGCAAAGACCTAAAAGGAATATCATTCAGAAGAAATACGTAAGTACAACTTTATTTTTTAGTAAAGCATAAACTTTAATCACGGGTGTTGCTCGCTGCATTGTGCATTAGAAAAAAACACCTTTTAAACACCGCTTTTCTCCATTTTGTGCACAACTGAAACACGCCGATATTCCCTTTTTGAGGTCGTCGGCCATGGCTCCGCTCTTTTTCGGCTCCACGCCGAACGCTTTATCTCACCATGTTGAGGTCGAGAATGTTACAAAACATATGGTTTTTTTTAATCCACGCTGTTTTACGGTGTTATCTTTGTTATCGATGGATTTTCATCGGGACCGCCGTGGCTCTTCAATTTAAAGAGTGTGTGTGTTTGTGTGTATCGAGGAAAGAGGGGTCCACGTAAATCGGCATTTTCTGTGCCATTTTCACCCCACGACACTACGTGGGCATATTCTAAAGACTTAAATTCCACACTTATGCTACTTTTCGTCGTAATTAAATTATGTACTGCTATGGTGACCTCTGTTTGCTAGCTAGCTCGTTGCAATACGGAATAGCGGTTAGCATGAGAGCGTCCACTTGCCGTCAAAACACGCAAAATGGCAGGTTTTAGCGTTCAATGTTTGCCATTTACAAAGAAGGAGAAGCGTATTGTTAATTGAAACAATTAAGTCGTGTACGTGTAGTCGCATTGCAGGGGGAGGGGGCTCCCACGTAGGAGACGACCATTTTCTGTTAGCATGTGACGCCGGCGACCGTCTTGTAACGTCACTCGGTTACATTTTGAAGGAATATTGGGAAATGTGAATAGTTGGGTTTGTTGACTCTTTATTGCGAGGGAAGAGAACAACTCCATTCTTTAAAGCATCAGTCGCCTCCCCCCCGTCCATTTAAAGTTACGGCTGGTGGTGCGTTTGAGTTCATGTGCTTATGCTAACAACACACGACTTGTTTGTTGTATCATTGCGTGTTTTTTAATCGCGAAATAGAACCAAAACAGCACAAAAATACACGGATTATGCGTTGAGTGTCAATTTTTATGTCTTGTCTTGTCAGACCAATATAAGTTATGACTGGTGGTGCGTTTGGGTTCACTTCCTTATTGTAACAATGCGTTACACTGTGTGTTTAATTGCTTGCAACACGTGTGGTGAGTCACCCATTGTAACAACACGGCGTGTTTCTTCGCTGATTGTAACGAAAAACAACACGTACATCTTTATATACTGCAGATCAAGCATCAAAGTTGGCCAGTTTGTTCTTGCAAGGCCATTTAAAGTTACGGCTGGTGGTGCGTTTGAGTGCATGTGCTTCTGCTCACGCTCGACTTGTTTGTTGTATCATTGTGTGTTTTTTAATCGTGAATTAGAACCAAAACAGCACAAAGGTACACGGATTATGCGTCAAGCGGGTCGCTTTTTTATGTCTCGTCTTGTCAGACCAATATAAATTATGGCTGGTGGTGCGTTTGGGTTCACTTCCTTATTGTAACAATGCGTTACACCGTGTGTTTAATTGCTTGCAACACGTGTGGTGAGTCACCCATTGTAACAACACGGCATGTTTCTTTACTGATTGGAACGACAAACAACACGTACATCTTTATATACTGTAGATCAAGCATCAAAGTTGCCCAGTTTGCAGTTTTGTGTCTTGCAAGGCCATTTAAAGTTATGGCTGGTGGTGCGTTTAAGTGCATGTGCTGCCGCTAGCGCTCATTGGGTTACATATCGTGTTTTATTGCTGATTATAAAAAAAAAGATTAATTATCTCTTGCCCTGTCTTGCCAGTGCATTCAAAGTTGTGGTAACAGTATTACACAGCATGTTTTATTGCTGATTATAAAAAAAGGAGATTAATTATTGCTTACCTTGTCTTGCCAGTGCATTTAAAGTTATGGTAACAATATCACACTGTATTACTGTACTACAGAGCATGTTTATTGTGGATTATAACATTCATTATCGCTTACCTTGCCTTGTCAGGGGATTCAACTTATTGTGACACATTTAAACAGCAATAGACAGCATGTTTTATTGAAGAAACAGGTGAAACATGTAGATCGATTTTATACTACATATTAAGCATTAAAGTTACTCACTTTTCACGTCTTGTTTTGTCAGCCTATTTAAAGTTGTGGTGCGTTTGAGTGCACATATGTATGTATGTTAAACAACAATCTGTTTCATGTTGTGCCGATATAAACCCAAACCAGTACAGTTTATCAATTTTAGTGGCAATTGAATGCAGTTTTTCTGAGTGATTGAAAATAATTTAGGGGAGCGACACTGTCCTTTTTTTGTGACGAGCAGCACTCTCCACTTACATGACTGTTACCATTATCCCAGTTTTTAAAACGCCGCTTGTGTTTTAAAGACTGTGTGACCGTTGACACACTTTTGCATTTATCCAATGGGATCATTAGAGCTAAAGTGGTAGCATCAGGACCGGGTAGATGTGGCCATGTTTTTACATCTGTCTTGCATTTTTCAGCAGCTGCTTGCAGTTGATCCCCCAAGTCTGGCCTGCAACAAACACGGCTCAGAAATGTTGCGTATCCTACCAGGAGGGGACTCCCTGCCCCCTTACCTCCTTCCTTTTAGGATTGAGAGATGGGACTACTTGGGCCTGATGATCCCACTCCATCCTCCCCCCACCCCCAGTGCCCTCCCTTAATTAGCGTAAGACAATTATACATGCTTGGCTTAACCATTTCCCCTGAAACATGAGTCCACCTCCCAACCCCCCTGCATTCGGGGCCCCCAATAAACATTTTACAAGCTGTGGATGATATTTGGGTTTATTGGCAATGAAATTATGGATTAATGCTGAATGAGATCTTTCATAAAAGCAAAGTAAATTTAAATTGAGCTATTCTGTTCCAGGGTTAAATTGTTACCATTATAAAATATGCGCAAACGATACAAAGTACAAACTTAACTCTGTTCAGTTTCTTGTATTCAGACAAGTTTAAGTTACACTTTTTTTAACCTTACCTTTTATTATGCCTGTCTGCATATTACAAAAACTGAACCTATATTCAATAAGAAGACATAATGAACCTATTTGAGCTACCGCTTTAACTAAGATTGTGCTGACAAGACAAGGTGAAAAGGCAAGGGAAGATGCAAGTGGATCTGCACAAAGACAATCCAGCACACTTTGTGTCTTTGTATTATTATCAAAGACTTTGCCATATTGTACTGAGCAGCCTGGACAAATAAGCACTTACCCAATGACCAATCAAGGGGTTGGTTTACGTCTGTCTTTAGGACAGTACAGTGGGAGGGATCCGATTACGTAAAAAACAGGTGGTTTTTTCATTGTTGTACTGAACAGCCAAGACATACACATATACGACTTGAATGCTACTAGGGCTGCACAGTTTTGGGAAAAAAACTTATTGCAATTTTTCCAGCCAAAATTTTAATTGTGATTTTTATATTTTATACATATAATTGCTTAAAGCAGCAAAAATAACTAGTGAATAAAGACATGTTTCTTTTAGACTGCCAAGCAACATATTGTTAGAACAATATGCAATAATTTACTTTCAAAAATATTTGGCTTTACGTAGACTCTGGGCTTTTGTCTCCATCATGATCTTAAAGTGAAGAAATAACCAATATTAACTATACAGTGTTTATAATGTAATGTAATAATATATATAATAATGCAAGTAACCATTTAAAAGGATATAAACTCTTATTTCTCATTACTGTAGAAGTGTTTATCATTGTACTGTTATTGTACTGTAAAATTTTTTTTTTTAATTCTAAATGAATAAACAAACAAAAAAATAAAATGCACTCATTTCGGTAAGCATAAATATTTTTTTTACTTGCATACTGAACATCTTAAAGTGCATTGTTTCCCAGTTGTAAAAACGAGGTCGGACATTGTCTTTTTTTTGTTGCCATCCCGTGATCACGGCATTCTTGCTTGTTCGTCCGTGTTTATGGGCGTGTGTTGCCATCCAATTTGAAGTTGAAATATTCCCACAAGGGTACAATTGGCTATGTAATCATATTTTTTGCCTCCTGATTTTTGTTACTTGGCGAAACTTCCCACTGGCGAGTCACGAGTATGGAGACCGTTTGTACGTGCTCTATGTGTGTGTGTGTAAAGCTGGCGGTCTCACGCTCCGCCCACCAAGACAAAGATTGTGAATTACTTAAAAGAGGGATCACTGCGTTCAGTTAATTCTACGGTTAAATGAACATGCTCAGGTGCTAAGAGCGAAGCACAGAATGAGACATCTTCCTCCCTATTTGAAGCAAGAGACAAATGTGAGGCTTGACAATTCTGATTGGCGTGCATGTCTGTCTCTCAAATGCTGGTGACGGCGAAGAAAAAAACCCTCAGCCTCTTGCAGTTATTTATCGCACTAATTTAAACCTCAATGTCAATTAATCATGTAGCCCTAATTGCTACACTACATTACAATGCAAATAATTTAGTTTTTTGTCATACGGTCATCAATAGACTTGCCCTACTTTGCCATCACTTCTACCCCTCTGTGGTGGCATCACCAAAAAAAGCAAAGTAGAGCAATAAAGCAATTGCTCTCACCAACACAATAGTTAACCTTTTCAACATTTTATGCACTTGATAGTGATTCCGTATAACTACATTACTAAATAAAACTGAGCTTGATATTGCTGTTACTCATTCCAAAAAACACAGCATTACTGAAACTGGATAATTTCATGTGATTTATTCCACATCACCCCAAACATGTAATGTAAGAGTCAGTACCAGTGTGTTAAGCATCAGTGTTTTGGTATCAATCCGCACATGGTCTTCGAAGATTGTAAAACACAAATTAATCTTGTGTGGCGGTGCAAAAGTTTTGGTCGACTGTCAAAATTTGAGGATTTGAGGAGACACCATCGTCGTATAAATCCTGTACACTGGGTAATGGTGCTAATACTTCATAAACCTCCGGGCAGCAGGGGCTTGCCATGTTTTTATGACGGAAAGATTCATTTGTAGCCAAGCTCTCTACCCACACTTTGCAATGAAAACTCAGTTTTGACAATTTATCATCGCCCATCCATGTAGTATATACAAGATTACATTTTGGTGCTCATCAGGTGGGGAGTTCATTCGAGTACGAGCACTGGAAATGCCACAAATCTCCATTTGTGATCCAAAATGGCTGACAACCTGACTACATGCCAGTTACTGTGTAAATCAGAGGTGGAACTAAAATTGTCTAACTATCCAGGGGGAGGAGCACCCCCTAAAATGCACAACTGATCTAACATACACATGCTTGCAAAATTGTGTGAATTTTTGAGTGCCTTAAATCTGTCAAAAATGCGATTTAGTTGCACTAGCTCCTCGGGTCTGGCGGTAGAGGAGGCGAGTGTTAATGTGAGCCAGTGTTGTTGTAGTGAACCAAACATGACACACACATCGTGAAGAAAGATATCAATCAATCAATCAATGTTTATTTATATAGCCCTAAATCACAAGTGTCTCAAAGGGCTGTACAAGCCACAACGACATCCTCGGTAGTGAGAGTGAGCATCGCAGCGGAGTTGCGGGCCGTTTTGTGCCTGTAGACCGCAGCTGCAGCCAGGCCTCACACTCAGACTTTGTGAGTGTGTGTGTGTGTGTGTGTGTGGGGGGGGGGGGGGGGGGGGACACAAGCACAGCTGCTGCAGGGGCCTTTGCAAATGTAAAGAGGCTGTCAGTGTTTATTTCATCAGGCACAGAACTGATGAGGGCCAAGTTGGACATCCACTGCGATGAGCGTGTACAAAAAGAGGATACCAAAATAGAGAGAGCACGGCAGTGCTAAGCCTCAGCACACCCTGCCCTTTACTCCCCCCCGGTTATTGGGGCTGTCCAAATGAAATGTGGGCCCCATGTCGGACCATGCCGAGAGGGTCACCGGGTTGTTTTCCACTGTGCCCGAGCCTCGGCGTGCTTCATTTAACCTTATGTTTCAATGCAAATCCCCCTTTCATTATACTGCCCCCCCACCTCCTGACTCACGTGTGCTGGGCTCACTTACTTTGCAGCCACCCCCCCTCCCTCCTTCGTTGTCATGGCTACCGCTGCAAACCAAAAGTGGAACTGTGCTTTATTGCTTGTTTATTTGACTGGCCCTCGCTATGTTTATGTTCCACGTGGAGCTGGTGAAAGGCGCCGGGCGGAGAGTTACCGACTTTTCCATATGCATTGCTTGAGTTTGACACTGGAACATTTCTCCTGCAACATTTTTTTCCATGCATGTATATTTATGCAAAGTGTGACACAAGGACATGCAGCACACTTCCAGTCGGCTGTATTTTTACTCTTGACAACCTCCTCTTTGATAGGGAAAAACCACACAGGTGCCATAAAATTACCCAACGGTGTGGTATACTTTACTTATCCAGTATATCTGCGCAGTCTAAAGTAAACATGGCGGCGACTACACAGACTTTGCTTTGAAAATGTTCCCTCCGAGTAAATGGAGCCGATCGCTTCGTTTAATTTCAATCGACTCTACTTCCGTGGAATCCCGGTGTGCGATTAAGAGCGCAATGCTGTTGGAGGAGAAACATATTTGATGTTGCAATTTCATTTTGAACGTGCAACAAGCGTCCGTCCGTCAACTGCTCGGACTGAGAGTTGGCATGCAGCAGGCGATGTGTTGGGAACGTTGCCACAACTTGTTTATAAAGTCTTTAGTTTGTTTACTAGGATGCTCCCTCGTCCTTTAATTTAACTGCTAACTTTGTTAGTGTTCCAATACCATCAATACTAAAATGTTTTGTCATCATATCGAATTGAACGCAGGCTGAGTTGTCAATGAGGCACAAAGATTGTGTGTTAGATGTGAGGTATCACTCCTCTTTATTTTTGTTGGCCAAATGGTTGCACTGAAATTACATAGTTGTTGGAGAAGAACAAAGATTGTTTATTTGACTTCATCTACATTAGCGAAACTGCTTTGTGTTTTATATTTATATCAAAAAGTAAACACCATGTTTTTTTTTACATTACTTGTGTTTTTTTCATTCCACAAAGTAATTACTTTGATAACCATTCAAGTGACATAGCATTTTGGTAACATTTTATGGTGTATAATTAATACCTGCACTACAGATTTCTGCTCAAAGTCTCGATGGATCTGTACTGATACAGCATGTACATGTACACAGATTTGTATGTACAAAACTTAAAAAATACCCCTCTCTATGAAAATGTAAAAATAGAGATAAAGGCATTTTGTAATAAAAAAGCTGACACTGTTAATGAACAAAAACACAAATATCTGTTTTTAACTAGATAGATAACATTTATCTAGAGCATTTTTATTAGATATTACAAACTACATGATGGCGTTGCATTCACACCCCAACACTGTTTTACCAAACATAATAAATAATCCTGATTAATGATTGTGATTTCAATATTGATAAAAACAACCTTGATTATTATTTTGCCCATAATCGTGCAGTCCTATGTGTAAGACTAGACCTCATACATGAACACTATTTCTATCTATATGGACAAACAGTGCAGTTACGTCTTATGTCCATAAGGTGCCATCTTTCGAAATGTTCACATTGATTAAAAACATTTTTTATAGTATTATTTTGTTTCTGCCATATTACTTTGTTTATAATGCTTGTGTTGCTTTCATATGCACATTCAACTTTCTATTTGAGGTACACGCATACATTTTGAATGTTTGTGTTTTTTTAAAAAATAAAACTTGGTTAAAGGATTACAATATAAATAGTTTTACAAAATTTTGAGCACATTTAAAACTACCACGATAATAATAACAGTGATAATATTGGTCACAATAACCTTTATAAGAAATTTTCATTCCGTGACATCCCTAGTTGTGATTATGTACGGTTTGCGACGTGTCTTTATGTTACGACATTCTGTGTATGTGTTTGAGGCTAGCAGTTAGCACTTGGAGTAGCTGTAATGTCGTAAATAAAACAGCTTGTCAAGACGACAACTGGATCCCTTCTTTTATTTTTACACCTACAAATGACAGTCCAGACCATACTTTGTTTTTTCTGTCATATTGACATGATGAAAAGTCTAAATATTACAAATTTTGTTTGGTCATAATATAGAATAGAATAGAATAGAAAGTACTTTATTGATCCCTGGGGGAAATTCAGCACCACAGTTCGCTCACAATAGACAAGAATAATAATAAATAATATAATATATATAACATATTATATATATATAATATATAAATAATTATATGGAAAATTATGTTTAACCATCACACATTGCAACACTAATCCCCACTTCCTCCTTAAAGTATAATTTCTATTGCCCGTAAATGCCTTCCCAGTGTCATTACAGTCCCTGTTTATTACTAGTTATGTTGTATGCAGCATTGTGTCACATACAAACCAAATTACAATCACACTCTTGTTACGCGACCTTCTCTCCTTATCAGCTGCTTGCAACCTTTTTTTTCTTTTTTTTAAAACAAATTATCTTTTTTGTTTTATTTGCTGGCACTGGCTGGCTCACATGCACAGGCAAAGGTCTCTAGGTGCACACTTGCATCCCTTTTAACTGTAAACCGGTTTGAAGGCGTGACTTGGTTTGTTATAGCGGTGTTTGTCCGTCATAGGTCTGCATATGCGTCATGTACAACACGAGCACCGCCTTTGAGCACTACTTGAATCTCTTACGTGATTTTTATACGCTCCTGTGGGTGTGGATGGAGATGGGGGAGTTAGACAGCTGGTCAGGCCCCTAAAGGCTCAGTGTGTGTGCACGTGTGCGTGCGTGCGCGTGTTCGTGTAGCACAGCTTATCCAACCGTAATCAACATTTCATTTTGGTCTCTAGTTTGGTTTTGCAAGCGAGGACATGTAGTTTATGCGCCACGCTAGTTTCAATTTGTTTTATTGAAAGTTTTGGAATCAAAATTCTTATGACCTATGTTCAGTCAGTTGCTGAGTGAATAAGATGTTTTTGTCTGATGGCAGCCATGTTTTTTGATCAGTCTTACACACACACACACGCTTGTCAGTCCCCTAAAGTTGTCAATCCAATTTGGCGGTGATTCGGCTCTACGCCCTTAAGTTGCAATGTATGTTTTATAGAGCTGTGTAAGAAATTTCAAGTCATTTCCACTTCCTGGGTTTAATAGAAGCTTCACCATGTGGTGGTTTGTAGGAAACATGATAGCACAGGCTGCAGCACAGTGTTTGTTTTGGCATATTTTCACCGTTCATCGATGGAAGAGTTACACAAACAAACGATTTATGGACAAAAGTCTCATCTGTTTACATCTGGGCTAGTTAACTGGTGGCCCAGGGACCAAATCCAGCCCCTGAGTTCAGTTCAAAACTTGGGAGACAAACATTTTTGCAGCAAATTCTTAAAAACACAGAGGTGCTCCTGTTGTAAAGAGGAACTTGGACCACTGTAAATATATTGGCAGATCCTTGCATTGACATTTCAACCTTGCTAGAAAATATAAAACACTGGGATCCAAACTTATGATTAACATAAATGAAGTGTTCCTCAAGGCACCCCTTTAAGTCCTCTCCCTTTTGGCAGTTGCACAATTTTTATGTACTGTATTTTCTGGGCTATTGAGCGCACAGGTATTTAAGCTGCACCCACCAAATTTTGGTAGAACAATATTTTACATATAATATTTGCTTATTAGCCGCAGATATATACTAAAGATTTTTAAATGTTTATTTTAGGAATGTAACGGTAAACAGTATGATGGTAAATTGCGGTAAAATTCCAGATGGTTAGTAATGCAGTTGACATTTTTAATAACCATCCATCCATCCATCTTCTTCCGCTTATCCGAGGTCGGGTCGCGGGGGCAGCAGCCTAAGCAGGGAAGCCCAGACTTTCCTCTCCCCAGCCACTTCGTCCAGCTCCTCCCGGGGGATCCCAAGGCGTTCCCAGGCCAGCCGGGAGACATAGTCTTCCCAACGTGTCCTGGGTCTTCCCCGTGGCCTCCTACTGGTTGGACGTGCCCTAAACACCTCCCGAGGGAGGCGTTCGGGTGGCATCCTGACCAGATGCCCGAACCACCTCATCTGGCTCCTCTCGATGTGGAGGAGCAGTGGCTTTACTTTGAGCTCCCCCCGGATGGCAGAGCTTCTCACCCTATCTCTAAGGGAGAGCCCCGCCACCCGGCGGAGGAAACTCATTTCGGCCGCCTGTACCCGTGATCTTGTCCTTTTTTTAATAACCGAAAAAATGTAATTTATTAATGGGTTTTAGGCAACACTGCTTACTTCCTGGAAACAAATTCACAGCAGCGCTGGCGCATGAGCTCGACCGTAGTTTGGCTTGAAAATCATGGCGGAACAAACTACACAGACTTTTCTCCGGAGATTTCCCCTCGCTTCATTTCCATGGATTCTCGGCGTGCGTTTAAGAGCGCACTGATGTTTTTAGATGGAGACAGGTGTGGACAATATTGGAGACAGACGCGTCTGTCCCACACAAAGTATACAGCGAAGGAGAAAACTATTTGATGTTGCTTTTATTTTCTCAAGACAGCATCCATCAGCTGTGACTGAGTTAATGACGTGAGATAACATGCACCAGTCGATGTGTCGACAACTTGTTTATAAAGTCTTTAATTTGTTTTCTGGGATGCTCACTCGTCCTTTATTTAACTGAAAACTGTATCAGTGTTCAAATAACATAATTACTAGCTTTAATGTTTTGTCATCTCATCGAACTGAGCGCAGGCTGTGAAAATTGTGTATTAGATGTGAGAGGTGTCACTGCTGTTTATCTTCGTTGGCCAAACTGTTGCACTGAACCACTAGGAGGTGTTGTTAGAGAAGAACAGAGATAGTTTATTAGACTTAATCTTCATTAGCCAAACTGCTTTGAGTTTTATATTGATATCAAAAAGTAAACGCCAAGGTATTTTTTTTTTTTTATAGTACTTATTTTTTTTCAGTGTCAGCCTGTACATAACTTTAAAAAAATACCTATCTCTATCAAAGTGTAAAAATAGAGATAAAGGCATCATGTAATGAGAAAAAGCTGACACGTTGATATTATTAATGAACAAAAAAAACCTTTAGATATATGGATAATGTTTATCTGTAGCCTTTTTATTAGACATTACAAATTGCATGATGGTATTACGTTCGCACCTCACCCCAACACTACTTTACCTAACAATCAGTAATCATGATTTCAATATTGATGAAAATAATCTTTATTATTTTGGCCACAATCGTGCAGCCCTATGTATAGGACTAGATCACATACATGAACACTAGTTTTATCTAAATGGACAAAAAGTGCAGTTACGTCTTAAGGCCATCAGGTGCCATCTTTCAAAATTCTTACATTGTGTTTTATTTTTGAATCTCTTATGTCCACAAAGTGCTATCTTGCATAATTTGCACATTTATTTGAGTTATACATTTTTTTTTATGCCATATTACGTTGTTTATGAGGCTTTTGTTGCTTCAGTATGCACATTCAATTTCTACTTGAGGTCCATGAAAGTGTTTTTTTTAATCTACAATAATGTTTTTTCGACAAAGGAAATCATTTTGAATGTGTTGTTTAAAAAAAAAAAAAAAAAAAAGCTGGTTAAAAGATTCCAGTATAAATACTTTTTGAAAATTTTGAGCACATTCAAAAATGCAGCGATTATGTGTTTGTGTGTGTATATATATATACAGTGTTGGGACTAACGCGTTACTAAGTAACGCGTTACTGTAACGCCGTTAGTTTCAGCGGTAACTAGTAATCTAACGCGTTATTTTTTTTATATACAGTAACTCAGTTATCGTTACTGCATGATGCGTTACTGCGTTATTTTACGTTATTTTTATGTAGCATCGGCTAGAAACTGAAGATCTGAGTGTGTTTTATTGGAGCGCTCCGGTGGAAAAGAAGAGGCGTGCTTTCCCCCACCCACAGAAAGCACGCCTCCCCGCAGGGGAGACGTTCCTCCAGAGCCATACTTCGGGTCTAACAACCTACACTTTACCCGGAAGAGGGTCTTTACAGCTGAGGGTGAATGACGAGGCCGGCGGTTTGTTGCAACTTTGTGACTTTATTGGACGCAGCCATCCAGCAAGCTAGAGCCAGGGGCGCCGAAAAGGGGGGGTAAAGGAGACGGATTCTAGGGGCCCATGATGGAGGGGGGCCCAGAGAGGCCCCTAATGATGATGAAATTATAATACAGAAAATATAATGATACTAAGTTATTAACTAACATATAATCACACATGTTTTATTTTCCATGTCCTGGTAACAATACCTTTATTTGTTTTGGAAGCATCAACACCTGCAGGGTCCTCCCTCCCCCCTCTCTATTTACGTAAAATGGTTCAGTCCGACTGGATCAGCTGCAGGTAGAGCACCGGCGATTTGTCACAGACAGCGCCTCAGCGGGCAAAGCGGAGGAGACAGCAGTATGCCTCATAAATCAGGCAGCCAAAAAAGAAAGAAAAGTAAAATAAGAGAGGAGAAGGAGATGAAGGGTCGACAATATGACACCCAATATTTCAAAAAAAAAGGTGGGTTTGTTAGTTGTGGTGGAAAGTTATGCATATTAACTTTGTCCCTGTCTGTGGTAATACGCTAGCTCACTTTTCTCACCATGTTAGCTCAAGAAAACTCTGGATTTTTACATTTTACTGCTATATTAGTTAAATAATCAATCCAGTCAAACATTTATCAAGCTGTTCTTATTCAATAATAGTTGATCTCCCCTCTGTCAAAATGATGCCTCATTCTGAACAGAGTCAAGTGCACCAGCAGCAGCAGCTGTCTGTCAGCCCCCAACTTCCCCTGCCCCTGAATCAGCCCCAGTGCCCCCACATGAGGAAAGAGGTGAGCAGCTGTGTGTGTTGAAATAATAATAATAATAATAATAATAATAATATAATACAAAATATAATACATTTTACTACAGTCTCAAGAATCAGTGGTGCAGCAAATAAATGACTCAAAATGAATTCCATTGTATTCAGAGTGCTACGTTCTTCCCTACTGTACATGTCAACTGTGATGCTGTTCTTCTTTCAAAAATATGGTAATGATAGTCAAAAATACCATTAAAATGCATAATTGTATGTAAAATAGCATCAAAAAATGTTGCCACTGTGTTGGGGGCCCTGTAAAGATTATTTTCATGGGGCCCAAAATCCCTAGCGGCGCCCCTGGCTAGAGCACCTACACGCACTCACTGTCGCCGCTCCATCACCTCTCTCGCCCACTCACTCACTGACGTCACTCACCTCTCATGCTGTCATATCTTAAAGGGCCACACACACACACACACACACACACACACACACACACACACACACACACACACACACACACACACACACACACACACACATACGCTACTCTCATAACAACTAACAAGACATCATGGCGAAGCCAGAAGTCGAGTTTTTTAACATGGAGACATTCTCAATACTTTTCTTTTGTCGAGCACAAAGAAAATAACATTTTAGTTAAATATAAGTTGTGTCTTGGATCAAAGATCCTATCTACTTAGAGTTAAAGTGCCATTATGTTGCAGCTATTTAAAATAGTTGTGTCCATTTTTTCTGGCCTGAAATAAATTGGCCCTTTGAAACATATCTTTGTCTTTGTGTGTTGTATGTAGAGCACATAGCTTTCTGAGTTCAGTGATGCAAATGCATGTCAAGTTGATCAACAGATTGTATTATTCTCCAGTGCAATAACAGTACTGAAATGAAGGCTAAAAGGGCATTAATGGGAGCCTTAAAAAAAAGGGGGAAAAAGAAGTAACTAAATAGTTACTTTTCACAGTAACGCATTACTTTTTGGTGTAAGTAACTGAGTTAGTAACTGAGTTACTTTTGAAATAAAGTAACTAGTAATTGTAACTAGTTACTGGTTTTCAGTAACTAACCCAACACTGTATATATGTGTGTATATATATATGCATATATATACATGTATGCATATATATGTATGTATATATATAATTACTTGTCAATCGGTTATGTTTTAATCTATAATTATATATTAACTTATAACCGTGATAATTTTGGTCATAATTACCGTGATAAGAAATGTTCATACCGTGGCATCCCTATACCTTAATTGTTTCCAAACGGTGCCTGTAACATGGCAGTAAACTGACTGGTCAAACAAAGCAGAAGTTATAATCATGGACCCACTAGCTGCAGAATCTAGCTTTACAATCAGCTAAACAGACTCGATAACCCCATGGTGAAATTTTGGTAAATTTACAAAACTAAAACTATTAAAAAAGAATGCCATTGTAAGTTAATAATACAAACAAAGACACTTGTAAACGTGTTCGCATATTCGCTAATGATGACAATGCTCGCTTGATTAGGTTATGATAGCACATAAAAAATATGCATGAAAACACTCCAACATACATCACACATGAGACCGTTAAGTTAGAATGAATGTTTTAGTTGTATTGTAAAACTTACAAATGTTGCTTGGAGTGATGAATGAAGAATGCTTTCAAGCAGAAAAGCTATGGACGGTTATACTTCCGGTTCAAGGGACAAAACAGGAAGTACATTTTCAACTCGTAGCACCGTCAGTGAGTGAACTCACTCGTTAGATGGCGCCATAACAGAAACAATAACACACCTTTTCAGTGTCTGTCGGTGTAGAATGAAAACTATTCGTTGAACACAAAACATAATGGCTGTTAGCAAAGAAAAATCCATAACTCTGTTTCACCGTTTTATTAACCACAGGTTTCAAAGCTTTGGAAAAATGTAGCGGTCCGGAAAATATGGTAATCAGGAATCCTTAGATTACTGGAATTGTGGCATCCAAAAAATTTTGTTGAATATCCCTGGTTTTAGGGTATGGCGATTATACTGTATGATCGTGATTGTTGATGGCGATTAATTTGAGTTTGATCACGGTGATCAGCTGGTAGCATATTTCCTCGATCAAACATGGCGCAAATGTCTGTTAGATTTGTCTGCAGTAGAAAACAGTGGGGAAGCAACGATGCTCGGTATAATCCTGCACGGAACAATCAACCTTTATTGACCGTGATCCTGTGTGTGTACAGTATGTGTCAGTGTGTGCGCGCGACCTCCCGTTCCACCGTCGTGAAAGTCAGTCCCCTCACGACGTAATTAATGTGCAATTAGCCATGTGCCTCGTCCCCTTACACAGCTGGAAGTGCAGCCCAAAAGAACAAAATGAAGAAATATGACTAACATTAGCATGGAAGTTGAAACACATTCAAAAGGAGCAGCGCCTCTACTTTCACTATCTGCTGCTGCTCACCAGTAATGCGGACTTGCAGGCACTCAGAACGTCTTTGACCGTATTGTTCCTGACTGGGAAAATCATTACACCCGCTAATTTAATCAGAAAAGGGATTTTTATGTCTAAATATTTTTAGTCAGACTTTTTGTTTATGTGTCTGCAAATATTCCAGTCCTCTGATATAGCATGCACTTAAAAAACCTCTGCAGACAGACACTTTGTGTTCTTTTTTTTTTGTTTGTGATTTAAAAAAACATTTTGTTTCTGGAATAATCATTAAACTTGTTTTATGTTTTGCTATATGTATTTTTACAGTACGTCAAATCCAAACTGCACTTGAACGTATTGTAATTCAAAATAATATACAGCATTTGAGTTTTAAAAACTCAACAATGTTGGGTCATTGCTGGCTGTTTGCCAGAGCACTGGTGAGAAGCACTGATGTATACACGTAATTATAGAATACAAATAATGATTTACTATTTGAAAATGTTGTTTAGTAAATGTTAACTTGAAATAAAAGTCTTATAGTATTCACTACCCCAATTATACTTTGTTTACTGCAGAATGTTTGTGATGACAAGCAAAAATCAAAATAACTTTCAGAAGAAAAAAGTTGTTCTCTTTACCCCCCACAAAACGAGCAAAGCAAAACAGTGGGTCTAAAACCAGGTACGGACCATATCGTGGGTTACCTGTACTGAAAAAAAAGACAATATAACATATCCATAAATGTGGACGCATGTGAAAAAGTGCAATATATTTATCTGTACAGTAATCTATTTATTTATTTATATATATTTATTTATTTTATATATATATTTTTATATTATTTATATATATTTATTTATTTATATATGCACCTTATTGCTTTTTTATCCTGCACTACCATGAGCTTATATAACGAAATGTTGTTCTTATGTGCTAAAAAAAGGAAGTCTAAGTCTGATGCACCTCTAGTAAGCACAATAATATATATGAACAAAATGACAGTTGTCAGCTGTTAGCATATATTACCTCAATAAAACATGGTGGAAATGTTTAGTACAAGATACTGCAGTAGTAAACAGTAGGGATGCGGTACTTGGGATAATCCTGCACGGTACAATCCACTTTAATAAAAAAACAAACGGATATTAATCGAGATTGGATGATATGAAAAAAATAATTGTGATAATTTATTTTGCCATATCGCCCAGCCTTACCTGGTTTACCTGTAGTTTTCACACCATTTTGGGGCAAACCTGATTAATTTGATATGGGATTTATTTTTCCCCAACAGAAAACGAGTTTTAAACCAGGCGAATAGATGTGTTCGATTGAAAGAGACTAAAGGGTCTTGGTTTGAAAGCCCCCCTGATCTAGTGGCCATCTACCAGCCTCCATTTTATCACGTCTACATCAGTTTTAATACACAACCCCCCTTACATTTTTATCCAGCCGTCAATTCCCCATCTGATCCGCTATTGTGACACTGTCATCCCTTACACATTCAGTGATTTAAGCCTCGGGGAGATTGAAGCAACAAGAGGTGGTATTGATCCTATGCCGCCGTTTTTGCTTCTTTTTTTTCCAGCCATAAAAATGTCTTCATGATTCTAAAAATGCTGCCTACTGTAATGCTTTGTGCAAGTGGTCGCAAGAGGTCAGCTGTGTGTGCGTGTGTGTGTGGGGGGGCGGGGGGGGGGCATGTATTCCCACGCTGCATTCTTTTGACTCATTGTTGTTCAGCCCACTTTGGATCAGCACTGCCTTCTTGGCTGGTGATTTAAGTCACTTTTTATACTTCCATGCTCTCTCTCAGGCAGTTATTTGCATCTCTTTTGCCAGTTGTGGACTGTCCATCCTCCCCTTCTGTTAGAAAACTCGTAAATGCGACCACAGTCACCCCCACTTTGGCCCCCATTCCAAGCGAGGCTTTCATTTCACATCCACTCAAAGCCAGCGGAGCAAAGTTGAGAGCCAATTTGTCCTGAATTGAGGACATATGGTTTAAATTACCCTTCATTAAACACTAACTCTTTGATGCAACACGTCTATTTCATCCCTTACGTCTTTCCAATCCAGTACAGTAGCGATTAGCACACGTAGCTTCTGTGTTACCAAGCCGCCAGTCTACTACATATGCTTCTTTCAACTCAGAAAAACTGTTATCTTCTGAAAACATTCAAAACACTTTTAAATAAGAATCATATTGTAGTATCATGTAGAGGGTTATGGGGTTAAAACTAGTGATGTTCCGATCAGCGATTTATGCTGCTGATATTTTTCATCCATGGGTGAGATGGATCGATACCGTTACCAATGACACGTATTAACTGTAAATTTTGACATTCATTTGTGGTGAACTGTATTGACAGTTAAACAACATCAGCACAATATTTCATATTTTCTTTATTACATACAAGTGTTTGAGCAAAACAAAGTCCATAGCACGTAGTAATTAAACATCAAAAACTACCGGTACTATCACTCATTGAAATAATTTATACCCTTAAAGTCCTCTTGTGTCCAGGGACTTATTCTCTGAATTTGTGAACAATACCAAAAAACATTCAAAAAAAGATTTTAAGAAAATAAAATGATCAATCTAATCATTGTAGTACCTGATATTATTTATTGATCATCCGCCCTTCTCTTACATGTCGTGTATTGACTGCGACAATGCTGACCCACCAATCCTCTCTGGGATCTGCAACCCGCGGCTCTGTAGCCACATGCGGCTCTTCTGCCTCCTTGTTGTTGCTCCCCTCTGATTTTTTTTTTAACCTTGGAGTGAGAAAAGTTTTCATTTTTATAAAAGGGTTCACTAATTTCCGACTAGCTGTGAATACACACAGAGTTCTGAGAGTCAAGGAAGGCAAGTCAAAAAGACTGGAAGCCTGTGTGTTCTGTTCAGCTTCTCGAGTGTGCAACCCCTTGGGTAAGCTAACCATGATAAAAACAATATATAGGGAAAAAGACAGTTTAATTTCACCTGGGCGGATTGCTTTTTCTGTAAAGTTAAAAACAAGTTTTTACGCTGTTAAACTTTGCTGCTTTACCGTTTTTCTTCTGTGGAAAAGTCAACAAAATGACTCTTGATTGTAAAGGTTGCAGACCCCTACTCGAGACTCTTACTAATATACTTATTAATATCCTGTTAATATCTGTTACTTTTACCAAACCATATTAACCAGAGGGAATCCGCGTTTGTGATCGGCATTGAAAGGCATTAATCGACAATGGCTGTCACTTAGAAATTTGTCCGTTACTTATAGGTGGCCGATTAATCAGCACGTCCATAGTTACTACTGAAGGATGCGTAAAAAGTTAAAGTACCAATGATTGTCACACACACTATATAGGTGTTGTGAAATTTGTCCTCTGCATTAGACCCATCCCCTTGTTCACCCCCTGGGAGGTGAGGGGAGCAGCGAGCAGCAGCGGTGGCCACGCCCGGGAATAATTTTTGGTGATTTAACCCCCAATTCCAACCCTTGATGCTGAGTGCCAAGCAGGGGGGTTGCACTTGAAAACACTTTGTAAATTAGTGATGCTAAAACAAATCAAATGTATGTTATCCTATCTGAACATGACATCCCTTTTGTTATAGGTAAAAAAACAAATGTAATATGTAATATTGTATATTATTAATGATGAACTGATTTAATTTTTAGATTATGCAGTCTGTTCCGTAAGGAGTGGGTGTCTTTTGCAGTTGACTTGAGAACAAAGGATAACGTAAGGCTGTAAGAGGCAGTGTCATTCATAAGTCAGCATAATAACACATCACTTCGCCTACTGAGGCACAGCGAGTGGATCGCTCACTCCCTCTCAGCTGAGTCGCTCTATTACTCAGCAGTGCTACGAGCAGAAAGTAGAGCCGCGTTGGTGGGTGGGTGGGTGGGTGGTTGGGGGGTTGGCAAAAAGGGAGTATTTTTTCAAGAACGTTTTTCTGTGACAGTGCAGCATTTCCAATCATCATCATCCAGTGTGTAGATGTGCTCTGCCAAACGGACGTTTCAGGAATCTTTTCCAATTTGACTACCCAGCATAATAAAGTGCAGGCACTCGCATCTAATCTGACCATCTGTGGTTCTCCTTGTCCTGCAGCCTGCCAGCCACAATTGTCTTCATTCCCCTGTAGGCTGAAAAAACGTTAACAAGCGCTCAGTACAATAATATTGAATCTAACTGATTGACTATTTGTCTGTGGCGCAAAAGATGGAAATATGTCAAAACAAGCACCCCTACTGTGTTGCCTGTGCTGTAATTTCCTGACAAATACACCACATTTTGGTGCTGCAATTAAACCCCCCAGTTTCACGGCCACACATCTGACTGACTTGAAATTTGTCACACAGCTTTATGAAATGCTTTATAAAAAATACCTACCAACTTTGGGGTCACTTTTAAAGAACTGACAAGCATGTTTGTAATGGTTTTTATTCTATTTCGTGCCCTCTCATGTCTGGTTTGCTGGAATGACAACAAAGTTCACTGAATCCTTGAATTTGAGCAGGATTGGCTGAAAATCAACTATACCTACTTACTTTTTATTGACCATAATTAAGGATTTTTGATCATTTTTGGCAGATCCGATTTCGATTCCCAATCAGGTACCATATTTTTTGGACGATAAGATGCTACTTTTTTTTTACTACGCTTTGAACCCTGCAGCTTATAAAATGGTGTGGCTAATTAATGGATTTTTCTTTGCTAACGGACCTAATGTTTTGTGTTTAAAAAAAAAAAGTTTTCATAGACACTGAAAAGGTGTGTTATTGTTTGTACGATGGCACCATCTGTTGGACGAGTTCACTTACTGCAGGTGCTACGGGTTAAAAATGTATTTGCTGTTTCGCCCCTTGAACCATAAATCAGATGATGTGGTATTGAATGCTAAATACACATTTTTTTATACTAAATAAATTGGTTAGTGCTCAATAACTACACGAAAGCAAAGACTAGTATTGGCTCCCATTCAAATCATTTGGATTTTTTCCTCAAAGCCTTCCTGTATCCAAAGACTTACTCCCTTAGTTTGAGACCTGAAAAAAACCTCAAGCAAAGCACATACAAGACGGAAAAAAAGAAGCAAGCGGAAGAGGGGAGGGAAAGCGCTCGCCTTCGATGATGAATTTTTTTGACAACTTTAATCATGTCCTCCAAACTGTTTTTAGTACAACCCATTGGGGGCGCCACAAATTTCCTTTACAGTAAAACAAAATAGGATGCACCACGGTTGATTATAATGGTAGATTTCCTCCATGCCTCGCAACAGAAGGAAACTGGAGTGCATGTTACACCAGGGGAAGGGTGCCAGAGCCTGGGCCAGATTTAATGGCCGGCCTCCCCTGGCCCTGGATCAAAGAACTCCACCACCGGACTGCAAAATCGCAACCTGTCGAGCAGAAGCAATCAGAGACTGAGGAAATGTAAACTCCACTCAAACGCCAGCCTTTGTTGGTCTTAGCGTTAGTAGTAGCACGTGGAGAGGAACATTCACACATTGGAAATGAACAATGCAGGTGTGAAACATCATTTGAACGCCAACTCGTAGGAAGTTACCATGGCGACTTGAGAGTATACCCCCCTTCCCCGCCCCGACTGCTTCACTTCTTCATATCCGTCATGCATGAAGAAAGAAAATCACGGGTTACTATAGTAACAGACACGATGACAAAGGTGCCTCAGCAGGTCCGACAGCGTTTCTTTATTTCCGTATTGACTTGTGAGGAACCAGACAGAGGTTCTGTTTTTTGTGCTTTTTCTTTATTACTCTGCATCATGTGGTCAGTGGCTGCACTCTGAAGAAGTTACAAGCTTCGTCTCGCCATGGTGTGAGTCACACAAGGGATGCATCTAGAAGTGGCAGCTGATAACAGGGGGGTTACTCTGGTTGTAAATTTGCCCTCTATTTCCTAGAATGGGTGCACGTAATTTTGAGCTACGTCCGGATTCCCACGGTCGTTGCCATCTTGGCGAGGTGAAAACAAAGGCTACTCTCGTGCTTGCTCCGTACGTAAACACTGTCTTAAGAATGTGACATTTTTTGCTGTCTCTGCATGATTTTTATGCTGCCATGTCTTTATTATTTTGACCAGTTGGATGCTAATGCCAAACATCGATATGAAGCAAAATTAGCCGCTGTTGTTTCTGAAAATTTGCCTTTACAAGCATCCTGCCGATGTGTGGATTGATGGATTTGATTATCAGTCAAACCAGAACTATTCAACAACGGGAATACATTATGGTAAAAAATTCCACATTATGTTGTGTGCAGTTGTATATTTATGATGTATAAAGGAGAATGGCACAAACCTCAGTCCTATCATGCCTGGTAAGTACATTTAGTATGGCGTCATTCAGTATTGTTCAGTCGGCTTTCGCTTACAACTAATCACGGTTTATATTTTGTTTAAATATTTATATTTCATATTTTAATATTGTATAAAAAAAGTATTAATCCGACAAAAATAAATACATTCAGTGATAAAAATCTTTCCTAAAACAAAGTTAGAAATATAAATGAAGTTACAAGTAGATTACAATCTTTTACAGCATGTTTCCCAGGGCTGCAGCGTTCCCTGTCCTTGTCAGTTTCTTGACAGCATGAAGCCACTTTTCACGACGATCTGGTGACATCTGTATAATGTCAACTTCTCTTCTTGTTTCCTATTGATATTGAGATACAGTACACTGCCTCATAGCTTTTAGGCATGATGGCAACTGATGAGAAAACCAAAAAAAGCCAAGAAAAACTGCAAATACGTGCGATCACTTCGGAAAACAACGTAGAAATTAATGGCTTCGCCCAGTGTTTTCACTGCGTCAAGATGCCGTTCGCCGTGGGAAACCGGCAGAGGTGGGACCAAGTCATTGCTTTGCAAGTCACAAGTAAGTCTCAAGTCTTTGCCCTCAAGTCTCGAGTCAAGTCCCGAGTCAAGACAGGCAAGTCCCGAGTCAAGTCCAAAGTCAAGACTGGAAAGTCTCAAGTCAAGTCACAAGTCCTGCATTTTGAGTTTCGAGTCCTTTCAAGTCCTTTTGACCACAGACTAATATTTTTACACAGATTGTGTATGCTTTTAAACCGCTGTATTTATTTATTAAAACAAGTGCATTTGAAATAGCAGGAAAGAAAATAGTACTGACATTGCAATTCATAATAGCACTATTAACCAGTCATTTTAATAGTTTAAACAATTTTAAACATTTAACTAATTCCTTTACAGAATAAACACATTTGCAAAAACAAGTGCAACTGTACTTATTTGTACAAAAGTGTTAACATTGTATTTCCATGGCATATTGCATTGTAACTAGTTCCACAGCAGTTTCTATTCTGTTCTTACCTTATCTCATTGATCTCATCTCATACTGTATGTGTGTTGATGTGTGCGTACACATGAAAAACATAACAAATACATGAACATAACAATGAACAGAGTTGTACTTTTTAGATGTCAGGGCCCTATGCAATATGTACACATATTCTTAATATAGTATATATTTTAACTATCCTTTATTTGACTATGTTTGTCTTTTTGTAGGTGGCTAAAATACGCGGTGCTGCTGACCGCCGTCTAACGTTATGTTACTGTGTGTGATACATTGACTAACGTAACGTTAAGTGTAGGTACCTCATGCAACCCTGCTTAAAAAATCACTTGACAAAAAGTATGAATAAGGTAGCGAACTGCAGTGGACGCAACATATTGCCGTGTTTGAAATTACGTTATAACCATAAACATCTTATAAGTAGACGCAATATTGGTTGCTGTGACGCGAGCAATTTGCATCTTGAAGTGGTGATGAGGAGCCGGCGAGCAGCCTAAACTGACAGTTGACAGGTAGAAAACAAAGATGCCGGGCTGGTGTTCAGCGTTTTCCTGCTCAAATGAGCGGACTGTTGAAAATAGGAATCGGGGGATTACTTTTCACAAGTAAGATTTAACATTAATGTACTATTGGTTGTATTTTATGAAAATAACATTACCACAGAGTTGAGAAGGAGCAAAGATCTTCAATATTTGTATGTGAAAATCACAAATAAATCTTCTGGGGGAGGATGACGCCCCTACAGGGGTTTGGTTTACAAACTTTCTGCCCCACCTAAAACAAAATTCACCAGCCGCCATTGATTATAATGCATTCTCATTTTAGGCAAAATATAAGACAATACTTTCTTAACAGTATAATTGTAACCAGGAATAAGTCTTCAAGTAACAATATTCAAATACTAACATTGTTGGGTAAAACAGAATTTGGTTTTATTCTGAATCCAGTGAAACAGATTGGTGGTTTTAGCTGATATAAAGACTTTCAGGTGTTTATATATGTTTAAGTATTTGGCAGACGCTTTTATCCAAAGCGACATACATAAAAAATACATATATAACAATCACTGTAAACATGATCATTTAAGGGAAGAATGTAATACAAAATATCAATACAAAGTGTCAAGACAGAATAAACTCTCTGCTGCTGCAGCAACAGACATACGGTCTATAAGATATATAGATATCTAATGTATTCATACATTGTTTATGTAGCATGTATATATAACGTAATCATATTGTTTCTTCAATTTAAAAGTAGCTGACCGTTTTTTCCCCCCTTCTCTGGGATTATATTCCCAGTTTTAATCTCGGACGTCTGGTCACTTATAGCGTATAAGAATATTCTATTACTGTTAAGCAAACTATGAATAATAAAACATGTGTCCGTTATCATAGCTACACCTATGACAAAAAAGCGCGTGAAAATGAGTGGTATTCAGTGAGGTAAAATGAATTAAATGCGTTGACAGTTCATTGCTCCTGCCAAATGAATTGCACTGAGTGGAGCGGATCACCACTCCAAGATGGCGGCCCCGCGTCTCGTCTGCGCCAGTAAGCAGTAGCGCTCGATGCTGCGTCTACTTATAAGATGTCTATGGTTATGACGTTAGCAGTGAGTTTACAGCCTCACTGATTTAACTACACAGCAAATAAAAGTCATGTTACTTAGCCAATAAACGTTATCTTACATTCAAAACTTACCCTTCTTTGTGCAACTTCAAATGTCGAACGAAGTTGGAAGTTGTTGCGTCTCCGTCTGTAATATTCCAACTGCGTGATTTGCATACGGCAATTCGTTGACCAAGTCGTAGTTTTTATACCCGAACGAAACCAACTTTGGTATAAATTTTTCTCACTGGCGCATTGTTTGACAACTCTTGTTCATTGGTTGTCCTGCAATTTGATTGGATCAATGCTGTGTGATGAAAACAATGTAGATCTAATTTGATTGGCTGTTGTACTGAGAGCACACACGCTGCTGACACGCAGCACACACGCTGATAGACAGACACGTACAAAATGAAAGCTACGGAGCGCTCCCAAATAACTTTTTAAGGTTTAGGTTTTGGGGAAAGTAGCAAGTCATGTCAAGTCAAAAGGCTCAAGTCCAAGTGAAGTCAGAAGTCATTGATGTTAAAGTCTAAGTCGAGTTGCAAGTCTCTTTACATTTTGTCAAGTCGAGTCTAAAGTCATCAAATTCATGACTCGAGTCTGACTCGAGTCCACACCTCTGGAAACCGGAAGTAGCTCGAAGTTGCGTGCGCCTATAGTTTTTCATGAAGTTAGCCTTTTCAGTTTAGCCGATTAAAGCTTGGATGTCAACCCTCCAAAAACTCAATATATTTTATTGTACAACCTTATTTTACCCGTGGCATTGGTTTTTCTTAAGTAGGCCCAGCAAACCGGTCAGTGGAATACAACACTGCATTTCTTATTACTCATAGCATTTCGTCATTCTTGACAATCATTCTTTTATTATCTGCAGCAGGGCGGCAGACATGGAAACAAGACACTCACAATAATTTAATTTTTTCTTTTTACAATACATCAATTACCGGGCGCAGCCAAAACGACTAAATCAAACGACTAAGGCCCCGCGGTGGCAGGTTATGCTGTTTGATTTAGCAAAAGGTAGTGCATGAAATGAAAAGTGACTGATGCCAGAGAGGTGTTCGGTTTGTATCCTTCCACATGTGAGGATATTTACACCCAGTGGGAGACGAGATGTTTGGTACAAGCTTGAAAAACATAAACAATATGGAAGCTAACACTTCTGCCCTAGTTAAAAACAATCACCCTAATGTTTTCGGTGCTGTTATTTTTGTGACTAATTTATTAAACCCCATAAGTCAGATTTACTTGAAATTTCTCACAGATTCATATGTCTGTGTGTGTGTGTATATATATATATATATATATATATATATATATATATATATATATATATATATATATATATATATATATATATATATATATATATATATATATATATACACAGTATATATATATGTGTGTATATACATATGTATATGTATATACTGTATGTATATGTGTGTATACACACATATGTATACATACATATCTGTATGTGTGTATATGTATTTACATATATTTATATGTATAATTATAAATGATTATTTGTATAGCACTATATATATAATTTTATATTAAATAATATAAATATATTACATATATAATTTTTATATCATATTAATATATATAATATACATAAATATCAAATATATGTGTAATGTAATTAAATAAGCATTTAAAGGCCTACTGAAATGAAATTTTTCTATTTAAACGGGATAGCAGATCCATTCTATGTGTCATACTTGATCATTTCGCGATATTGCCATATTTGTGCTGAAAGGATTTAGTAGAGAACATCGACGATAAAGTTCGCAACTTTTGATCGGTGATAAAAAAAAGCCTTGCCTGTACCGGAAGTAGCGTGACGTCACAGGCTGAAGGGCTCCTCACATTTCCCCATTGTTTACAATGCAGCGAGAGCGATTCGGACCGAGAAAGTGACGATTACCCCATTAATTTGAGCGAGGATGAAAGATTTGTGGATGAGGAACGTGAGAGTGAAGGACTAGAGTGCAGTGCAGGACGTATCTTTTTTCGCTCTGACCGTAACTTAGGTACAAGGGTTCATTGGATTCCACACTTTCTCCTTTTTCTATTGTGGATCACGGATTTGTATTTTAAACCACCTCGGACACTATATCCTCTTGAAAATGAGAGTCGAGAACGTGAAATGGACATTCACAGTGACTTTTATCTCCACAACAATACAATCTTTAGCTACGGAGCTAACGTGATAGCATTGGGCTTAAATGCAGATAGAAATAAAAGAAATAACCCCTGACTGGAAGGATAGACAGAAAATCAACAATACTATTAAACCATGGACATGTAACTACACGGTTAATGCTTTCCAGCCTGGCAAAGCTTAACAATGCTGTTGCTAACGACGCCATTGAAGCTAACTTAGCTACGGGACCACAACAGAGCTATGCTAAAAACATTAGCTCTGCATCCACGCCAGCTCTCATCTGCTCATCACGACCCGTGCTCACCTGCATTCCAGCGATCGACGGCGCGACGAAGGACTTCACCCGATCACCGATGCGGTCGGCGGCCCGTAGACGAAGGAGGTCAAGGTGAGGACAGCGGTGCGGCGGCAGGCGTTGTAGCTTTCGACGACACCCCGGCCGCCATCAGAGTCGGCAAGAAACATATATTTCCCCAAAGTTACGTACGTGCCATGCACATAGCGCCACGCACGTACGGGCAAGCAATCAAATGTTTGGAAGCCAAAGCTGTACTCACGGTAGCGCGTCTGCTATCCATCTCAAAGTCCTCCTGGTTGTGTTGCTGTAGTCCGCCGCTAATACACCGATCCCAGCTACAGCTTTCTTCTTTGCAGTCTTCATTGTTCATTAAACAAATTGCAAAAGATTCACCAACACAGATGTCCAGAATACTGTGGAATTTTTCGATGAAAACAGAGCTGTTTGTATTGGGACACAATGGTGTGCCAATACTTCCGTTCACTCCGTGACGTCACGCGCATACGTCATCATACATAGACGTTTTCAACCGGAAGTTTAGCGGGAAATTTAAAATTGCACGTTATAAGTTAACCCGGCCGTATTGGCATGTGTTGCAATGTTAAGATTTCATCATTGATATATAAACTATCAGACTGCGTGGTCGGTAGTAGTGGGTTTCAGTAGGCCTTTAAATACATTTGATATCAAAATCACTATACTAACTTCAGGTTTTTAAAAAAATATTATTTTATACAACTCTGTGTGCTGTCTTAGAGTGATCTGTGATCAACTTTACACAGCTGTTTTTACACGTAACCTGCGATTGCAATGATTAAGGTCATTCATACCAAAATTGCCAATACACTGTCATATTGATGCGCGGACCCACGCACACACGAATACACAAATTACGACACTTTTTCTCAGCACACAGCAGAGCGATGATTGTGACGTAACAACAATCATTTATACAAAAATAAAGAATGTAGGGTTTATCATATCAGGAAATTAAAGTAAATTTGTGATGTTTTGTGGGCCGCACTTGGTCCAAACCTGCACTAAAACTTTAGAGTGTTCTTACTACATCATCAAGGCCATGCATCTAGGCCAGGGGTCGGCAACCCAAAATGTTGAAAGAGCCATATTGGACCAAAAATACAAAAAAAATCGGTCTGGAGCCGCAAAAAATTAAAAGCCTTATATAAGTGTTATAATGAAGGCAACACATGAGGTAAGTGTCTATATTAATTATATTAGCCTACTATCAAAGGCTGACGCAAATCTTCGTTGACAGAAATGTTGTATTTAATTTTTATTCTACACATTTTTGGAATATTGGAAATCATTAGTAAAATAGAGGCTTCTCACAGGATGACATAACTTCTGGAAATTACTGTCTCAGAATGGCCAAAGGTATACATGTGTGTGTCCAAGTTTAAGGCAACATCGGGCTGTCTTCTTCTAATGGATTTATTACAATCTTTGCAATCTGGGTAAAGTTTGCTGTGGTCTGGAACAACATGGCACACAAACAACTATCAAACATGCAGCCAATATTACATATAGATAATGTGTCGAGACAGGTAAATATAAATTGAATACACAGAGGACATAAGTAAAGGGAAATTAAATGAACTCAAATATACCTACAAACGAGGCATATGATGCAATATGTACTTACAGCTATCCTAAATAGCATGTTAACATCGATTAGCTTACAGTCATGGATTGACCAAATATGCCTGACAAGCACTCCAGCAACTCAATAAAATCAACAAATCTCACCTTTGTGCATTCACGCACAGCATAAAATGTTTGGTGGACAAAATGAGACAAAGAAGGAGTGGCATAAAAAAAACATGTCTTTCTCTGGCAGCATCAGAGAAAGTTGTACATGTAAACAAACTACGATGAGTTCAAGGATCGCTGAAATTAGTAGAACAAAACGATTCTTGCCAAATACTCCCATCAGTAACATAAATTTATAACATAAACAGTGGGATTTCTAACCATTAGGAAGGTTTCTGTCATGTTTGCTCTCCTACAGAAAATATATTACAACAATTTTTTTTTTTTTTTCTTCATCTTTTTCCATTTTCACACATCTCTGGAAAAAGGTCCAGACTCTAGAGCCGCGGGTTGCTGACCCGATCTAGGCCTTTAACTGTGCTGTGTGGAAGGAGGGTGAACGTACGTGCGTTCTATCCCCGAGCTGTAGGGTGACAATCATTCTTTTTAATTGCCTCTTCTTCAGCGCCAGGGAATGGACTCCCAAGCCTTGTGCTAAAAGTCCTTAAGCATCGAAACTCCACTTATTGCCTAAGCCCTGGCTTTGTTTCACTGGCTGTAATCGTACAGCAACACACACACCGGGGCGTTGGGGGGGCTTTAAAAGGCTTAAGATGTCGGACACGGGCGGAAGGCGGTGGAGAAACGTGATGTCAGTCTAGCCTTATGAGGTCTAGGTGAGTGGTAAATGAGCGTGCTTTGAGTGTTATCACGTCATGTACCTGGCAAGCGTGGACTCTATTAAGTTACTATTGATTCAATCTGGCTGCAATTGTGCCAGCGGTGACAAATGTTGTCACAAAGGCTTAAAATGTCAAAGAAACAGATTTATTTCAGGAAGGAACTAATGAATGATAGCAAGCAATCCCCAGAAGAATCTAAAATATCTTTCCGAGAGGCACTTTCTTTTACAAAAAAACACACAATTCAAGCCACTCAATTAACACTATCATATATATTAGCCAGTAGGATTATGCGATATAGACTATAAATGATAAACATTTTGCAGACGATAGCGATTTTAATACTATCATTATATCATGAGAATGCATATTGATGTCCTGCAAATTTGGCAGCTGAATGTAATGGAGCATCCTCACTAGGGAATCAGCAGCTAACGTCCCTCCACTGTGCAAAGCTGCTTCTAAGTCAGCAATCCTCGTCTCATATAAACTTTTTCTTTGAAAGTATAATTTCTGGTGGACAAAGAATAGCTAAACATGTTACACTAATTCTCATACGGTGTGTATGAGAATACAATGAGCCATGCTAACCGCTAAGCTCGAGCTCTTGAATGTGAAGAGTTGGGCAGATCAATACATAACATTCGTATATGGTCGATACTACAGTGATTAGAGCAATGTTTTTTTTTTATTATCACAAAATCTTTTCTCGTTTTTGTTATTGTTTATAAACTTAGGAAATAAGCCCTTGGACAAAGAAGGACTTTAACGGCAAAAACCAAAGGATTTAAATCGAAGCCTATAGTCGGAAATCATTTCTAAATATTAAATTATTATTGTTAGACCGCCATGCTGTGTTTTTGTCAGATTACAACAGTGATTAATAATGTTATTATTCAATGATATTAAAAAGTTGAAGTATCTGCATTGATCTGATTAATACTGCTCATGTAACTACTTGGTATTGCATCGATACCCACATTTGTAGTATCTATGTAAAGTAGCCAAACAGAAAAATAAGTGCTTATTACATTTTAACACCAGTTTAGATAGAACCATGTTTCAACAAAAAGGTATCATACCAAATAATATATTGTGATATATATCATTATTTCGGGAGGTTGCATTATATATTGCAGTATGTCAACCCATCCCAAGTCTCAAGGTACGCGCTCTATGAAAGTAAATAACTTGCATTAATAAGTGTGGCTGTTGTCAACCTCCGGATATAGTTTTTTTAATTAACTCCACAAGATGGCTGTAGTTGTATTTTAAGTACCATTCGTGGTCAGCAACCAGCTGCTGCATTTACCTTCCTTATGTTCTTACTGCACTGTTAACAATCAGCGCTATTAATGCTGACTCAGCAGTTTTCAAACAATTACAACATTGGTTCTGTTGCTTCTATGTTGTGCAACGTTGTTGTTCATAAAGGAGGTATGTTTTGCCTTTCTACTTTTTCATGCACTCCAAAACCATCGAAGTTAAACTTTTTAGCAACCTCTCTTCCATTACCACCTGCTTTAAGTTAACGCCTCCCCCTCTTTCCGGTTTAGCTAAATAAATACTCTGGTGATAATTACGGCGATTAATTTATCTTCACTCTGCATGCAATCTTCTTCCTTGTAAAGTTCTTGCAGCCAGTTTGATGACTCCAGCACGTGATAGCACTGGGCCAGGTTAAATAATGACCTCATTGGTTTTACACCGTGCTGATAAGCGCAAACCACATGCCTCATTTAAGGCATCGCTCCTTAGGATCAGGTTCTTCCACACAGTGTACAGTTGCCAGTTGGGATGGCGGAGGCGCTTGCTGTGGTGAGATTGTTGGCCAGTTCCTGTATTTCCTGTTAGCTGTTAGCTGTCAGCGGAGGGCCGCAGTGGTTTTCATTAACCACCGCTGGTAATCTTATCTGACTGACAGTGTAGTGTGCTTTATAAGCTCCATGCTGCAGCCCTTTAAACTCCTTCCTGGCTGCTAGTTTGGAGCTATAGTTTGATTGGCAGCTCACATTTTGCTCTGGATCGTTCAGGGTATGTTTTTCTTAACGTTGTGTTTCTCCCTTTCTCAGCGCATATAGTGGATGTGCAAATTTGAGTCAAGACCAGGGAAGACTTTTTTTCTAGCGAATACTTTAAATGTACATAATCCACCCTTGATTGTTTGCTTTCCAAGCAGTAATGCGATGTTGTAGCAAGTTAAAAAAATATGCACTGCTTCATAGGGAGTAAACGCTTGTCGCCTTTACCAGAGTGAGTTCGTATCTCTGCTGGCAGGCGCCAGAGGTCAGGCTTGTGATTTTAATTAACGCCGCCAAAATGGAAGGGGACGTGGAGTGACTCTGCAGTACTTCATTCTTCACAAGCGCTCCATTGATTGTGATGCTTTTATTCTGTGATGCTTTTTATTCTGAAGGTCAGTGCTGTACCAAAGCACTGCTCGCTCTTTTCTTAGCTGTACACAAAACCATCATTGTGATGTTATTATTCCATCCATCCATTCTCTACCGCTTGTCCCTTTTTGGGGTCGCGGGGGGTGCTGGAGCTTATCTCAGCTGCATACTATTTCTAATTCTTGGAAAATACAAGATCTACGAACTCAATAACACAAAGCTTGACTTTATGGCTGTTTTTATTGAAATACAGTAAAGGCCAAAAGTTTGGACACACCGTCTCGTTCAATGTGTTTTCTTTATTTTCACGACTATTTACATTGTAGATTGTCACTGAAGGCATCAAAACTATGAATGAACCCATGTGGAGTTATGTACTTAACAAAAAAAGGTGAAATAACTGAAAACATGTGTTATATTGTAGTTTCTTCAAAATATGCCACCCTTTGCTCTGATTATGGCTTTGCACACTCTTGGCATTCTCTCGATGAGCTTCAAGAGGCAGTCACCTGAAATGGTTTTCACTTCACAGGTGTCATAGTTTTGATGCCTTCAGTGACAATCTACAATGTAAATAGTCATGAAAATAAATAAAACGCATTGAAATGAAGTGTGTCCAAACTTTTGGCCTGTACTGTACATACAGTATGTAGCAACTTGAAGGGGAGTTATTATGCCAAACAAACTTTACTTACTTGATCTGTTTTTGTGTCTTTTTGGGATCTGCATAAGTCCAGAAAATTTGAAATCAAACCATGGAGACATGGCGGAGATATTCATAAAACAATCTTGCCTTCCTTCATCCGTCTTCCAAACAAGCCGTTTGAAATTGGCCCAATTTGTAATGTTTTTCCCAGTTGTGACGTCAGCAGCTATCTCCATATATGGTAGAGATGTACCCAATTAATCGTTTTTTTTCTCTCTATTATATTTTTATGATCGTGGAAAGCTACAATCGAAATCAGAATTCAATTAGTTTTCCAGCCCTAGTTGAAACATATCTGCCAGTACAGTAGACTTGATATGGAAGCGCTAAAAACATGATTAGCGGGAAGAATATGCATTATGCAGTCAAAGTGGAGGCACGTAAATAAATTTGCCCACAAAACTGCGCATCGACCTGAAGAGATGTTTAGAATGCTGCTTGAAGATAACATCACCCCTTTAGAGTGTTTTGATATAAATAAGAGCTGTCCCTCTGTGAATTATGCTTTAATTTGCCAGCAAACATTTGAGTTACAAGCACCCCCAACATTAGTTGGCCTGGCAAATGTCACAGTGAACCTCGTAAGATCCGACCAAAACATCTTGTCTTACTCGCTAACATTAGCTTATAGCTAGAGATCAACATAACTCTGTTTTCCAACCACGGGAAGGAATAAGTGAGTGTGAAGGACATTGCTGAGAAAAAGTTGACTATATTCATTGAATTAAAGAAAGAAAGAATCAAAAACATGACAGTATGTGTAGTCAACTTGGTGTAACAATTTGAGCGTATCACTGCTAGTCTGTATACTATACTGAAACAGAATGAGTCTAATGCCAGTCGAGAATGTTAAAATATTTAAACGGCTGACATTTATCCATGAAAATATGCAAAATCTAATGGTGTGTTTGACACGCAGCTGTAAGGAGATACCGTAGAAGTCCACTTTCCAAGGTAAAGGCTGTAGTAGGGTTGTACGGTATACCGGTACTAATAAAGTACCGCAGTACTAATGAATTAAAAAAGGTACTCTATTGCCTTTAAAAAATACAGGCACTTTTTTTTATCATGCGCCTAATGGTGCGCCGAGGCGTATGTTGCAAGTCAATACATGCACAGACCACTTACAAGCGGAAACGGTGTAGAGAAAGGAGAGAGAGAATGGACATATTTTGGCTTAAAAACAATTATGGTGGCGTTATAAACACTGAAGCGCCGGTCTGCAAGCAGTGCTTTAAAACATAGCTAGCTAGGGCTAATGTCCATACATAATTTCCATACACATTGTTTTAGCTACTTTTAAGTCACTACCTAACCTGCTCAGTGGCTTTGTGGTTAGTGTCTGCCCTGAGATCGGTAGGTCGTTGCAGTCATACCAAAGACTAGGGATGATACTCGAAACCTGTTTTCCTGGTTGTTTGATAAGAAAAGAACAGAGTCCTCGGACTCGAATCCCTTTTTGAGAACCGGTACCCGTTATTGAGACCACTATAGTAAAGGAAAAGAGTTGATTCTTTATTCGAATCCCGTCCCGACCAGAAATGCTCCGTGGGACATCACAATAAATGACGTCACGTAGCTCAGTCATTAGGCGCAGATAGCGAAAGCAGGAAAACAATGGACGGGAAAAAGCGCTCCAAGGTGTAATAAAAGTTCAAAACAAAAGCTATAATCCATCGAATAACTTTACTGAGAGATTTTAGCAGGGTAAAACACATGACGAACACTTTTACGACCAACCGGAAACATAGCAACGCACCTCCTTTACGGCAGCTGTCGCAACGTTCTTAAAACAACCGCAGCACATACATATATATACAACATATCTCCCTTTTTTAACTTTTGTTTTTCTTTCCTTGTAAACAAAACAAAATCACACTGTAGATGTGTTGTCGGTCTAATTATAAATAATGCAGACGAGGCGTGTTGGCTGAGTTCTTGACGTTTACTTTCACAGCGTGGCAACATGCAACACTTTTCGGGGCTACCGCGCATGCTCGTAACTCCCGTTGCATGCTGGGTAGTGTAGTTGTTATATTCTCTAGCTCATAACATTTTTCCCCCATAAAGAAATAATGTTAACTCAATAAAGTGTATTTCTTTTTTTAGCTTTAACTTTTCATTTATTAGCATTGTAACCACATTTGCAAAGAACTTTTCTCTTCATAGAATGTTCTTTCAATAAAGAAATAAAGTGCAAAAATGTCAAAGCATCATAACAAACAGTTATGTCAAATAGCAGCAGAAGTGCACTTTTTGGAGAGCTGTATTATTTTCAGTTTTGTGCCCAAGGGACTGATTTTATTTAACACTATATTATTATTTATACACCTATAGTGATCACAGAGACAGGTTGTTTTTGTGTTACTGTATATATTTGTTTCTCTAAAAAAATCCCACTTAATATACTTTGGGTAACAACAGTCAATATTTATTTATTTTATTTTATTTTTGTAGGTGGGTAACAGTCAATATTTATTTATTTATTAGATTTTATTTTTTTTATTATATAATAAAAGTAAGCTTTTGTTAAACCAAATATTGTGTGTTTTTTTCCATATACATCAAACTATCTGGACTCGATAAGAGAATCGATAAGGAATCGGTTCGATAAGAGGATTCGATAATAGGCCCGAACTCGATAATTCCTTATCAAACATCATCCCTACCAAAGACTATAACAAATGGGACCCATTTCCTCCCTGCTTGGCACTCAGCATCAAGGGTTGCAATTGGGGGTTAAATCACCAAAATGATTCCCAGGCAGGGCCACCGCTGCTGCTCACTGCTCCCCTCACCTCCCAGGGGGTGAACAAGGGGATGGGTCAAATGCAGAGGTTAATTTCACTACACTTAGTGTGTGTGTGTGTGTGTGTGTGTGTGACAATTATTGGTACTTTAACTTTAATCCTTTCTGCCATGGCAACAAAGAAACTATTTCTTAAAAAATCTTTAAAAGCAGGACAATGAATAGCTAAACATACTTCATACAATAGCTAACCGGTAACAACAAGGTAGCTCTCCTGAATGTAAACAAATGGGTGGATCTATACAAATATGGACTCTAACGATACCAAGTATAAGAGCTGTATAGTCGATACTACAAGGATTACATCGATATATTTTTTTTACCACAAAATAGTTTGTCTTTTTTATTGTTTATAAACTCAGTAAATACGTCCCTGGAGACGGGATAACTTTATTAATTACCAGTGTATGACCGTGTAACTTAGTATTGGATCCTTACCCAAATTTGTAGTATCAGTCAAAACTTATGTGAATTATCCAAATAAGAAAATAAGTGCTTAATACATTTTAACAGAAGTGTAGATAGAACATGATAAAACAAAAATCAACCTGATATCAACAGTAAATAAATAATCCATCCATTCCATCCATTCATCCGTTTTGTCCCACTTGTCCCTCATAATTATGACAAAATAATACAATCAAAAACAACACAATATGTTACTGCATATTTTAGCAGCCAAATTAGGAGCCTTTGTAATCTGTTTGCTTACTTACTACTAAAAGATAAGTTGTCTAGTATGTTCACTGTTATTTAATGACATTATTTGATTGCAATAAAAAATGTATGTTTAATTTATCACCAGATTTTCTGGTAAAACAGCCAATAATGAAATTTCTTTGGTGCCCTTTATTTTGAAAAGTATCGAAATACATTTTGGTACCGGTAACCATAATATTGGGACAACCCTATGCTGTACATTACCACTTCATAAAACTACTGTATTGTTAGTAGTACATTCTATAATATTGTTTTCACACAGTATTTTACCTAAAAGTGTGTGTTTTTTAAAGGCATGTCACTGTCACAGAACCAATTCAACTCGTAAATTGAGGTACTACTGTACTTTCTTATATGTTTCTTACAAAATGAAAAATACCAAAATCCTTAGATTTTTTTGGTCTGCAGCCCTTGAATCTCTAAGTGCGCAACACAGCTATTCCTTATTGTTTAATAGTAACAACATAGGGTACCTGTCAGTCATACATCAGCACTAACAAACACACATCCGGCAAGTAATCGCTTCCTCCTTCTGTTGTGGCACTTTATAGCACAACATAGTCCTTTACAGTTGCAGCAGACTGACCCTTGACCCCATCTGGGGGCCCACAAGCTCTGCACAGGGTGGCCCCCAGTGACGCGCACAGGATGACATTTATTGTTTCAGCTCCAGAGTGAGCTGTTAACAGAATTCCTTGCAGCACCTGCACTTGGCGGGGCCATAAAAAGCTTTAAATCAGTCTCGCTCCATCCAGCCCTGCGATGCTGCTGCTGCTGTAAAAAAAAAAAAATTGAGGAAAAAAGCATTTTAGATTTTATTAAATTCTTTCAGTTATTCCTGCCTTTTTTTTTAGTTGAGAGCGGTACACAATTGTTGTCACTCTCGAGAACAAACTTAACATAAAAGTCACACATCTTTACGGGGCGGAGAAGTCCAATCTGTGGAAATGATTACTGGAAACTAGTGATTTATTCTTCAATTATCAGGTATGTTCCACTCACTTTGTTTACTGCTAAAGTATTATTTTCTTTCCACCATATTGAAATCATTCTCAAAGGTCATACAATAGTGTGTTGGAAGTGTGTTAGCCTTGATGCTAGCATTTCAACCGTTTAAAAGCGCTTATAATAAGCCCTAGTGGGAACACGCTGTATGTGTGTCTGTAGCTTCAATGCTAATGTGTAGTGATGGGTAAATGACACCTGTGAGTGTGTGGCACACTCACTACTTTTATTGCCACTGCACCGATATTTGCAAATATTATAATTTTGTAATGAGTCAAGGAGTAAACGGTAAAATAATAACATTTTCCATAGTTGGTGCAAGAAGAACAAATGGTCCCACATTTAGAAATTGTACCTTTTTCATAGTTCCATTTAGTTTAATGATGGTGAGGAAAACCGCCACTCCTCCTACAGTGCTTCCTGAAAAACAGTTTGGTGCTTCACATGTTTTTTTCCCTAAAGTAATAAAATACACATCGAGGCATCGTGGGTCACAATATCAGTCCTTATGTTTCATAAAGTGTCGATGCTCCAGTGTTGTTTGACACGTTACTACCAATGAGCTTTTTGTTGCTGACTGAAGGATAGTTGACATTGCTTTATTTCAAAATGTATACCAAAGCCTGCCTTGATTTTTCCTTAATGGTGTCATTAAAAGTGAGCGTTGGGCACCTCATCTCTCAAAGGTGAGGGAGTGATGGATTTTTCATAAACCAGCTTTAGGGACGTATATTACCATATTTCCCAGGCTATAAAGAGCACCCACCAAATTTTCGAAGAAAAAAATATGTTCAATAGAAAAGCGCTATATAAGTTTAATCCATTATTATTATTACATGTATTAGCCACACCGGACTATAAGCCGCAGATATATACCGGTATGAAAGATTCTGTAAATTGTTATTTACATACCTTAATTGTTTCCAAACAGTGCCTGTTACACGGTTGATCAAACAAAACAGCAGTGATCGTAATGGACCACTAGCTGTGGAAGCTAGTTCTCCATCAGCTAAACAGATTCAATAACTCCACTGTGGCATTTTTGCAAATTTATGAAACTGAAACAATACGAAAATAATGCCATTATAAGTCATTAATGCTAACAAAGACACTTGTAATAGTGTTAGCATATTCGCTAATGCTAACTATGATAGCTTGGGTACATTACGTACAAATATGCATGAAAACACTCCTACAGCTATCACACATGGGCCGGTTTAGTAAGTATGAATTGTTTTTGGTATATTTTAAAACTTACAAACCTTGCTTGGAGTGATGAATGAAGAATTATTTCGAGCAGAACGCTATGGACGAACATACTTTCGGTTCAAAGGACAAAACGACAAGTACATTTTCAACCTGCAGCAACGGTAGTGAGTGCGGTCGTCCAAAAGATGGCGCCATAGCACAAACAATAACACATCTTTTCAGTGTCTCTGTTGGTGTAATATAAAATCCATTTGTTTAATACAAAACATTTAGCGAAGAAAAATCTGTAAATCAGCCGCCCAGATTTATAAGCCGCAGGGTACCAAAACGTTGGAAAAAAGTAGCGGCATGTAGTCCAGAAAATAAGGTACTGTTCATCAAAAAAGTCCCTTTTGCATAACATTCATCCATCCATCCATCCATCCATTTTCTACCGCTTGTCCCTTTTGGGGTCGCGGGGGGTGCTGGAGCCTATCTCAGCTGCATTCGGGTGGAAGGCGGGGTACACCCCGGACAAGTCGCCACCTCATCACATGGCCGACACAGACAGACAGACAGACAGACAACATTCACACTCACATTCACACACTAGGGCCAATTTAGTGTTGCCAATCAACCTATTTGGACTTTTTAATCCATTCAGTACTGCATCAGTTCTGGTCTTGTTTTGCTGACATGAGAAAAATGATGCCCTCTCACCTGTTTTTTGACGCCTGCGCAACAAAGCACAAACGGTCTATGACATTGTACCTAATACGGCCCTTAAATCAACATATCCAGCAGTGCAGCCGAACCTTTTAACATACTGTACCAGGAAACCACCTGAAAGTCTGAAACCTGAGACATTTCTCACTGGTGTAAACTTGCATAGACTGCTGCACACTTCACAAAAGTCTTGAACTATTTCTGTCAGAGGGATTTTACACAAAAAAAAACCTCAAACAACTATTCAGTTTTAGTGTGAATCCAGCGTTTCAGAGCTCGAAAAGGCTTCCACCCCTATTTTTTCAGTGATTTTTCATTACAAAAATTACATTCCTTGACTTTTTGCTTTTTCAAAGTGCAATTCAAAGAAAACCAGTCATCTAAAATTGACCAAGAACCAAATCTTAACATGAGTATTTCACAGCTGTTTGCCTCGTGAGCCAGCATTCAGTCACATCCCCAACCGCCTGCTTCTCCTCAGTGCGTCTTTTATTCTCAAGTCAAGATGGCTGCTTTGGCCTGTAGCTGGCTGTTAACACCTCCAGCCCAGAAAGGGGGGGGGGGGTGGTGTCTTTTTGTTGCTGCTCACCACAGGAAAAAGAAGGGGGGGCATCGAAAAACCCTCGGCAGTCGTCGCAGGCTTGAGTTTATGTTGCGTGAGCTCAGCGTTTGCCTGTGGAAAAGAAGTAGGTCAGCACAGAGACCTCGTTCAACCCGAGCTGAGCCATGTGTGTGTGTGTGTGTAAGTCGTGTTAGAGTGTGTGAATTCCACATCCACCGAGATCCAGCCTGACCTCCGCTGACTTCCACAACACGGAATGCAGAAATCCTTGCTGCCTGGTGTCAAGGCGAGCGACCAAGTCGCCACTCAAGCATCAGCAGAAAGTGCTGTTATGATGGCGGAATGGAGCAGCACACTTTGAGAGCAGTTTGGGCCTGAGGGGAGACAATCCGCCGGTCCAAACTCTCTATCCTTTCAGCCTCGCTCATTTCACAGCATGCTGCTGTTGTTAGGGGATGGCTGGCATGCTCCGCCCCTTCACCCCCGCCAGGAGCCAATCGGAAATCATATTATTGCCCGTCCTGCCATCTGATTGGTGGGCTGCCTCAGCCAGTTGGGTAAAATGGGATTGATGGGTAATCTAAAACCAAGTAGGACTAAGTACTGTACACCTGCATGACAATGGGTTGAATCCCTTTTGAGGATTATGGTTATATTCTAGATCACATGATGGTCCCAGATTGAAGCATTCAATCCATCAAAAGTCGAGCATGTGTGTGCACCGTATGATATTGCGGTTTACTAATAGCTCAGTTCCCTTGACCTAAAATAATCCCACATTGCGTGATGAGCTTGTTGCTGCTGGTGTTGCATAGTGAGTGAAGTGACTAACGTGAGGGCCTTGGTAGAGGGGCTGTGCTCTCTCTCCCCCCCTGGGTATTGTCTGGCTCAGAATGGCTAATGGGAAGTGAAACCAGAGCCGCAATGGCCGCCCAGTCGGGCCCTTCGCTGCACTAAACGAGTGTGTTTGTAGAAGCGGAACTAATGTGTGTACAGATTTTTCAAAAGAGAAAAAAGTCTGACGCGCCTTTACAGTTCAGTACAATAATTAAATGTGAACATGCTGTGCATATGGAAGATTCCTCCAACACCTTTTTGTGTGTCTGCCCCTGCGCGCACACACTCTCTCCTTTTTTTTAACCTCCTTTAGGGATGCCATAAACACATCCAAAAGAATACAAACGAGCTGCCCGGCAAATACAATAACAAATGCTTCTCTCGACTACTAGTGGCGTCAATACAACATTGACGAGGAAAGGATGAGTCTATTAACATTGTGACTTTTTTTCTTACCCCCCCCACAAAAAAGATACAACAAAACCTTTTTAAAGCGGTCATATTAAACTATAAAATTGAGATTGCAACAACGACAGAGTTCAGCATCCACCCGTACACATATGAGCAAGAGGGAATCGAAAAATAAACTTTGTAACAAAGGTTTGAAATGAACGCAGCTCAGTGGTTTGTTTTATTATGTCTGTTGCTGTATTAATCCTACAGTATTTGCCGGACTATAGAGGGCATCGGTTTATAAGCCACATACATATACATTGTGAAATTACATGTTTACACTGAAATATTTTGTAAATGTTTATTTACATACCTTTAATTGTTTCCAAATGGTGCCTGTAACACAGCAGTAAAACGGCTGATCAAACACAATTGAAGTCATTGTCATGGACCCACTAGCTGCGGAAGCGAGCTCTCCAATCAGCTAAACCGAATGGATAACTTTGAGGTGATGTCTTGGTGAGTTTACTGAGGAATTTGTGAGTAGTTAATAATACTAACACAGACACTCGTAATTGTGTTACGATAGCTTGTACATGTTTACATAAACACCACACGAGAGACAGTTTAGTAAGTATAAATTGTTTTAGTTATATTGTAAAACTTACAAACGTTGCTCATAGTGATGAATGAAGAATCCATACGAGTAGGAACGCTATGGACGACTAGAAGATGGAACGGCACTTGTACTTCTGGTTCAAAGCACTAAGCAGAAGGGAAATACTGTAGACGTTCATCCCGCAGCACTTGCAGTGAGTGAACCTGTCCAAAAAATGGCGCCATAGCACAAACAGTAACAGACCTTTTCAGTGTCTCCGCTTGTGTTTAATGAAAATTATTTGTTCAACTCAAAACATTATGGCCGCACCGTTTTATAAGCCACAAGGTCCAAAGCATAGGAAAAAAGTAGCAGTTTATAGTCCGGAATTCACGGTAATCCCCAAAATAATATTGCATTACGTAGCCCGTTTATCTCTGTTAATAAACTGCCCCTTCCATGCCTTGTAAACAATAGGCTAGGCTACATTGCTAACGTATCATTACACATTTTTCATCTACTGTTACTATTCATTCATTGTCTGATTCATTTCTATAATTAAATGAAACTAGTAAACTAAACTTATTTTTACACTTAAAAATAGCTTGTAGAGTTCATTATAGTTGTACAATTCTATTCAGGGATTGGAACTACTGAAGTTTAATAAATGTAAAAACACAAGATTACTTTTATTTCTATGAACATGTTTTTATTTATGATTAAATAGGAAGGCTGTTTTAAGGCAAGGTTAACCTTTTTTTTTTACACCTGCGTAACATGTTATGCAAGAAAAACGTTCTGTGGAAAGTTTTAAAATAGTAAGACAGTTTGACAAGGTGACAAATTAGTGCTATTTCCGTCATTTCCTATTGTAGCAAATTGACTAGCCTCCCAGAATTACCTTAGAAGTTCCAATATATTTAAGTTTTTAATTGAAATTATTTTTACTCTTGCATAACAGTTAAAACTAATAGAATCTAATTTAAAAATACCTGTAGGGTTATAATAAGATTACAACTACTATGATACATTTAAAATACATTTTAAAAATTAAAACGAAACATGGTTTTACCTGGGAACATATCATTTTTTAAATTCCTGTGCTAATAACCAGAGAAAATGGAGATGTACCCTCATCTGAGGACAACCGAAGAAGTTCCATTATATTTGAATTGTATTCTTTATTTATCTGTCTGTTTCCTTCACACTTAAAAACATTTCAGGAATCCCCATGCTTCTTGTCATGCAACAGACTCCATGAATATCATTTGTTGACTTTTGAGATGACTTGGCCACAAACCCACACACTGTTAGAAAGTGTGTGTGTTTGCTTTAAGTGCAATCCTCCATAGAATCCGCCACCTCTTCAATAAACGGCCTAAAAAAAACCCACGAAGACTTTTAAAAAGAGTGAGCGTACGGTCCAGCAACTCTGAATACGCCCGGAGGATAAACACGGCCCTGAGTTAATTATTCTAGCCAGCGGGAGGGGAGGGGGATGCTTGGCACGCAAACATACACAGGGTTTCCCCAAAGATAGTGCAGGCTCCTCAGCATCCTTTCAGTCACTATTAAATGTTATTTTACTGCAACGTGCAACAAAGTGCTGATGAGAGTAAGGCGTAATCCCAATTCTCCACCTTCATTTTACACCTTAAAAGTGAGGGGAAAGAAAAGGTGGTAAAAATACTCCTAAGAAATGGGCCAATTCTTCATCACCTATAGGGCTGCAACTAACGATTAATTTGATAATCAATTAATCTGTTGATTATTACTTCGATTAATCGATTAATAATCGGATAAAAGAGACAAACTACATTTCTATCCTTTCCAGTATTTTTTTGGAAAAAAAACAGCATACTGGCACCATACTTATTTTGATTATTGTTTCTCAGCTGTTTGTACATGTTGCAGTTTATAAATAAAGGTTTATAAAAAAATAAAAAAAATAAAAATTGCCTCTGCGCATGCACATAGCATAGATCCAACGAATCGATGACTAAATTAATCGCCAACTATTTTTATAATCGATTAGTTGTTGCAGCCCTAATCACCTAAGCTGTTTGTTGGCTGAGACGTAGGCAATAAACGTACTAAATATGACGTACTACATTACATCGAATATACGCGGGTTTGTCTCTGTGCGATATAGAAAATGACTATATCGTGATATTCGAGTATGCGTTCTCTCGCAGTTGCTTTTAGCTGTGGCCATTACACTACAGGGCCAACACAGATAGACAACATTCACACTCACATTCACACACTAGGGCCAATTTTAGTGTTGCCAATCAAGTCGCACTTGTCCAGGGTGTACCCTGCCTTCCGCCTGATTGTAGCTGAGATAGGCTCCAGCGCCCCCCGCGGCCCCGAAGGGAATAAGCGGTAGAAAATGGATGGATGGCATTACACTACAGGCGTTTCTCACTCTTTCTTGTCTCTCCTTCTCACAGAAACATAAAACAAGCGCACCTTCTATCGCGCGTGCAACGTCATATGCCCTCGCGGAGCAGAGAGGTAGCAGCGTGGGTAACGTTAGCTGTGATGCTAGCGGAGAGGTGCGAGTGGTAATACGAGTGAGAGAAGGTGTGAATCTGGTAACAAATGAAGGAAGAATTAATTCCTAAGAAAAACAGCACGGGGTCCATCGTCTGGCGGTGGTTTGGCTTGAAGCGGAAATATGTCGAACAGACAACCGTAATATGTCAAGTATGTGGCAAAAGCGTTGCTACAAAAAGTAACAGCTCTACTAATGTAGCACCATTTGAAAAGTCACCCACGAGAGAATGAAGAGTGCTTGAAACTCTGCATGTCAACATCTCCGTTCGGTGCCACAGCCAACAAAATGCCAAAGCAACCATTTCCACATCAACACCGTATGACAAAAATAATCTACAACAGAAGCAGATATAACGTCCGTAGGAACTTACTACATAGCAAAGGACATACACTATTTGATTTCCTATTATGCAGCTCATTTTTATTTGACAGTTATTGAACTATTTTGTGTGACATCATGCACAAAAGTGCACTTTATTTGTTTTAAACTATTGTAGTGGCGTTCTGTACAAAAAGTTCACTTTAATTTAGTGTTGTTTTGATATGTCATCTTAGTGACATCATGCACAATAGTGCACTAATAGCTTGTTTTAAAATGTCTCTTACAATCTTGCACTTTCTGTTTTGGAAATGACATGAATGTTTGTGCCACTGCTTAATAACTGTTTAATAAATACAGTTTTGGCAAATTGACTTAGTTGTGATTTTCCTCTCTGCATGAACGTTTAAAATGAGCATATATTAATGCAGTATGAACAAGAATGTTTTAATGTAGACACATATAATCATCCTACTGGTGTGATTATATGCATCAAGTGTTCATTCAAGGCTAAGGCAAAATATCGAGATATATATCGTGTATCGTGACATGGCCTAAAAATATCGAGATATTAATAAAAGGCCATATCGCCCAGCCCTTATGTGTATGTGTATGTGTATGTGTGTGTGTGTGTGTGTGTGTGTGTGTGTGTGTGTGTGTGTGTGTGTGTGTGTGTGTGTGTGTGTGTGTGTGTGTGTGTGTGTGTGTGTGTGTGTGTGTGTGTGTGTGTGTGTGTGTGTGTGTGTGTGTGTGTGTGTGTGTGTGTGTGTGTGTGTGTGTGTGTGTGTGTGTATGTATGTATGTATATATATATATTAGGGCTGCAACTAACGATTAATTTGATAATCGATTAATCTGTCGATTATTACTTCAATAATCGATTAATAATCGGATAAAATAGACAAACTACATTTCTATCCTTTCCAGTATTTTATTGAAAAAAACCCCCAGCATACTGGCACCATACTTATTTTGATTATTGTTTCTCAGCTGTTTGTACATGTTGCAGTTTATAAATAAAGGTTTATAAAAAAATATTTAAAAAAATAAAAAAAAAATGGCCGCTGCGCATAGCATAGATCCAACGAATCGATGACTAAAAAAATCGCCAACTATTTTTATAATTGATTTAATCGATTAGTTGTTGCAGCCCTAATATATATATATATATATCCATCCATCCATCCATCTTCCTCCGCTTATCCGAGGTCGGGTCGCGGGGGCAGCAGCCTAAGCAGGGAAGCCCAGACTTCCCTCTCCCCAGCCACTTCGTCCAGCTCTTCCCGGGGGATCCCGAGGCGTTCCCAGGCCAGCCGGGAGACATAGTCTTCCCAACGTGTCCTGGGTCTTCCCCGTGGCCTCTTACCGGTCGGACGTGCCCTAAACACCTCCCTAGGGAGGCGTTCGGGTGGCATCCTGACCAGATGCCCGAACCACCTCATCTGGCTCCTCTCGATGTGGAGGAGCAGTGGCTTTACTTTGAGCTCCTCCCGGATGACAGAGCTTCTCACCCTATCTCTAAGGGAGAGACCCGCCACCCGGCGGAGGAAACTCATTTCGGCCGCTTATACCCGTGATCTTGTCCTTTCGGTCATAACCCAAAGCTCATGACCATAGGTGAGGATGGGAACGTAGATCGACCGGTAGATTGAGAGCTTTGCCTTGCGGCTCAGCTCCTTCTTCACCACAACAGACCGATACAGCGTCCGCATTACTGAAGACGCCGCACCGATCCGCCTGTCGATCTCACGATCCACTCTTCCCTCACTCGTGAACAAGACTCCGAGGTACTTGAACTCCTCCACTTGGGACAAGATCTCCTCCCCAACCCGGAGATGGCACTCCACCCTTTTCCGGGCGAGAACCATGGACTCGGACTTGGAGGTGCTGATTCTCATCCCAGTCGCTTCACACTCAGCTGCGAACCGATCCAGTGAGAGCTGAAGATCCTGGCCAGATGAAGCCATCAGGACCACATCATCTGCAAAAAGCAGAGACCTAATCCTGCAGCCACCAAACCGGATCCCCTCAACGCCTTGACTGCGCCTAGAAATTCTGTCCATAAAAGTTATGAACAGAATGGGTGACAAAGGGCAGCCTTGGCGGAGTCCAACCCTCACTGGAAACGTGTCCGACTTACTGCCGGCAATGCGGACCAAGCTCTGACACTGATCATACAGGGAGCGGACCGCCACAATCAGACAGTCCGATACCCCATACTCTCTGAGCACTCCCCACAGGACTTCCCGAGGGATACAGTTGAATGCCTTCTCCAAGTCCATAAAACACATGTAGACTGGTTGGGCAAACTCCCATGCACCCTCAAGGACCCTGCCGAGAGTATAGAGCTGGTCCACAGTTCCACGACCAGGACGAAAACCACACTGTTCCTCCTGAATCCGAGGTTCGACTATCCGGCGTAGCCTCCTCTCCAGCACACCTGAATAGACCTTACCGGGAAGGCTGAGGAGTGTGATCCCACGATAGTTAGAACACACCCTCCGGTTCCCCTTCTTAAAGAGAGGAACCACCACCCCGGTCTGCCAATCCAGAGGTACCGCCCCCGATGTCCACGCGATGCTGCAGAGTCTTGTCAACCAAGACAGCCCCACAGCATCCAGAGCCTTAAGGAACTCCGGGCGGATCTCATCCACCCCCGGGGCCTTGCCACAGAGGAGATTTTTAACTACCTCAGCAACTTCAGCCCCAGAAATAGGAGAGCCCACCACAGATTCCCCAGGCACTGCTTCCTCATAGGAAGTCGTGTTGGTGGGATTGAGGAGGTCTTCGAAGTATTCCCTCCACCGATCCACAACATCCGCAGTCGAGGTCAGCAGAACACCATCCTCACCATACATGGTGTTGATAGTGCACTGCTTCCCCTTCCTGAGGCGGCGGATGGTGGTCCAGAATCGCTTCGAAGCCGTCCGGAAGTCGTTTTCCATGGCTTCCCTGAACTCCTCCCATGTCCGAGTTTTTGCCTCCGCGACCGCCGAAGCCGCACACCGCTTGGCCCGTCGGTACCTGTCCGCTGCCTCAGGAGTCCTATGAGCCAAAAGAACCCGATAGGACTCCTTCTTCAGCTTGACGGCATCCCTCACCGCCGGTGTCCACCAACAGGTTCTAGGATTGCCGCCACGACAGGCACCAACTACCTTGCGGCCACAGCTCCAATCAGCCGCCTCGACAATAGAGGTGCGGAACATGGTCCACTCGGACTCAATGTCCAGCACCTCCCTCGTGACATGTTCAAAGTTCTTCCGGAGGTGGGAATTGAAACTCTCTCTGACAGGTGACTCTGCCAGACGTTCCCAGCAAACCCTCACAATGCGTTTGGGCCTGCCAGGTCTGTCCGGCATCCTCCCCCACCATCGCAGCCAACTCACCACCAGGTGGTGATCGGTAGAAAGCTCCGCCCCTCTCTTTACCCGAGTGTCCAAAACATGAGGCCGCAAATCCGATGACACAACTACAACTATATATATATAAAAGATATATATATATGAGCTAGCTTCCGCAGCTAGTGGGTCCATGACGGTGACTTCTGTTTTGTTTGATCAGCTGTTTTACTGCTGTGTGACAGTCACCGTTTGGAAACAATTAGTTATGTAAATAAACTTTTACAATTATAGTCTGGTGCGGCTAATGTATGTGAAAATATTTGCGTTTATCCACACAAAAAGGGGCCCCCACAGATCTGGAGGGGTGGCCCTGTATACATCGCTTGGCCTTACAGTAAAATTGGAGCACTACTTTTGACCGAGCAAAACCGAGGGCTAAGGGGTAAGTGTGAGAATTGAGATTTCGCATAAATGTGACCACACATTTGTAGTCATCTTGGGTGAACTTTCTCACCGCACTGCGTTCTCCTGACAGGAATAGATGACTTGACAAGTTTCACAGTGACGCAAATGTCAAAAGCAGCGGGAATGCACACGTAAACAAACACTCATCAGAAGGCGAAAGTCTTTCATACGTCAACGGCCATTTTCCAAAAAAGCACACATGTGGCCTTTTACCATAATTTCAAGATTACATCTCATCTGCGTCCATTCCTGCATATTTATGATACTAACACCTTGTTGAGAGCTTTGTTGTGTAGGTGTGTCAAAAAAGGCCCTTTCTTGCTCTGACTGTATCAGCCCTTCATTGACATTCTGTAGGAGCTGTTGATGGTATGCAGTGAAAGAGGCGTGGGAATGCGAGGGAGTGTTTGGTCTCCTCCTCCGTGGCGAGGAACGAAGGCGCGATGCAGAGTCACGACGGGGGAGACTGCGCCAGAGAGTGCTAATAATGTGATAATGTGCGTTTCAAAACACCATCTTAATGGCGTCACTTGTCAATATGGCAATCTAAAAGCCCTGACGTGCATCCCTGCGTGATTAAAAACGGTAGTTGTGCATGCCAGTCACCTGCCGGTCGCCATCTTTGCAGTGTCAGTACAGCTGTGTTTTAAACAAGTTGTAAAGTGTTTGTGAATTAAGTCTTACTTACTTGCTTTTGATTCTTTTTCATCTGAAAAAAAAGATACTACCGGAAACAGGATGGGCGATTGTAAATTGGAGGATCCATGGCTAGAAATGTCAAAAATTAGAGCATATCTGTTTGTTGTGGGTTAGCTCAGTCTCTACTTTTTTAGACCAACGTTGCCTTCAATCTCCTCTTTCATGTTGTCTCCAAGAAGTAAAGTTTGGTAAATTAATAACACATTTATTCTTGTTCCCATCAGGTGTTTTCTTACAAAAAGTAAACATCCATACTCATGATTATCTTGTTGCTGCCACTGAGCTCTGGCTGCATTAGTATTATACTGTAGTCCACAGTCTCGACTTAGTTGAACTATGCCCTCAATCGCCTCTCGATTTAGATGTAATTTAAGTAACATTTCTCTTCTTTAAAGGTTAATGTAGTTTAAAATGTCTTTTTTTCTTTTGCCTTTTTTTTAAACTGTTCTCTGTATAGATGACAATGTTTTTAAAACCACCACTGGCATCTAAAAACATGCCAGGGTCCCAAGTGGTGTCAACAGGTACCATATGTGTAGCCCTCTGCTTGACATAGCAAAAATAAACTCATACTAATGTTAGCCCAACCTCTTGTTTTGCTTATCTATTACTGTATTTTTATGACCATAAGGTTAATAAGGCACTGTCTATGAACGGGTCTATTCGGGTCTATTTTCATACAAAAGGTGCACCAGATTATAAGGCGAATTAAAGGGATTCGTTTTTCCTACATTTGAAACACTTCGTTGTGGTCTACATAACATGTAATGGTGGTACATAACATGTAATGGTGGTTCTTTGGTCAAAGTGTTGTGTATATTTTTTACAGACCGTTTTCAAGCCGCTTTCTGACTGACTGTCTTCAGGATGTGCCATATTGTGGGTGGTTTTATTTAAGTGGCTCCCCTTCAACGTCATCCGTGTTGCAGTTTTTAGCACTTTCATAGCGAGTCTACTGACAGATTAAATTCAAACTGTACGCTCACCAAAGTCGTACTTAAACATTTCGATAGATTTTTGAACACCACGTGTAATGTTCTATGTTCTCAATGAAACATCAAAGTTTTGGTCTTGCTTGCTTACGGGTAGTTGCTAGCGTTATTTATTGAACAGGCGTCAACTTTCAGTCCACACTTATCTCTTAAGTGTGACTGCCATCTACAGGTCACAATTACCATTACTCTATGTCCCACAACCAGAATAAGCACACTCACAATTAATACATATATAAGGCCATTTTTTAGAAAATTAAAGGATTTTAAGTAGTCCGAAAAATACAATATAATCCACAGTCTCCACTCTGCCTTCAATCTCCTCTTGGGTTGAAATTGAGGAAAATCTAGGAAAACCCAGTTCAACTCCATTGTTGTTTTTCAGCATGTTTTATCCCTTGTGGTTTTTGCAGTTTTCCCGCAGTACTAGTTTGAAGTGTAGCTCAAACCACTCGGTGGTTACACGCTTAAAGAATCCCACTCGGATGCGATTAGTATCACTCAGTCGTAACACGAGGTTGGGATTGACAGTGTGGGAGAGCGATGTTGTCTGTGGGGAGGGACGACAAAAAGAAACATCCTTGGTTTTCTCCTCATGTGGTTTGTGCAGCACTTTGTAACACGGAGTCCAATCTCGTCGAGGTCGAATGCGCTCCCTCGCCACAAAGCCCCCCCACCCCCGCTTGGAAGAGAGGGGGGAGGGGCTCAAAAGAGGAGGCGAGGAAAAATATCCCAGCATGGTGGTCCAGCTGCTGACTGACTGTCGCTTGATAAGAAAATGGGGTACGATGTGTGTAGCTAGCGGTGGGTGTGGAAATGGAGCAGGTGTGAGCCTGGGTGAACAGATGTGTGTGTGTGTGTGTGTGTGTGTGTGTGTGTGTGTGTGTGTGTGTGTGTGTGTGTGTGTGTGTGTGTGTGTGTGTGTGTGTGTGTGTGTGTGTGTGTGTGTGTGTGTGTGTGTGTGTGTGTTGGGGGGCGGGGGGGAGTGCAAGACAAGGAGGAGGCTCCTTCCTAAATAACAGATGTTTGGGGTGGGAGCAGCACTTGGGTTTCTCTTCAGCTGTGTGCAGGCTCTGGCACTTAACCTGTCTGCAGTACACACGCACACACACACACACACACACACACACACACACACACACACACACACACACACACACACACACACATTTTGTGTGTCTGTGGCTTTAATTAATGGAGTGTGTTTTTCTGTGTCTCTCTTTTCGACAGAGTGTGTATCAACTCATCTGTAATTAGTCCAAAAATAATAGATGCTAAATATCACTGTAAAACAACTTAACATCAAAGAGTGGGACATCCATCCATCCATCCATTTGCTACTGTTTGTCCCTCTCTGGGTTGCAGGGGGGCTTGGAGCCTATCTCAGCTGCACTCGGGCGGAATGCAGGGTACACCCTGGACAAGTCGCCACCTCATCACAGAACTAACACAGACAGACAACCAATGAGAAGGACCCAAATATTATATTACAGCGCTACAGTGCTAACATTACGGTCACATAACTAGCAAGAGCAATACCATGCTAGTTTGGCCTAATTCTATTAGGCTTGTTCACGCTGCAGGTCAATTCGGATTTTTTTGCCCATATGTGACCTGTATCGAAGTTTTTCATGTCAATGCGAACAGTGTAATTATGAATTTTTCAAGTCATACCCAGACTGCTTTTGTATGTGGATATAAATAAGATATGTATGTGATGCGACTGCAGTCTGAACGTTTCGGTCACATTTATCTGACCAATAGGTCATCAAATAGCCATAAGCGTCATAATTTTTCGCATAAATAGACGGTTTCAAAATAAATACTTGACAATGACAGAAAAGGGGCAAAAATAATGTTTTAGGAACTATCGTTCCACCACTCCTTTCTCCGACTATTTGCCCACACGCTCTTCGGAGCTAAAGTCCCCTAAACTACGAATGCCAAAATGTTTGCCCTCATTCTCTTTCATTTTCTCTGTGCAATAATCTGGTTCAGACAATCCTGACTTTGGTAGCACAAAATCCTTGAAATTGCCACAAATGTGCCAGGACTGATACCTGCTAGCATAGAAGCCATGTTTACTCCTGTAAATAGTGCAGCATGTGTGACGTCATGACATCATGCCTGTGGGTCAGATTGCATTCAGATTTGCATTTTTTTTGTAATGTGAACGGTTACATAAAAAGATCTGATTCAGGGTTTCCCCGAGACTGCCAAAATACCTGTGGCGGTGGGGCGTGGTTATGGGTGTGGTCGCCATGACGTCATCAAATTATTTGCATAATCTTCTGTGATGATGATTTTCTTAAAAAAAAAATTTTCACTACGGTTTTTTTTACAATTGACACTCCTTAGTTTTATCCTGCTTATGAATGTGTTTCAACTCATGTGCAGCACTTTGTGAAACTTGTACTGTTTTTTATAATATGCTGTTTATATAAAGTCGATTGTATTGGATAAAAAGGGAAAACAATGTATACATACACTTATAAAAACAGATCTGTTATTATTAATTAGTATTAAGATGTATTTTTATATAATTTTGCCATATTTTCAATTGTTCTTGCCTATTGTACAATGTACTTTGATAATTTTTCAAGTGGCATTCTAGAGACTTTTAATGATTTTTCATGACTTTAAAATGAAAAACTACTAGCAATAAATCTAATCTTCTTTTGGTGTTATTGTATAATGTAGTCATGCTTCGAGGCTCTTAACTTCTGTCCCTCGATGTCCCTGACGAAAGGTGAGCTGCAGTAAGCATGATGTCACACTTGCTTTACGCTGAACTTTCTCTTCTTAAAAGCCTCTTTTTATCCGCCACTGTCCTCTTAATATTTGCACATTTCGTAGATCGCTGTCCACGGGTATATCTGGTTACGCCCACATCACAGACATTCTGACAACGCTCCAGACAATGGTGTGCGTCTTGTTTACATTCGGGTACGGCCTCACTGTTTTCGATAATCAGAGTCTTTTTCCGGTGGTTGAGTTTCCGGTATATCACTTGTCAATACGCCGCAAATAATGGGCTATGTATCCATTCAAACTGTAACGACCTGCTGGTGGTAATGTTTAATGTTGGTGTGGTTTGGATTTAATGTCAGTTTTTCCCATGTTTGCAAACACACCGTCCGTGCCTAAAAGATGATTGGCGGAGAATGAGGAAGTGTTGTTTTGTGTCCAGGGAAGCACTGACTCACGGAGACGAAAGTGTGTACACGGGAGATAAATCCTGTCATCATAAGATTAGTAATAATTGTTAAAAATAGCATCAGACTGTGTTTTAATTTTTTATGGTGCCTACAATATATTCTATCACTTTAATTTGTTTTCAAGTAAAAACATATACAGTATTTATACATTTTCAAGGTGTAGCGGTAATAAAAATATTGTGGCGGTCCGCCACATTCGGTTACATTAAGGGGAAACCCTGGGATTTGATAAACAAATCGAAATTGGACATCCTAACCTGTAGTGGGAACATAGCCTTAATGATCAATTGTACAGCTCTGATAGTTGGCCAACCTCAAAGCTTTATTTTAAGGTGTGTAGTGAAGCCTTCCTCTGTGTTTAGTTTACAAAGCTGCCTTCAGTGAAATGGTGGGTATATACACAACACACACCGTACATTTAGCTCTATTGTTATACTTCCTATAACAGGAATGTTGGTGCACACTTGGACTCTTTTCCATACGTACATGCACTGACACCTAACACACCAACACCTTTGTCAACACCTCTATCGATTTAGTTTTCCTCCCACTCGCCGCGTCAACACCAAATGAAAGGACCCGGATAGATTAAGATTGATTATGTTTTGACTCAGGCAACATTTTTCTTTCAAGGCCCCGCATCTTGATTGATTGCTCCCGGCGACCTTTATGAGGGAGAACAGAAAGCCCAGCCTATGTATGTGTACACAGTTGGTCCGCTTTTGTCGAGCGATATATGTCCTGAATATTTTCTGGAGAACTTGTTTTCCCTGTTAGGTGGAGATAAGGATGTACACTTGAGTGCTGTTATTGTCCATTGTAACTGGCTTCTGATACTTAATTGTTGCGTGACACATCCTGACTGAAATGCTTCCTTGCATTAGTACATGCGGAGGACCTTTTTGAGACTTACAGGTAAGAAGGCGCAAATATGGCAATATTCCTCAATCATGTCCGTATTGTCAATAGGGATAGGAATTATGGCCAATTTCTGATTTGGATTCATAAAGTTATAAATCAATTAATCGCGCTTCAATTTAATCTGCACTTAAATATTGAAAATGTCTTTATTCTGTAACAAAATACAAATATCCTTAATTTTTTTTCCTTGCCATAAACAACTTTGGACAGTTTTAAACTTTCCTCAAATCTCAAAAGTGCAACTATGAAATAAAAAGAATTGCAAGTAAATGTGTACTTGTATTGCAACATCCCATCACTGCAAATTGCATTGCGGTATTGTTTGTTCAAATGCAAAATGTTAATAGAAGCTCTAGGGATGCCCTTCACATTTAAAACAATAAGGTACCTAGAAATCGATTCTGGTAATCAACGGTACCAATTTCCGGTTATTTTGTGTTAATTCAAAATATATTTTAACAATGTCTTTTTTTATTTTATTTTATTTTAAAGTGATATGAGCTGTCCACTTATCTTGTTTTCTTACACTCACAAGTCTCATCATATTGTGGACTATGCATGCAGTTGCAATTCCTGGAAGTTGGATGGCAGCAGTGCATAGACTACACTGTTGTCATAGCCAGGAAGTAGTCCTTGCAGTTATGTTTAATGTGCCAGTCTTTTCCCTTGTTGATCCCTGTTTTGTATTTATTACACACCAGCTGTTTAATTGTAACCCGCATCTTAGTTGTAGTTTTCATTTCCAAATTTGGAGGCTTTTAAATCACCATGCAAAATAGCTGAAGATCCGTGGTAGCATTTGTATGACAAACTCAATGTAAATTGGGTGGAACCTTACTTAACTTTGAAGCACCTTCTTATTTCTTTGGCATGGAAAATTGTGACATTTTCTCGAAGCAATCCAATTGTGTGCTTCACTTCTTGTTTCCCGGCCAAGTGCTTGTGAGTCTGCAACCGGACATGGCATCACGTGCAACAAAAGTAATGAAAGATGACTGTTTGATTTTATGTAAATCAGAACCCTAAGGTACAACCAACTTTGTTGGTACCTGTAAAAGTACCAAATTATGTACCCATCCCTATTAAGTGCAGTCAGACAGAATGTAATGCATGGCAATTTTATTGTGGAGGCCGGAATATACCTTTTTTTTCCGGACGCATTTGGAGACAGTGCTGTGTGCGGGAGATGAAGATGCAAAAAAAAAAAGGACCTCCCTTGTATGGCTGCTGTTTTTTCTTCAGCGGTAAGCTTCTAAGACACTCTGTTCCAAAAATAAGCAATAAAAATAACCGTTTCAGTCAAATGTTTGCATTGCATGATCACAATATAGTGTGGTCCACTCGAGCACTTAAGCGAGACGAGCCACTAGAAGCCGGCATGTGTGAGTGTAAATCTTTGGCAGCAAACGTTGCGATGGCCTCTATTACTGTATCTCTGTGGTCCGCGGAGAATCAGCTGATAATGCTAGTAAGTCCCTCACTCTTTAGTTTTGCCCCAGATGATTTGTTGTATATTGCCGCTGCTGCTTCCCGCACAAGACTGCCAGTGGGAGGGAGGTTGGTAGATATAATACATATGCCTGTGAATCGATATTGCAAAACTTTAAAGATATCGATCTATAATCGATCAGATTTTTTTATCCAGCCCTAATTGTCATCGTTTGCAAAAATACCAAAGTGTCTTCATTAAAACATTTTTTATAAAAAGTCCATTCTGTGTCCATTTAAAAAAACAAAAACGGGACTTATCTCCATTTGCGAAAAATGCTTAAGATGGAGCCACGAATAAAATGTGAAGAATTTGATGCATTGTGCGATTAAGGTCGGCTGATTACATCATTGTAGTGAATGTTTACCCCAGCTGAACTTCTTGACATGAAGGAGTGATTCAAAGGGCTGACTCACATATTTCTCAGCCTCACCAATCCTCCTTCCCCTGCATCAACTTCTCTGAGGGAATCTTTTCTGACTGTAGCGGGTCACTGCACCACGTCACCGACACCGATCTGAGTCAGCTAAATACTTTCCGCAGTGAAAACATTGTTGCGGTCGCTCCAGATGAGAGCCGAGGAAACCCCTGGAGGTATTTCCCAGACTTGGCTGCTGGGCTATGTGATGTCATGGGAGCGAACAAAAGCCGACACAACCCCTGGCTTTGGTTAAATAGTGTTGTCTGTGTTTATTTATAGCTTTTTGTCAGAGTGTTGTTATGACTGGGTGCACGTGCGCTGCAGTGAGGTGACGAAAAAAAAGGATTTCTGGTGCGGTGGATATGAAAATGCTTCTTGCGGTTTACACAGCTTAAGTTTCTTGTAGCAAATCTAAACAAATGTCAGCCTTTAATTGTGTTTATGATGCCAGGAATCTTTGCAGCAGGAAGTTCTGAGTCAAGCTATTTCTCTCATTTTCTGGGCTTAGATCTTGATCCAGATGACTATTGACACCAAAGCTGACCTCACTCCCCAGCCTCTGCTCTCCTGGGCTGCCATGTCTCCACCATATCAAAGCACAATGTCGCCTGACTCGCAACGCATCGCAATTCCGTATTTCATTAAGCTCTATTTTGGCTGCAGTCCTTTTTGGAGGCGCAAGAAAATCCCTTCCTGCCCATAAACATCTGAACACTTTTTACACATGTTTGCTTTTACAACTTAAATCCAAACTCTGATCAAAAATGCTAAACCGTAATCAGTTATGCAAAAGACTGACACTTAAAGGCCCCTTTTTATACTATTTTTCACCGATTTTAAAGTCTTCTAGGTTTCACAGTAGTGTACTGGAAGTGTGTTCTAAAAATCTAGTTTTAATGCTGCAATTGTATTTAAAACTGCTCCACTGCAGGGACAACCAACTACATTGTTTTGGGGGCCACATTTCCAGAAATCGAAAAACCGGGGGGCCTGACTTTTCCCTTCACTATTAATCTGATTTTGTATAATCCGGAGAACCATTTGATTTTGTTGTATTTATTTTGTCAGAGTTATAGGAGTACTCCGCTGTTTTTAAGGACCTTTTGCGTCATAGATCATCTTTATAACAACCCTTTGGTGTTTTTAAAAAATCTGCTGCAACAAGTCTTTTGAACTGAATTGAATAGCCCAAATGATGACAAAGATAGGACCTGTTAGAACCTTGAGGAACACCACTGGTATATATAAATAAATTACAAATGACTGTTGATTGCATCTGAAGTAATCACTTTACAAACAAATGAATTGCCAAAATGGAGAGGACTTGAAGGAATGCCTTGAGGAACGCCTCAGTTGTGATATGTTTGGACCCCAGTGTTCTATGTTTGCTAGCAAGGTTACAATGTCAATGCAAGGATCTGCCAAAGTGTTCACAGTGGTCTAAGTTGCTCTATACAACAAGAGCACTAGTGTTTTTAGGACTCCGCTGTAAAAAATTTTGTCTCCCAAGTTTTGAACTAAACTCAACTTGACTAGTTTCATTTCTGGGCCGAACCACCAATGTGTGCCTGTTACTTTAATGCTAATGAGCTTGCCCGTGCCTGTCTACGGCAGACTCTGTTGCTCCAAAGAGGTGCTATTGTGCCCCTTATCAACTTTGTACATGGAAATATCAAACAATGGATGCCATATGTCACATACTACAATATAATATTGGAGACAGGCGCAAGAGGGTTAGCCTATTTACTGACGCTCCCATGTCCTTAAGCTGATAGTGAACATAGTTAGTTTAAGATGTGTAGCAAAGCCTTTTTCAATGTGTTTTTTCCAATACAAAGCTGTGCATCCAGCTAGGGGCGGGTCAGAGGTGGTAGGTAATATGTGCATGAGGAAAGAAGTTTTCTCTTTATAAACAGCCACAATTTCAAAAGCGATCGTTTGAGCGTGCTTCTCAAATGTGGAGCAAACAAGTCAGGGAGATGACTGATTTTTTTTTAGGTTTGGTGCACGAGACACTATTAAAATCATTTCTGCAAAACAGTGGACGTTTTAATAGGCTGTATTGTTACCATTAGCAATTAACTGTTAATGTTGTAAACACAGCTATAAACAATGCACTTAAAGTGTCAATTATTTCTATGCTTTAGACATCACCTCTATCACGGTAGGACTGGAAGCCGCGAAAAAGTCAAAGGTCCGATTTTATGAAACCTCGCCGCAAGCACTAGTGAAGACTTGGCTCTATTCGTCTGCCCTGGCGTCCAGCGCGTACGTAGCGTGCCACAGGCAAGACTTCCCAATGGATACGCTGTCTTCGCCGCGGCCGGGGAGTACAAATAGACAGACCCAACCTTCTGCACACACGCGGGCAGTTGCAGTATCTCACTCTCGGTAATGCACTATCGACCTTCTGTTCTTTGCAGACTTTGGGCTCTTCTGTGGCCTCAACCTGCTGAGCACACACACACACACACGCACACTGCGTCCATGCTGACCTTTTCAGCTGGTGGAACGAGACTTGATTTCCAATACGAGGTTGTCTAACACTGCCCCACCCCCTCTTCCATCCTGACTGGATTTGTCCTCCAAGCAGTGTTAATGTGATTAGGCTCGTGCATCTGCCATTTTTAAAAAATCAAACACGGTCGTCCTTTTGGAGATGATTTCATGCCGTGGGGTTCTTTTCGCGCTCACCTTTCTGTGCAGCAATTCACTATTCCACTTTATTAACCACTCACGTCATGGTAGCCGATCCAAGGTCTTCTTTTCTTTGATACTGAAAAATATTTTTCCCCTCGCTTGAATTATGAGGCCATGTAAATGATGTGGCACCAAAGAAGCCCCAGTTCTTGATTTGCTCACTGTATCTTTTCGCAAAGTTACAGCTTAAAAGACTCATAGCGCCCAGATGACTATGTATTTTCTGCTCCTGAAAACTAATCTGGTAGTCATTTCCCTTAATATCAAATAGTTTTTGAGTAATCTGGAGGTAACTACTTTGAATGGCTCCTCTTGCTGTCCCGTTATCCACAGAACTGAAGCCCAGTTCCCTGCATAGACAGTGTGGATAAAGGCATGACAACTATTATTTTGATCACTTAATTGTATGTGTTTGCCGCGCTGGTCGATGATTAATTAAAAACTGTTAGCATTCATATGTAATATTTATACCTAATAACTGTTAACATTATGAGCAAATATTAAAAAAATATACAAACTCCATAGCCTGTTTACCACCATCATCAGTGTCTGCCTGTCATGGGTATTTTCTCAAACTTATTTTTAATATATATTTTTTCTTTTTTAAACCTTGCTTGCTTACTGTGTCATCCCACCCTTGTAAAGCTACTGGAAATGGGAATTTCTCTTAATTTCCATGTTCTTTCCGCATTTTCTCAAGCACAATTCAATCAACTCAAGGTACAATTCCAGCGATAAAACTTTAGTAGAAGAGGTTGCAAAATAGAATACTAGCAGCTTACCTTCTTTTTCTTTTTCTCTGGTTTTTGAGCACTGGTGTGTCCGCAGCATAGCTTGTGTCCCCCTGCGGCAAGCGTGAAGCTAACCGGCACTACCGTTCAAAAGTTTGGGGTCACATTGAAATGTCCTTATTTTTTAAGGAAAAGCACTGTACTTTTCAATGAAGATAACTTTAAACTAGTCTTAACTTTAAAGTAATACACTCTATACATTGCTAATGTGGTAAATGACTATTGTAGCTGCAAATGTCTGGTTTTTGGTGCAATATCTACATAGGTGTATAGAGGCCCATTTCCAGCAACTATCACTCCAGTGTTCTAATGGTACAATGTGTTTGCTCGTTGGCTCAGAAGGCTAATTGATGATTAGAAAACCCTTGTGCAATCATGTTCACACATCTGAAAACAGTTTAGCTCGTTGCAGAAGCTACAAAACTGACCTTCCTTTGAGCAGATTGAGTTTCTGGAGCATCACATTTGTGGGGTCAATTAAACGCTCAAAATGGCCAGAAAAAGAGAACTTTCATCTGAAACTCGACAGTCTATTCTTGTTCTTAGAAATGAAGGCTATTCCACAAAATTGTTTGGGTGACCCCAAACTTTTGAACGGTAGTGTATATGAATACTATTAAGCTTCATAAAGTACCGTATTTGGGGGACTGTAAGGTGTACTTAAAATCCTTTCATTTTCCCAAAACTCGACAGTGCGCCTTATAAACCGGTGTGCCTAATGTGCATATTACTGGTTGCGCTTACCGACATTGAATACATTTTATTTGGTACATGGAGTAATGGTAAGTGTAAGGAGTAAATGTTAGTTATACATAAGAGATACATGTGGACTGTAGGTTAATGCCCCCTGTTCAATATATGACGTTAGCAAGCAAGCATAAACTTTCAATGTTTCATTGACAATATAGAACATTACACACGGCGCTCAAAAATCTGTCAAAATGTTTTAGTACGACTTTGGTGAGCTACAAAGCCAATGGATTGCCGGCGCAATAAGACTACCCTAGTCAAACGTACTGTGCTTCAACATTCATCCACAGCTGTTGCCATTTCTAATATAAATAGCGTACAATTCTACCTTACATCTGTCAGTAGACTCGCTATGAAGCAGTAAAAACTATGGGTACAACAAAGATGACGGGAAGAAGATGCTGTTGAAGTGAAGCCAGGTAAATAAGACAGCCCGCAAAACGTTGCATCCTAAAGAAACGATCAGAAAGCGGCTTGAAGATAGTCTGTTAAACATAATCTATGCAACATTTTGACCAAAGAACCACCATTACATGTTATGTAGACCACAAGGAAGAGTTTTAAATGTAGGTCATATGACCCCTTTAATTGTGCTTTATAATCCGGTGCGCCTTTTGTAAGAAAATAGACCTGCTTATTGGCAGTGCGCCTTATAATCCAGTGCGCCCTATGGTCCAAAAAATACAGTAGCCACTTAATGGAATCGCACAGTCTTTGGCAAACAGTGTTACAAACTTGTACAATTCTTCTGTAGAGAACGTTCGGCTGATGCAATGATTCCAAAATGTGCTGAAACTCACAAGAAAACAAGCCTGAAATTATTACTGTGTGTATTTTGGCGCACATTTTACCTGTGGACATGGTTTTTAGGTCTAGAACCATGAAATGAGTGCCAATGTTGTTGGCATTAGAGGGGACCAAAAAGTTAATTTTCTCAGTTTGCTGACAGATGTGAAATACTAACTGTGGCAGCATTATAAATGATTTATATTTCAAAAGTGTCAAGAATCAAAAGAGGGTTATTATAACCAAAACCGCTGTTTGCCCATATGGTGGGTGACTGGACGTGGCTTTTAAAGCCCCCAAAAAGCTCAATTTCTCAGTGTGCTGACTCTATTATTTCACAAAATGACATCTTAACACTTAATTCGTCTCAAAAAAGTAGCAAAACCAAAAAAGGACTATTATTGTAACCAAACCTTTGACTTCATCCCCTTCAGCACTCCTAAATCCCTGTGGCAGTAGCAGTATGTGCCGCTTTGATAGGATGAAGGCGGATTTCCTTTAAAAGAGTAGAGAGCCTTATGCCGAATTATCTTCCCATACATTTAAGACGCTCTTATCTGGGAAGCATTTAAAGGGAAGGTTTGCGTAAACAGTGACTTCGCTTGGCAGCCTGTCGCGGCGCTAGACAGTCGGACTTCTAGTTTTCTCTCTGTGTCAGGCTGTACACACATTAGGACTCTGCAGGACAGGAAATCACCAGATACCAGGGGAATAGATAGCGACCATGTCACAATAGGGCTGTGAATCTTTGGGTGTCCCACGATTCGATTCAATATCGATTCTTGGGGTCATGATTCGATTCAAAATTGATTTTTTTCGATTCAACGCGATTCTCGATTCAAAAACGATATTTTCCCGATTCAAAAGGATTCTCTATTCATTCAATACATAGGATTTCAGCAGGATCTACCCCAGTCTGCTGACATGCAAGCAGAGTAGTAGATTTTTGTAAAAAGCTTTTATAATTGTAAAGGACAATGTTTTATCAGCTGATTGCAATAATGTAAATTTGTTTTAACTATTAAATGAACCAAAAATATGACTTATTTTATCTTTGTGAAAATATAACCACTTAGTCATTGAATAGTATTTTTTCTAATGATTAAAAAACTACTAATTATAAAACTGGATATCAACAGTTAACATTTACTCTTTAAATTAAAAGCTAGTCATAGATTTCGACAAATTGAAAGTGCAGTTTGTGTACCTAATGTACCTCAAACTATTGGTTATGAGACAAAGCTCAAAATATAACACACCTTTTTGGTGTAGGGTGAAAACAGTTTGTTGAATACAAGCCATCGTTAGCGAAGAAAAATCCAAGTAACGGTTTATAGTCCGAAAAATACAGTAATCCCTACCATGACAAAAATGTATTATATTCTCAGACATGGAACTCGTCTGGAACGCTGATGCAGCAGTACGGTGAAAAGGCTCGCCGTTAGGAATATCACGTTGTAAAGTCCATCTGGTCCAGTTTGAAACATTACAAAGAAAAGTGATGTTTCCAATTCGCAAATCCAATTTTATTTGTTTGCTACACAACGATGACTTCAACCGGCGCACACGATCATGCTCTTCTGTGAATTTGCTTCTCTTTCTAGACGGCGGAGGAGAAATTCAATAAGTTTCGCCGAGGTAGCACAAGAGCGTGTTTGTGAGCTAACAATAGGCTAAATTAAGTAGCACATTTTACGAGCGTTCAATAAGTGACGTGTTGAAGAAAAAAAAGTAAGCGGTACAAGGGGCACGGTTGGAAAAAACCCTGCAATGGCCCTCATAGTGTCGGTAATAGGAGGAGCCTCGCAAGGTTTTTTTTGTCATAATGAATGCTCGGTTGTAGCTTGAGCTGGGTGTCACTGCGCTGTAAAGCCATCCGTCTGCGGCGTTACATGAAGTCCAAGTACAACAGCTGACCTGCGCACTGCTCACAAAGAACGACACACACACACGCTAGGAAGCCACGTTATTCTCCCGACATGGAAGCAACTGTCTGTGCTGCGCCCACACACCCACTGGCTCCTGTGACGGTTATTTAGTCGTGCATCTGTGCTGTTCTGGCGCTCTTGGCTCGGGGCACCATTTTTAAGAGCCCACCATCACCCCCCCGCCCCACTGTCCCCGTGCCGTTCTCACTCCTCATCTGGTGATTGCATGTGACAGGTGCATTCCTCTGGGCAGCTTTTTATTAAAACTCATGAATCAGTTACGAGCCACGCCGCTGTCGAGCTTGGAGCAGCCACACTTCTCTCGCCACACTAGTTCCAGTTTCTATGGCACAGTTTGGAATGGTAAACTCTCATCTAACAATGAGGGACATGCAGTATTTAGTAGAAACAAAGAGCAATTCAGGTCAACTTCCTCCATATTTTTGTTGTAGCTACACAAATAACATAGAATCGTAACTAGGGCTGCAAAGTTTTATTGATTGATTAATCTGATTTGGAAACACCTTGGATTTATATTTTGTTGCTTCTGTGATTCGTTTAAGGAATTTAATTATTAAATATGTGTACACAAGACTGCTCCAATAGAGCGATGCACCTACGGTGATATAGGTTGCACTGCAGGGGATGTGACCGGAGTGCAGGGCGAGTTGGTGCAAAGAAGAGGGAGAAAGAGAGCAAAGGGCCCAAAGAAGACGAGAGAAGCTATCAAGTGTTCTGAGATCCTTTTTAAAGTGAAAAAGATAGACATTGTGGTGAAACCTTTGCACTGTCAAATAGAGCTGGCATTTCACAATATCACTACATCGACGAGGCAGCACATTACGAGAAAAGCTTCCTGCATATTTAAGACCAGCAGACAACCAGAAACAAGGTAAAAGTATATTTTGGTCGTAGACTTTTACGCCATTACTTATGTTTGACTTGCATAACAAATGTTTTATCTAAACACATGTGAGGACATGTTAATGTTAAAGTTTGTATGTTAAAAAAAATCAAACGCCACTTCATTTAATACCTTTTCAATTATGTACATGTGTTATATGTTGTCAATAGCATTATTTTAGTTTTACTGAGGCATAGGGATAGTCTGTTTTTGTCAAACCATCTTTTTAATTTGATCATTTCTTTTGTTATTTGTATTAGCCTCTAAGTGTTCTCTCCTGAACAAAACGTTATTGTATCGTCTGCAAATAATACTAACTTCAAATCTTTTGTAACTTAACAAATGTAATTTATATAAAGATTGAACAATTTTAACGTTGCAGATGTGTGTTCGCCGAGCTTCATGTATTGTTTCCTTTTGGTTAAGTAACTTCTAATCCAGTTTGAGATCTACACTCTGATGCCATACCGCTCTAATTTTTTGATTAACATATTGTGATTAAATGTGTCAAATGCTTTAGTTAGATCCATAAACACTGCTGCTGCACATCTTTTTCTATATATTGCATTGGTAATTTCCTCTGTAATTTCGATTAAAGCCATCAAAGTTGAAATGTTAGCTCTGTATCCATATTGGTTTTCTGCAAGTATTCTATTTTTATTCATGAAACTCTCTAATCTGTTACTGAACAGTTTTTCAATGATTTTAGAAAAGTGTGGAATGAAAGAAACATGTCTGTAATTTGTAAATTGGTGTTTGTCTCCAGTCTTATAAATTGGTGCAACTTTAGCTATTTTCATTTTGTTTGGGAATTTGCCTGTTTCAAATGATAGGCTACTAATATACATTAATGGTGCTGAGATCTCTTCAATAGCCTTTTTTATTGTTTCCATATCAATTCAATTACAATCAAATGAAGTCTTAGATTTGCAGTTTTTCAAAGTAAAAGTGATGTTAAACTACAAGTGATGTTAAATGTTCATGTATATCAATCATCATTTATATGTATTTTGTATTGTGTTTTGCAGGTTTTTGTTGATATTTTCGGGTGTCTGATAAAGGTTACTTGGATTTGCATGTGTTCTGATGGGATGAATAAAACCTTTCATGACTAATGGATTACTAACAAACCTTAAAGTACTCATGTATTTGCATTTAGTAGTTCTGCTGTATAAAGTTAGTATTAAATGTGTTCTTTTACAAGCTAACCCAGGCTACTTGTACACAGGAGGATTGCACCTGTTAAACGTGACCCCATTTATTCTGCTATAGCGGTAGAACAAAGCTATAATCAATGTGTAAATGAACCAGAGGGGATGTTCTTTATTTATTTTTATCCCCTTTAATTGGTGCAAGATGATCCTAAAATCTATCCTGCCTTTTACTGTGATAAATTAGCAGTCAAGTTAAATACACAATTACAATCCCAGCACCCAAAACGGGAATAAAAAGGCGCATCAACCCAGCATTGAACCTACGCCTTGGACGAGAGCGTCCGCTACAGGAAGCAAAAAGTCTTCTGGCCGTCATCAGCCAGCCTCGCTACGCTATCATCTAACACTTCATAAAGACCATTCATCCCAGCATCCTTTCATCCCCTGTATTGCCCGGGATCCTGTTAATCCTCCTCTCCATCCTGACCCTGGACCACTATACTGGACTGGGACAAACTTCAAAGATTCAGTGTGCGTGTGTGTGCGCGTGTGACCGAGATTTTGGTGGGTGGGCAGCTGTGTTTTGCTTGGCATGCACCATAGAGGCTTTAAAGCTTTAAGAGAGGACAAGGGCCCACACACACTCTCTCTCTTTACAACACTCTACAGTACTTCTGCTAATAAAGTGAATGTCTGGATCTTAGCACAAAACAATACAGGTCTAGTATAGTATATAGCTGTATAGTATACCTCCGTACAGGTGTAGAATTACAACACTCGTGTTAAGTTAAAGCGCCCCGGGGGGATGGGCTTTAACTGACAGGCGGCCGCTAAAAGTGAAGGGCTGCAAACACATACAAATATATGTATTTATACACAGCCGATGACAGCTCAGGGAGCCTTGACGAGGCTGCACCAACAGACGTCTGCTTATTTTATTAATCTACAACTTGAAGGAGGCGGCAGGGGGGTGGGCCCTATGAGGTATAATCTGTATTTGTTGGATTTAAACTGTTTTTCTCTCCATCATTTGATGTTGTATCCAGATGCAATAATTCATTTCCTTTTAAGCCTGATGACTTGTTGTGAAAGAGGGGATAATAGAAAAAGGCATGAGGGGGTCAAACAGGAAAAAGGAAAAAAATAAGGTATAATTTGGACATATTTTGCCAACATTCCTCTGTAATGCCTTTCACATGTGATAAGACTTGGAAGTCGTATGTGATGTATTTGTCAAACTTCTTAACGTGCAATGAAAAAGAACTTCCCTGTGCTGAGAAGAAAACAACTATAGTCTAAAATGTAGCCTTTTTTTTTCATATTACAACCCTATTCTTACAATTTTGTAATTCATGTAATGTTACAGTTTTTTTCTGACAATATTGTGACCTCTTATATCAGACGCGCAGGTGCGTTACGCTTAAGGCTGCAGCTATCGATTATTTAAATCTGTGGTTCTCAAACTTTTTTCACCAAGTAGCACCACACAAAACCAAAACCAAATACCACCATAACGACCAACATTAAAATGCAGTAGTGTAATAAGCCAAAGTATTGATTTAAAACAAGGCAGAAGTTTCATTTAACGAGTATATTTAATATTTTTGTAGCAATACACAGTTTACAGAGTAACAGTGTTTGAATATAGGTTAATAATACACTGTACTTAATTAATGAATCAAATAATTGGCGTACCACTCGATGGAGCCTGCGTACCACTAGTGGTACACGTACCACAGTTTTAAGAATTTAATTTAATCGTGTAATCGAATAAAACACTCATAGCCTTAAATGTGTACTTTAGGGGGAAAAAAGGAAAAACAATGATTTTTCTGATGACCCCTATAGGTTCTTCTTATATAAACACATACCATTGAAATTGCACTTGCACCATGGGAGTGTCACTATATTACTTGTATTAAAAAAAACCAACTTAAGTTTTGAAAAACTATATGGAGTCTAAAACCAGGTAATACTACTAATAATAATATGAAATATAACTCACTTCACTAATTATTATTTATTTATTTTTAATGTTATTACTTATGGAGTATATTGTGAATACATTTAGAACAGGAAGTGAACAAAAGTGTTAGCAACTGCTATGTAAAGGAAAAGGGGTAGGATTAAATAAGCTCTGCTTCTTGGGGACGGCGTGGCGAAGTTGGTAGAGTGGCCATGCCAGCAATCGGAGGGTTGCTGGTTACTGGGGTTCAATCCCCACCTTCTACCATCCTAGTCACGTCCGTTGTGTCCTTGGGCAAGACACTTCACCCTTGCTCCTGATGGGTGCTGGTAGCGCCTTGCATGGCAGCTCCCTCCATCAGTGTGTGTGAATGGGTGAATGTGGAAATACTGTCAAAGCGCTTTGAGTACCCTGAAGGTAGAAAAGCGCTATACAAGTATAACCCATTTATCATTTATTTATATTTATTTATTCCTACTCCTTTTCAAACATGTTAAATAGACCAACTGGAAAATGTGATGTATCATGCATGTTTGAAATAAACTCAAACTTTTATTAAAGACCCTTGTTGGCGAAGACGACGACGAGCGAAAATCAGAATCAGAAGTACTTTATCAATCTCACCTTCCTTATCAAAGTGCTGGCACTCACAACTTTCCTTGGCCATATGGGGGCTTATTTTGCATTCATATTTATCTACAAAAAGCACAGAAACCAAGCCAGAAAGGCATAGGATTATTTGTTTGGACACTCCGTACCACAGAATGATGCGCACGCAAACTGACTAGTTTGTTACGTGCAATGTTTGGTGGAATTAAAACCAAGACAATTTACGAAAACCGGGGTAAAACTGCACTACATTTTAAGTCCTGCTGAATTTTACCTTTTGAAGTAAAATACAACTAATAGATAATAATGAAGAGGTAACATCGTATGGCTTCAAAACATAACAAATACTTATGCTTAAAAACCACACACTGCATGCGCTCGTACATACTCATTTTGTAGAGGCCGTGCATTCACCCTGCCTCTAATAGCCAAAAGGGTGTAACGGTGTACAAAAACAGAGAAACACATTACAAGGCGCAAATAGAGTCCACACAAGTGTAAAATTAGCCCGTGCGCTCAAACAGGCCACACGCACACACACTGTGGTTTTTAAGCGCCAGGATTTTGGCACTGCTTTGAGGCCATAGCCATCTTGCTCGATGTGAGACTTCAATGAGTAGCAAAACGGCACAATTTCCTTGGTGCTTCAACAGGATGAGGATACCAGTGATGGCAAAGAAAAATAATGTGATGACCATACAACAAGAAATTAATGTTATTGCAACTAGGAATAGGTACCGATATCAGTACTTTTAAAAAGTTTTCTGGCAGAATTCTACTCATTACTACTACAGGGTACTGATTCACTTAAAGTCAAACAGTGCTATCTTTTGATAAGACTGTTACACGTGACGTCACGTATGGTTGCACGGTTGCAGACTCAAGCACCTAGTGAGCAAGCGGGCGTATTCATTGCGGACTGCATCTAGGTAATGTTACAATTTCACAGCATGCCCGAAAAAAGCGTTTAAAAGGTGCTAGCCAGATGCTAATATAAATTGGATAAGTCATATACATGCTACTAGTTAGCATTAGCAAATTTACATGGTGATTTGCACACCTTTTAAATTTAAGCGAAGATGTACCTTGCAATCAAACAGCTGCTTACAATACTTATAGTATAAATCATTTGTAGGAGCCAACAAAAGACAAGACTATCCAATTCAACTTAATGGCAAAGACTACTTTTTGACTATGGCATCAAACTAATATGAACATACAGTAGACTTACACATGTGACTCAGAAATGTAAGAAAACAAGATACAACAACTGCACAGATATAAGCGCATGGTTAAATGTATTTACTTTTGAAATGTTATTGTTAAACAATTTTATTATCATGTGACCAAACGAAAATTATCTTGTAAATAAACACGTTCAGAAGCTCAAAGCGATGCATAAAGTAAGACTTCTTTATCCCTGTTTAAACGTAGACTAAACTCTCTTAATTGGCCAGGAGGCAAAGGCCGCTAGGCTCAACAATTCTGATTGGTGACAGCAGAGGAAAAAAAATTGCAGTAATTAAAACCTCAATGTTGATTAATCATGCAGCCCTATGTATGATGGTGGCTATAGAAAAGGAAATGGAACACTCTAAAAGTGTTCTATGTCCTGGCTGATAAGTTCAATATGGCTAAAGCAACATAAGTAATACAAGTAAAAAGAGTGTATTTGACTATGTTTACACCGCAGGCCAAAGTGGCCCAAATCAGATTTTTTCCAGCTGACTCTTTACTCTGCAAGTAAAATGTGATTTTTATTAGACTCCAGTGTAAACACGCACAGAATTGGGGCCCCTACGATAAATTGAAAACAAAGGAAGTTGACCAGGAGGAAGTCAACTTCTATAAAATAAGTCACCACGCCTTAGAAATTTGAGTTTTTTTACGTGAAAGTAAATCAAAATTAATATAATGTATGAATGGATGTGTACAGTGTAATAAATTTGGGAAGGTTCTAATCTTTTAACGGCTGTTAAGTAGAATAAGTAAGCAAATGCAAGCAAATGCGCCACAGCTTCAATTCCGGTCCTTCATCAATCGCTATTTCTTCGGAATCAAAGTATATAATATACATAAATTAATATATATATTTTATATAGCCTATTGTTTGCGCACTATTGATAAGTGATGCACCAAAAATTTGGTCGTCTTAAGTACCGTATTTTTCGGACTATAAGTCGCAGTTTTTTTCATAGTTTGGCCGTGGGTGCGACGTATACTCCGGAGCGACTTATGTGTGAAATTATTAACACATTACCGTAAAATATTAAATAATATTATTTATCTCATTCGCGTGAGCGACGAAGCAAATGGCAGCCATCGTCACACACACACGTCAGCAATCGTCACTCACACGCCAACCAATAAGAATTCGGCGAGGGAGGGTCATGGCAGAGTTGCATTGTGGGTTTTGGAATGCTAACTGCTATATGCTATATGCTATTGCCGGAGCTATTAAAATGGATCACATCAACGTTGGCGGTAACTTATAAAAACTGAGAAAGACTGAACTAAAATGGCAACGAAAAGGAAATCATATACTGCAGATTACAAGCTGGACGTAGTGAAATATGCACCAGAAAACGGCGATCGAGCAGCAGAAAGAATGGACGCTAGCGGGGCATACCAGGAGCGACACAGAGGAGGAAGATTTCATGTTACTTAGCGATTGGGAGTGACAGATTGTTTGGTAAACGTATAGCATGTTCTATATGTTATAGTTATTTGAATGACTCTTACCATAATATGTTACGTTAACATACCAGTCACGTTCTCAGTTGGTTGTTTATGCAAAGATATATGTGTCTAGTCTAAAAGTGAATAGACTCGCCTCTTAGACACACATAGTTCTGCATTGGTTAACTTTCCGGTATTGAAAATATTTATTTTGTAGTTGATAAAGGTGTCATGAGGTCTGAATAGAAGTTCATAAAAATGTAAAATTGGATTTTAAGTGTAAAAAAAAAATTCCAGAATGGATTGCGGTTCCACTGTACTTCCGTTGAGTTTTCTATACAAGCAATATAGCTTCTAATCCTATCCATCCGCCGCCTCGGATAGGTGTGGCATTAAACAGACAGTGATTGATCCACCGCGTGATTGTTTATTTTGCCACGCTGTCAGTGATGGATGGAGATTTGCGCGTACTGCGGTATGCGTGTGGAAATACGGAGGGGAAGATGGCTTCAAATCAACCTCCCCCCCTTGAGGGCGCCAAGCATCGCCATCAGCCTCTCGTCTCCTCTCAAATTAAATGCAGCAGACACTACTCATTGGGTAAAAACTGTCTGTTTCAGTCCAAAACAAATTGCGAAGCGCTAAATTAGAGCTCTTGAACGCCACTTTGATTATCCCTAGTTCCTATTCCACCTTCCAGCATAGAATGAGGACCATGTGACTGTAACCTTTTGTGGCCCCATTATTTGCTCCCCATTGGCGAGTGAAAGAAACTTTTTTTCCCTCTTATTCTCTGCCTTGGTTCTCCTCAAAAGAGGCCCCTGGCTCTGGTTGGGGGTGCTCAGGGATGCTAGATGGATCCCAGGAGGCTGCAGGGATGCATGCATGTCACATACGTTACTGTGATTGACAGGTGCTTTTGAGCTCGAGTGGCTTAAACCTCGCCCTCTGCCTGTGTGCAATTGGAGGCCAACTTTGACCCCAGGCCGCCACCTGCTTGGCCTTAACCCTTGACCTGTGGCTGGACTTTTGCATGGAGAGACTGCGGACATCGATTCAGTTTTAAACAATGCTCACAATTCTTTGGCTTGGGAATGTCACATGACTTCAGTCTATTTTATTTGATGTAAGGCTGCAGCTAACGATTATTTTTCTATCGATTAATCTATAGAATATTTTTTTCGATTAATCGGTTAATCTATATATTATTTTTTCCGATTAATCTATAGATTATTTTTCCTTTTACCGATTATTTTTTTATTCAAAATGAAGATGAAAAAATAAATAGAGGCCAGTTTTTTCGAAAGGCATGGCTTTTATTTACAAAAAAAAAGAAGTATGGCCACTCAGTCAACATTGACAACAACATGACTAAATATTCTGTAACAATGTAAACATTCAAAACTTTTAACCTTTAACAAAATTAAAAGTAGTTTATTTGCTTTTTAATGTGCAAATATAAAAGTCAACATCCAGTGCAAATCTTAATATTCTGCAATAGTATAAGCATTTCAAAAGTAAAAGTATTGCTTATTTTGCTTTAAAATGTGCAAAAATAAAGATAAACATCCAATACAAAAAAGTGTAAAACGAAATACTCTGTAACAACAGTGTAAACATTTCAACAAAAGTGAAAGTATTGCTTATTTGCTAAAATGTGCAAAAATAAAGATAAACATCCAATACAAAAAAGTGCCAATCTAAATATTCTGGAGCACTGTAAACATTAAGTATTGCTTTTAAAATGTGCAAAATAAACATCCAGTCCAACACAGTACACAATAACCAATTCTACTCATTCCAGTGAGTGACTAACAGTTGTAATGAAGAAAGGTTAGCATGTCTACATGCTCTGCTTCTTTTCATGTTTACAATATTCCCAGCAGCTGAAAATAGGCGCTCAGAAGGGGTCGATGTGGCTGGAACTGAGAGGTAATTAGCCTTCACCTCAAGCCAGGACTGCGAGTGAGCTGAGCTGCAGTTTAAGTTTCTAGAAGGTCAACGGGCTCATAGTGATGTTACTAGTAGTTGACTGGGAGGTGTTTATTATCATTTGGGGAGAGCCCGCTGCCTGATGCTCACCTGCTAAACACCTATCTGCTCCACGCTGAAGCGCTGACTACATGCGCTCTGAATACGCACTGCTGATTGGCTGATAATGCTTCGTGTGTACCAATCAGATGGTTGTGTGGGTGGGACAATGCTGCGTGTGTACCAATCAGATGGTTGTGTGGGTGGGACAATGCTGCGTGCTGAGACAGAGGCAGGAGCGAAGCAGCTTGTTAAGACTTTAGCAGCTAAAGTTAGCTTTAGCTTAGAAACTCGTTCGGTACACCCCCGTACCGAACCGAAAGCCCCGTACCGAAACGGTTAAATACAAAACACGTACCGTTACACCCCTAGCAGATACAAATGACACATTCATGTTTTTGTGTAATGATGACAACGTATGCTCACGCGGACGATTGACTAGTTGATGGTTGATGGTTTTCTTTTCAAATGTTCGTTCATAGCCGTTGTGCTGCTATGATAGGCCATTTACGCTCGACACAGTGTGCATTCAGCAACATTATTAGGCTGTGTATTGAAATACTTCCACACTTTTGACGACTTTTGGCATGATTTTTCGCCCTCGCTCGCACCGCTCGCATCGTCTGCTTTGATCGTCTGTTTTGCGCTTCGCCATGACGGTAGTGTGACGTAAATATGCGACGCGTCGACGCACAAAAACGGCGTCGACGTATTTACGTAACCGATGACGTCGACTACGTCGACGCGTCGTTTCAGTCTTAATTTGATGTGCAAAAGTTTAGGTGTAGACTTGATTTAGTTTCCTGACAAAATCCATTCCGACAGCAATAAAGACTCCAAGCGTGCATATGTTTGTTTTTTTGTTGTTTCCTATCTGGAATTTATTGGAGTACTAAAGTCTAGCAGGTTGCTTCACGACTGGTGCAGTACATAAAAAATGTAATGTACTCGTTGGCGGGTTTAGATGACTTTTACCCTTCATAATACCTGAGCAGTCTAATTGAGTCCTATAGAAAGCTGCATCCACAGGAAGTGCTTGTAGTATATAAAGTGGGCGTATGCAATGCACTCTGGTTGCATATTATTTGTAAATACACTGGTTAGGATACAAGTTTAATTGGTTCTTTAAAGCAGCTCAAACCTAAAAAAAACTCAACATTGCAATAAAATAAATTCCATTCCAATTTCCAAAACAGCATAATTTTAACATGTAACATGCCTTTTAAAAAGAAAAACTATTATACAAGAAATATTGTATGAACAAATACAATAGTGTACAACAACAGTAGTTTTATAAAGTAATGGAATAGTAATTTACAGCATTCTATGGTATTCTATGAACGGCTTCTCCGTCAAACAAATGATCAGCAGTTTCCCTATATTTTCCTGGACAAATGTAAGCCGTTTAGATATGTTATTAACACCCTTGGCTGGCATTTGACTCATTCTCTCAAATTGCTTCACATGCTCAGTCATGTTTTTTGATGATTTCCTTCCTTAATTCAATGAATATCATCCGCTACACGCACACACACTCACACACAGTTTCTCAGTTGTTGGAAAAACAAAGTTATGTTGATCTTTTGGTATAAGCCAGTTCTCAAAATAGTGGGCTGGGGTGGGGCCAGAGGTTGCCGCGTGTGACCCTGGGTAACATGCTTTATCAGTATCATGCATAGGGCTGCAACGTTTAGTCAACATTGTTGTCAAATGTCGACAATAAAATTTGTCGCTGACAATTATATTTGTCGACAATAGTCGTGACATCACTTGTGTTTTTCCGGGCGCAAAAACACATCCAGAAACATGGCCGGTGATCACATGTAATGTGTGAGGTTATTTCCTCCTATTGTTGTTAATAACATGAATACCTTGGTCATTTTGCAAAGCGGACTTTGTTTTTATGGCAGTACATTGTGCCTGTGAGATAATGTTGCTGATCTATTAGAATGTATTTTTTATTTAGTTTATTTAATTCAATTTTGAGTTAAAATTGTTTAAATCTGTCAAAAATGTTTAAAGTTTAAATTAGGATGAAATATTTTTTAAATTTCAGGCAAAGTTATTTGTAAGTTGATCTATATTTCGTTTTTTAATGTTAAGGATAGAATGTTATGCAGGTGTGTACTTATAACAATTTAATACACAAATGATAATATTTATAGTCACGGCGTAGAGTGGGGGGGTTGTTTTCTTCTTCCGGGGAGGGGGGGGGGGACGGGACATAACAGAAAATAATTGAGAAGCTTTCAATGGCTCTTACACTGTTTAACCATCGGTGGGGAGGCTCATAACCCAAATTTTTGCTCACAATTTGAAGCATAACAAATAGCTGAGAGACAGCTTGTATCCCAAAAAGCTTGTACCCTGAGTTACCAACCTAAGTGAATAAAACCATTGCTAAGTTCTGACTGCACAAATGTCTATTTCATCATAAAATAGTGTTTGTGCGGTTTTGTAATTGTTTGCGTATTCAAACTAGGGCTGGGCGATATATCGATATACTTGATATATCGCGATATAGAAAATGACTATATCGTGATATTCGAGTATACGTTCTCACGCAGTTGCTTTTAGCTGCGGGCATTACACTACAGGCGTTGCTCTCTCTTTGTTGTCTCTTCTTCTCACAGAGACATAAAACAAGCGCACCTTCTTACATACATCACATACGTATACGCCCTCGCGGAGCAGAGAGGTAGCGGCATGGGTAACGTTAGCTGTGGTGCGAGTGGTAATACGAGAGAGAGAAGGTGCGAATCTGGTAACAAATGAAGGAAGAATTAATTCCCAAGAAAAACAGCAGGGGGTCCATCGTTTGGCGGTGGTTTGACTTCAAGTAGGAATATGTTACAGACAACTGTAATTTGTCAAGTGTGGGGCAAAAGCGTTGCTACAAAAAGTAGCATTACTGCTAATATGTAGCATCATTTAAAAAGTAACCTGCTAGAGAATGAAGAGTGCTTACTCCGCATGTCAACATCTCCGTTCAGTGCCACACCAACAAAATGCAGAGGCAACCACATCAACACCGTATTAAAAAAATAGTCAACAACAGAAGGAGATAACGTCCGCAGGAACCTACCACATAGCGAAGGACATACACTATTTGATTTCCTATTATGCAGCTCATTTTTATTTGACAGTTATTGAAATATCTTGTGTGACATCATGCACAAAAGTGCACTTTATTTGTTTTAAACTATTGTAGTGGCGTTCTGTACAAAAAGTTCACTTTAATTTAGTGTTGTTTTGATATGTCATCTTAGTGACATCGTGCACAAAAGTGCACTAATAGCTTGTTTTAAAATGTCTCTGACAATCTTGCACTTTCTGTTTGGAAATGACATGAATGTTTGTGCCACTGCTTAATAACTGTTTAATAAATACAGTTTTGGTAAATTGACTTAGTTGTGATTTCCCTCTCTGCATGAAAGTTTAAAATGAGCATATATTAATGCAGTATGAACAAGAATGTTTTAATGTAGACACATAGAATCATCATACTGCTATGATTATATGCATCAAGTGTTCATTCAAGGCTAAGGCAAAATATCGAGATATATATCGTGTATCGTGACATGGCCTAAAAATACAGAGATATTAAAAAAAGGCCATATCGCCCAGTCCTAATTCAAACTAACCAATGTTGTCAGCGATTTTTGTTGTTTAATGAATTCCCCTTCCTCACAAGACAATTCTGCAAAGGATTGTTCTGTAATCATAATTATGTTAGCATTTTAACACAATTTCCTCTTGTTTAAGCATTTAAGCATCACTATGAAGCCCTGCTCAAAATAAAGTGCATGTTTTAAGTATTCATGAAGAGCACACAGTGATATAATTTGCTTTCACAAAGGAGAGCTGCACCTCATGGTACCATCCACAGTCCACCATCCTGTCCTGATCCAGACTATCACTTGTATATTGTTAGCTTCCTTCAGAGAGTGTTTTTGTCCTCCAAGGCAGCATGTGCTGCATTGTGAATTGCTTCTTTGTGCGAATACTTTTCTGCGGAGAGCGTTGACCTTACATGGTCTCTACAAGCTATTTACCGACTGCGTGGTTGGCGTTGAGGGCCCAGCAGCTCTGGTTGAACTCGTAAGTTTGCTCACACAAAGCTGTTGTTACACACTGGGAGAGCTGGCCCTCCATCAACATTGTTTATGTATAATCTGCCTTGCACATGCACTCAAAAAAGGCATCTGCTTCAATGTCGCAGCCAGTGTTGCAGTCGTCACCTGCTGCACGGCCACAGGTGAGCTAATATTGCCAGCTCCTGAAGGCTGTGCCAACTAATGTAGACCCTGCAGTGGTCACACATAAGTGGCTGTTCTTATGTTAAACCAGTGGTTCTTAACCTTGTTGGAGGTACCGAACCCCACCAGTTTCATATGCGCATTCACCGAACCCTTCTTTAGTGAAAAAAAAATAAAAACAATTATAATTCAAGACATAGTTACATGTTTTTGGTAACACTTTAGTATGGGGAACATATTCTAAGTAACAAAGACTTAATTTAGAGTTTTTTGGACACTAGGGGAACATATTCTAAGTAACAAAGACTTAATATAGAGTTATTTGGGTAGGGGTAGGGTTAGAGCGTTAGGGCCAGGGTTAGAGGGCTAGGGTTATAATAAGGCCATGCCGAATAAGGCATTAATAAGTACTTAATAATGACTAGTTAAGAGACAATATGTTACTAATTTGCATGTTAATAAGCAACTAATTAATGGTGAATATGTTCCCCATACTTAAGTGTTACAATGTTTTTTTACTGGTGCACAAAATGAACCGTGCATGAACATCACCTTGTTCAAAGAACAAAACCAACAGTGCATAAACTCACAACAAATTACACACCTGCAAATCAGTCTGACTTCTGCTGTTGCCGTATCCGTAATACGCCGATAGGGAGAAGTTTTTATTTACACGATGAGTCGGGTGTGTTTTGACCTCCGCCGAACCCCTGAGCCCGACTCACCGAACCCTTAGGGTTCGGTCGAACCCAGGTTACGAACCACTGTGTTAAACTGATTTGTCACACATTTCAATTCCGTTTTTTTATTGTTTGCTTTAGTAAAGTTTGATTTTTGACTCTTAAGCGGAACCATGTTTTTGAGCACCAAATAAGAAATAAATCTTTTGAGAGCAGATATGCACAAACGCTCACTTTTAAAATTGCTGATTTTCGTGACTTATAAACAAAAAAATCTCCTTTCTCATGGTTTTATTGACCAAGAAAAATATCTCCTTTCTCATGGTTTTATTGACCAAACTGCATTCCTGTGACACATGCTGTGTAGCCCACCCTGTGTATACAGCAAACACTAGACTTGGACAAACAAATGCAGACTTTTCTACACATCCTAAAACAGAGCTTTGTGCTCTGCCACCTCCTAGTCAGTTAGCTCCAGCTATGGAAGCTGTTAAGTTTGATCTTTTGGTCATAATGTCACTATTAAAATGTGCAAACAACCCTCTGTCCTCAGGCTTAACTAGACATCTTAAGATAAAGCCTATCTGCCAACTGTCCGTTATCTTGGATGGGATATTGCTATTGCTACCTGAGCCTGCCCTGTGTATACGGCAAACACTTTAATTGTAAAAATAAAAAAAAAAGAAGAAAATAATGCATGCAGGCTTTGCTACACAGCTTAAAATAAAGTCTATAAAGATATGGGAGCTGTAACTTTGATTTTTTTTCCCTGATGCCACTGTTAAGGTGGCATTGATCACAAAACCTCTGTCCTCAGGCTTCACTTCACAGCTTGAAATAAAGCCAACTATCCGTCGGTCAGCTACTGACGTGGGAGCTGAAAGTTTAGTTTTTCTCCAGCTAATAAGCTAACTCAGCATGATGTTGCTGTTAAGATGTTAACGTAACACACTGTAGCTAACATAGCGAATAGTGATGCTAACGTTTGTGTCCTCCTGTCTCATGTATATGTGACATATGGCATCTATTATGTTGGACAAGTGCAGTGATACAGAAGGTATGAGCGGACGTACCGACTATGCACGCCTAATTCTGTCATTAACGTTCATGCATTATTCACTGAGGAAAAAAAAGAGGGAAATCGAAACAAGCCACATCTCCTGGATTCTTTAGCGACATAATTCATGGGGTTCTTCCTTAGCCACATGATACTCCTGCCCCTCCACAATGTTTTTTTTGTGTAGTTTGTGCTCAAGTCTGCTGAAAAATAGTTATGAAAACAAGGTGAAGGAGAAGCCGTTAAACTCCCAGGCCCCTTGAACGTATCGCTGACTGCAGATTAGACTGCATCCATATATGAACATTAGCACTGCTAAACTTTTGTTTTTTTTACAGGTGTAAAATGTATTTGAACTTTATGAGTATGTCTTATCAAGAATCGGAGGGGCCTAACAGGAAGGCTGAAACAGAGTAACCTCATTAGCCTTACATCTAGGCAGGAACAGCCTGCAGGCCAGCAGACACATGCGAATACGCAAAGACGCGTGGGCCTGGACAGAGTGAGCAGCGTCCGTCTGCCTCGTGTAGGAGGATGCACTTTGCACGGACGTGAGCTAGCTGCTTGACAGACAACACCGGTGGGCGGCGGCTTGAGAGAGTCAGCCTTGGATATTCCCTCTTCAATATTACATCAGGATTGTGCTGTAAATAGTCGGGGGAAGGGAGGAGCACCGTCACACAGTCGCATTACACAGCAAACATCTCGCCGCCTGAGGGTTTAAACTCATTTTCTATGAACACTGCCTTCTTAAAAAACCTTAACATCACCCCTGCAAATATATTGAAGGCTGTCAGCCTTTATGAATAAATACATTTAAGGAGGTTAACAAAAATCACTTCTGACGCTCGTCCTGCAAAGCTGGCCAAAATATTGTTGCCATGCTCTTGAAAGCAGCTGGCGTACCATTAGTGCAGAGAAACGCAGCGGAAAAGAACAGATGGCCTCCGCACCTCCCCTCTGTTGTCCGTCCTGCCTGCCCGCTATAGTGACCAAAAGAACCCTGATCGTGTATGGATGCGGTAAATAGCACGGGGACCAGATCTGGCTGCCACATTATTTTATGTGGCCTGCGAAAGCCTGTAAATGTGTCAATAAAGTTTTTATTTTTTCTTGCTAAATGTAATCATTTTGACGGAAAAATGCATGTACTGCATGCAATTGCATATATTTTTTACTTTATTATTATCCAGTAATGCAACACATATATTATCATGCATTTCAAACTTCAAAATAAATTGTTAAATACCTGCTTGACTTACCATTTCAAAGCAAGTTATCTATCAAATTGTACACTGTAAAAACAACTGTCAATTTTACAGTAGAACACTGGCAGCTCACTTGCCTATTTTTAAAATTTTGATTTTAATACTATTACCGTTTTTCCATTTACAGTAATATGCAGTGAAATTCTGGCGAGTGAGCCGGCAGTTTTTACCCTAAAATCTACAGATTACTTGTAGTTTAAAAAATACAATAATTAAATGCATAGGCACTAATGTAGTATCATTAGGCAAATCCTTATATTTTTGTAATCATTTATATTCACTGTTACAGGCGACCCTCTGAGGGCAGCCATACTTGCAATTAGGCCCTTAATTAAAACGAGTCAGACAACCCTGCTTTATAGTATTTTAAACATGTCTCCGAGGCTCCACAATAGTGTATTGTAAGTGTTGTCCAAAATCTAGCCTTGTTGCTGGAATTTAGACTGTTGAAATTAGTTTTTAGTAAGCCCTACAAGGAGGACGTCATTGTGCGTGCGTGCGTGTGTGTGTGTGTGTGTAGTTTTAACACTAATGACCTGTGTTTTTGTGTTTGTGTGTGGCTCCAAGAAGCATTAATGTGCGCTTTTTCCATTTTTAAAATATATTTTCAACGTATTTTTTACATTTTACATATACAATGGTACGTCAACTTAAGAGGGTTTTGAGGTAAGAGTTGTCGGCTTGTTGGTATGCTTTAAAGGCCTACTGAAACCCACTACTACCGACTACGCAGTCTGATAGTTTATATATCAATGATGAAATCTTAACGTTGCAACACATGCCAATACGGCCGGGTTAACTTATAAAGTGCAATTTTAAATTTCCCGGGAAACTTCCGCTTGAAAACGTCTTTGTATGATGACGTATGCGCGTGACGTTACGACGGCAATGGAAGTATTCGGACCCAATGTGTCACCATACAAACTGCTCTGTTTTCATCGAAAAATTCCACAGTATTCTGGACATCTGTGTTGGTGAATCTTTTGCAATTTGTTTAATGGACAATGGAGACTGCAAAGAAGAAAGTTGTAGGTGGGATCGTTGTATAAGCGGCTGGCTACAGCAACACAACCAGGAGGTTTTGTTGTGTTTGAGCTGGATAGCAGACGCGCTACCGTGAGTACAGCTTTGGCTTCCAAACATTTGATCGCTTGCCCGTACGTGCGTGTCGCTATGTGCGTGTCACGTACGTAACTTTGGGGAAATATATGTTTCTTGCCGACGCTGATGGCGGCCGGGGTGTCGTCGAAAGCTACAACGCCCGCCGCCGCTCCGTAGCTAAGTTAGCTTCAATTGTTAAGCTTCGCCAAGCTGGAAATTATTTACCGTGTATTTACATGCTCATGGTTTAATAGTATTGTTGATCTTCTGTCTATCCTTCCAGTAAGGGTTTTTTTAAATTTTGTTTCTATATGCAGTTAAGCACGATGCTATCACGTTAGCTCCGTAGCTAAAGAGCTTCACCAATGTATTGTCGTGGAGATAAAAGTCACTGTGAATGTCCATTTCGCGTTCTCGACTCTCATTTTCAAGAGGATATAGTATCCGAGGTGGTTTAAAATACAAATCCGTGATCCACAATAGAAAAAGGAGAGAGTGTGGAATCCAATGAGCCAGCTTGTACCTAAGTTACGGTCAGAGCGAAAAAAGATACACCCTGCACTACACTCTAGTCCTTCACTCTCACGTTCCTCATCCACGAATCTTTCATCCTCGCTCAAATTAATGGGGTAATCGTCGCTTTCTCGGTCCGAATCTCTCTCGCTCCATTGTAAACAACGGGGAATTGTGAGGAATCCTTCCTCCTGTGACGCCACGCTACTTCCGGTATAGGCAAGGCTTTTTTTTATCAGCGACCAAAAGTTGCAAACTTTATCGTCGTTGTTCTATACTAAATCCTTTCAGCAAAAATATGGCAATATCGCGAAATGATCACGTATGACACATAGAATGAATCTTCTATTCCCGTTTAAATAAAACATTTTCATTTCAGTAGGCCTTTAAATTGCAAGCAACAATTTGAGTTACAAGCATTTGCCGTAGCAAATGTCAGTGAACCCCGTAAGATCCGACCAAAAACATATTGTCTTACTCGCTATTATTAAAGTCCCATGTGTGTACATTGGATGACTGACAGTTTTCAGGCTTTGTTTGAAGATGTGTAGCAAAGTCTGCCTAGATGTAAGAAGGCTTTTGTTATGAAAAAACTGATCATTCAAGTGCCTCTTTTCTCAAAAGTGGTGCAAACAAGGAAGATTACTCTATATATTTGTTGTGTTGCAGTCTTTAGCGTGAAAGCAAAGGGTGTTCCGGGGTCAAGTCCAGAGAGTGTTCATTAAAGATGTACCTAAGGAGGGCCTTTCGTGCACACGTATGATCCTGGAAATGATTGATCAGACTGTCACAGCTCTCTCCAGCTTGTTTAAGGCTTTGCAGGCACTTTGTCAGTGTCACTCCTTGAATGAGTGACAGCACAGACGTCTGCATGCGCTAGCTCGACCTGCCTTCTTTGTTTCATGCATGCAAGGTCTGATTCTGCTATACGGTCTGATCTTGCTGCTATTGGATGCCACTTCAGCTCATGCACATCAAATGTCATAGCAGGGTGTATATACGTGGCACTCCTCCTTCCTTGTCTTCTATTTTAAAGCTCACAGTCGCTCGGTTTGCATTCCGAAGCGGTGAGCTGGTGTAATGAGGCGATTATATAGGGCCTCATGTGCTCTGCAACCTCGTAACCTCGCTTTAGTCTCCCTTTCTCTCTCTCTCTGTGTTCGTTCTGAGTTTAGCCGAGCACCCGGACCCACTTGAAGCCTTAAGGGTGCAGTATGCATTGAGGATTAGAATGAGAGATTAGGAATCCATTCGTCAATTATTTCCTTTTCCACAACTGTTTCCAGATCATGCTGATAATACCTGTAAGCATTTTCTTGCATATTTTGTATACATGGTAGTACCTGTCATTACCAGAAGGGGGCTGAAAAAGCGGTGGTCAATAGATTAATCAAGCTGCTGTTAATAACTCCTGTATTGAAACGAAAGAGTACACTACTTCAGGGGTGTCTAACGCAGGCCACATCAGGCCTGCAGACCGCGAGATGTGTTAGTTAAGTATAAAATAGGGCTGCAAATTTTAATAAACCTGAAGTTCTAAATGTCTCCACTAGATGTTGCAACACCAAGTCTGTTAGGCAAGCAAACGGTTTAAAGCGGGGTCAAGCAAGTACGCCAAGCAAGAGGTACACAGTACTCCTCCAAAATAAACGTGCCGTTTTACGTCTTCTGCTTCAAACACATCATGCTTTGGCACCCAAATTCCCCCCAAAATGTCTCCATCAAAAAGGAGAACAGTGGACGGAGAGTGCAACTCAACTCTCTTGAAATGTTCTTACCTCTGTTTGTATGGTTTGAGTTAGCACAGGATTAATACGTGGAAATGACAAATGAGGTTTTTTTAGTATTTAGTATTATTTGTATTATTTAGTATTTGTTCAATCCCAGATAGGCTGTGACTTAAAGTTTAATGGCTTTGTAGATATACTTAGACAAAGTCTTAAGTTCATTGTGTCCATAGTTTTTAAACTGCACCAATTTTTTCCCCAGAAGTTTCAACTAATTTGAATTGTTTTGTCTAGAGGATTATTTGTGATATGTACATTTTCAGAATGTGCCTGTTGTATTTTTGGCCATGTTCATTTTCAGAATGTGCTTGATTTATTTTTGGCCAAAGTAAAACAAAGAAAACAATCTGAAGTTGTCTTTATTTTGAAGTTATTATGCCACATTTTACCAGTGCAGTCCCCCAAGGAATATATTTTCCTCCATGTGGCCCCTGTGCTAAAATGATACCCCTGCACTACACCATTGTAACCAACAAAGGCGCTGTTTAGTCATTCCTACTCATATGATGTTAACTACAGGAAGATGATCTACGTCCATGCAGTCGTAGAAGCAACGTGCCACCACTCCATACAGCAATATTCTGCGCAATACGGGCATCAAAAGAGGAGTTTAGAACATTCAGAAGACTCTTTAATAGTTTTTTACAGTTGTTTTGAAAAGATAACTGATTAATTGGTCATTTTGAGGCTGTTAAGAAACTCTAGTAGTTAATATCTTCATCTCTTGACTCTAGGACTTCCTACTTTTTCCGAAATACTGAACTTTTTATCAAAACTTCTAAGTCAATCTCAAGTCCTGAAAAATGGCATATCAGCTTATAAATTTACTGTCCAATCCTGTTGTCTGGATGTCATCACCTTATTCTTGGATTAATGACATTCTGATGCTTCAATCAGCAACATCTGCATCCTTGACTTGGCATCTTTCAGCAGCATTTAACTGGCATTGAAAAAGGAGTTGATAGTGTTCATTTTTGCAAAGCTATGTGTTTTTTGTTCATTGTCTGCATAGTCAAGTACGCTAAAGGGGACCTATTATGCAAAACCAACTTTTCTTACCTATTCGTACCTGTTTTTGTGTATTTTGAATTTGTGTAAGTGCCAGAAAATGTGAAATCAAACCATGGAGACATGGCAGAGATATTTAAAAACAATCTTGCCTCCCTTCATACTTCCTCCAAACGAGTCGTTTAAAATCTGCCCCATTTGTTAAACTTTTACCAATGGTCAGTTCAGCGGATATCTTCATATATGTTAGAGATTTACCTGTAGATCGTTGCGCTAGTCTGCCATTGTAGCTCAATGCTGTAGTCAATAAGCTCTTTCTTTTTCTCTATCCTCTTATGGGGCAGACTGGCTCGTACATGCACATGCATCCTCCGCTGTTCCTATTTCTAATACAAATTAATGTATACTTTACACTTATATCTGTCACTAAACTCCATATGGTATTGCTAAAAATTACAATATGGCTGACAGGGAGCAGACACGATCGAAGTGGAGGCACGTAAATAAGAGCGCCCGCAAAACGGCGCATCCTGAAAAGACGATCAGAAAGCGGCTTGAAAACAGTCTGTAAAACATAAATCGATGCAACATTTTGACCAAAGAACCACCATCATGTTATGTAAACCACAAGGAAGTGTTTCAAATGTAGAAAACAAATCTTAATATTTGTTAATATCAAACACGTGACTTCACAAAACACTACACATAGTTGCGCGGTCCACGCGTAACTATGTTCAAAACATACAAACACCTAAACACAAAGGGAATTGAAACCAGAAGTTTGCATGCTACTAAGAATTAAACCCCATTGATAAACATACGTCGATGCCGGCTCTAATTGGAACAATGCGTCAACAGGGGCACCATCTTGAGCAGGGCAAATCCATCTCTATTTACTGCTTTAGTCCACCGAGGCAGAGGTCTGTCAATGATTAATATTTTGGTGCCAGTCGAATGCACACCTGATCGGTCTTACGAAACCCCTACTCAAGATGGCGACCGTGTTGACCTGCCTGACAAACCTGAAGGCGGCATCAGCATAATCATACCTATGAGTAAGTCAGGTCTGAGAGGGACATAAAAAAATGAACAGAATGCCCAGAAGAAAGTCGGCGCAGTGAAAAGGTAAATTTTCTGTATTTAAACTTTTTTTTAAACAATGTAATCGAGCTACTGGTTTAACGAGTTGTTCTTTCCCAGTATTGCATGTGTTTTCCCTGTATTGCATGTGTCGGCCACTGGGCTTTGCTCCCAAAAGTGTCACCAAAATAATAGAATCTGTCTCTTTTGTGATGTGTTGCTTCCAAAATTCTTCCACTCAAAGTTCCTATTTGTCATAACACTTAGCAGCTGCTACGTTGTTGTACAGTGTGCATGATCAAGACGTTTTAATCATTTTAATTTGTATCCACAAATCCACCACTTCCCGCAGAAAAAGTTGCGTTGACCTCAATCGGAATTGAATAATTGCTAACAGCCTAATGATTGACACATCCTCGCCGCCCGTCATCTGGGCCACACGTGTCTTGTGTGGGAGCGGAAGAATGGGAGGTAGGAAGGACGTGGTTAATAGTGGGCACGAGATTGAGAGAGACTACTGCATACAAAAAAAAAGCCAGATTTTGTTAAAACAACATTTTTTCATCTGTCTTGTCTTTTGTTTTTTTGAGATGTCTCACCTTAAAGTGGAAATGTGTGTTAGGATAACTGATTTCCAGGCGCTTTTGAAGAGTGGATCGCTGCCAGCGCGTGGCCCACATTCCAGCGCTGTGACATCTGCAGCAGCTATGGGATATTTTTAGACTGGATGGCGTAGACACACACACACACACACACACACACACACACACACACACACACACACACACACACACACACACACACACACACACACACACACACACACACACACACACACACACACACACACACACACACACACACACAGTACACGCTTTGATGCAAATTGTGTCTTCTTCACAAGAAATTTTTGCATGAGTTTCTGTGTAGAATTGTGGTATGATTGTCCACATTGTTTGTCACTAGCTGTTAGTTTTCATACCTGAAGACATTTAGTGTTATGCTCTTAAAGCCCCAGTCTTACTGGATCAAATATTTGTCATTCAGTCTTGTGTTGATGATGAAAAAGTTAATTTTGCCATACTCCAGAATGGGAATGAATTTTCTAACAACGTAGCAGAGAGGAATGTCTGATACAATAACAAATATTGCCTTGACAATTTATTAACTTACAAATTATTGCCGATAAACAATATTATTGTCAACATTATTTTGAGACCAAATCAACCACTGATGTAATGATAATACATAATAATGTAAGTACCGTTTTTTCAGAACCATAAGGCGCATCGGACTGTACTGGTACACACAAAAATCTATTTTTTACTTCTTTTTTTTTTTAACTAACTAAAACAAATAGACACACTATATACTTTCTTGGCAGGAAAAAATATTGAATATTGTTCTAACTTCATAAGACACATTTTTATTTGTTTGTATTCCATCCATCCATTTTCTAACGCTTGTCCCTCTCGGGTTGGCGGGGGTGGCTGGAGCCTATCCCAGTTGCAAATGTTTGTCAATATTTTTTTAATAAATGCAAATATGGTGATCACTTCGTTACACTTATGAGTTATGTGACGTGACGCCAGTTCACTTCCTGTTGAACACGTGTGGGGGGGGGGGGGGGGGGGGGGCGGCATGGCATGGCTAGGTTGGTAGAGTGGCCGTGCCAGCAACTTGAGGGTTCCAGGTTCTATGTCCGCTTCTGCCATCTTAGTCACTGCCGTTGTGTCCTTGGGCAAGATACTTTACCCACCTGCTCCCGGTGCCCCCCACTCTGGTTTAAATGTAACTTTGATAATGGCTTTCACGATGTAAAGCGCTTTGAGTTACTAGAGGAAAGACCTATATAAATATAATTCACTTCACAAATTCACAACACACCTGTCTGTTTCAACTCGACACTGTGGAGTTGATATCAGTTACTTTGTGCAAGGACAGCACATCTTTTATGTTTAATGTGAATACTGTAGCTTAGTTGTTTAGACGGCAATGTGTTTGTTCATGTTTAGATTGGGGTATGACATTTCTTAATGGGAAAATAAATTGTCTCTTGTTATCATTTTAGCATTTAAGATAGGTAGCAAGTTAATGCTAGTTGGTCTATAATTTCAACGTCTTTATCAATCACAATTTTTTGATAATTTTAATTTATACGATATTATTAAATCGGGAGTTTTACTGCGGTTGTTATTATTACAGTTTATGTGCATGTAAAACCAGTGCCTAGCTGCTGAAACTAATGCAGCTTGTAACAACACAAACACATAGCGATTATCGAGGCTGGCAAAGTTATTGAGTTCTTTTTTTTATTTATCGTTTGGTTAATTGACTTAGCGAATATCTACCCAGGTCTTAAGAGACGTACAGCAGATGTGTTGATTGATGCGATCATTGATGTCTCTTCCTTATTTTTAACGTCCACTTGTTCCTTGTAAAAAAAATGTGTTGCCCATTAGCCATTAATTTGTTTGTTAGTCAGGAGAATGCTAACATGGTCATTTTGGACATTTGTTATGGCGTCACATTAGTACCAAAAATCCAAGCGCGTAAAAACTGTTAACGCGCGCTGATTCTCCACTTCGTGCGCGCGCGCAACACCCTTTTGCGCGCGCATGGTGCCTTTGTGTGCGCGCGCGGTGCCTTCTTGCGTGCACGCGGTGCCTTTCTGCGCGCGCGCTGTCTCGGTCTGTGCGCTGTCATGTTTCATTTTGGTACTTTGGGGGCGGGTATGCTTCTTTCTGATTGGCTTTGAAAAAAAGACAAAAAGAAAAATACAACTTCAAGTAGGTTGTAAAAAAAGGCAGATGAAGTGAAACTATAGCAATGCTTTTCTTTACACTCTCTCATGCACACAGATACTCATGTTATGAGAAGTATATTGTTTTAAAAATATTAACATTAATTGTTGATATTTTAAACATCTTTCAGATTACATTGCTCGAATTCAAAAACCACTTTACTACACAAATATTAGGCCCAATGTGCAAGATTATTCTATTAGTATTAGTTATTTTTATGTTTTATCATATCTTAGCTTATTTTTATGTTTTATCATATCTTAGCCTATTTTTATATGGTCTTATTATATTTATATTTCAGTTTTTATTGTATTTTATTTTATTTTATAGTTTTTCATATTGTAGTTTATTTTTATGTTTGATTATATCTTATCTTATTTCATATTATTTTTGGACTTGTACCTGATGTGTATTTTAATTATTTTTAATCCATTTATTTGATCATCTAGTGTTTCCTCAAAGAGCCCTCTGGATCTCCACGTCCAGAGGGTTCCTGTGATTGGCTATTGTCATTGTGTTGTTATTATTATTATTGTTGTTGTTGTTGTTGGTTGTTTATTTTTATGTACATGTTTGACTGTCTTCATGGGGTGTGGGTGTTATTTCTCATTTTGTTTTTAACTATGTAAAGCACTTTGAGCTGCATTTTAAATGTATGAAAAGTGCTTTATAAATAAAAATGTATTATTATTTTTAGTAATAGTACCCTTACAATCACTCCAAACCAGTTCAATAACTTACCTCTTTTTCAGCCAACATTTTTTTATCCACTTCTTCCTCCGTAAATCTTGATACATATTGACGATGACCCGCCCTGATATACTTCTGATTGCTCAAAGCCAATCAGAAAGAAGGGGCGGTCTAAGCATGCCCGCCCCCAAAGTACCAAAATGAAACATGACAGCGCACAGACCGAGACAGCGCGCGCGCAGAAAGGGTGTCGCGCGCGCGCTAACAGTTTTTACGCACTTGGATTTTTGGTACTAATGTGACGCCATAATTTGTTTACATGAAAACACGTCTCACCCTCTTTTATTTTAGTTTTTATTTAAGTTTTCATTATAGTCCGATACATAGTCACAATACTTTGGTGAATTTTTTCACCCATAAAAGTGCAAATGACTGTTTTGGGTAAGACACAACATTAAAAGCCCATGTTCATGATGTTTCTTTACAAAGTAACGCCGCCACCTACAGTCCCGGCATGCATATTGCAGCCTAAGTTAAGATTCCGTTGCTAAAGGTGGAAAATTATCAGGTGGATTTTGTCCTTGCGTTTTATGTTGGTGCTCATTATACAAACTATAAAAGCTGGCATTTATACACCTTGTTTCAACTTAAAAAAGAAGCAATATAGCTTGGGAACACCAAGTAAAATGTATCTTCTTTGGTTGTGCACTCTTTAATCTTTTGAAGGTGTTTCATGGAAATGAAGTGTAGTTTGTAGACGCTCAGTGGGGGAAGCAAGTGAATGTGATGCCACTTTAAATGTTTTATACGTCACAGCCCAAAATGTGTGAATATATTAAATTATCTTATTTGACATCCTTTACTAGCAATATCCCCGTGGAGGCCCTTCTGTGTGTGTGGGTGTGGGTGTGTGTGTGTGTGTGTGTGTGGTTGTAGAGTTGGATTATACCCATAAGGGGAGGGTTGCCGGGTGACAGCCCACGCCCGCACACACACATACACACACAAACACACACACACACACGCACACACGCACACACACGCACACACAAAGACGGAGTCCCCACGCTCATTAGCAGGACTCCATGAGCCTGCTGGGAGCTGTTCGGGGTGTGTTGGCACCAGGTAGCGCTCGACACTAAGCGTTATTCCTGAAGAGCTCACACCTGAATGAGAAAGGGAGATATAGTACTGGTAATATGACTGTATGATAAAACCCAAATCCACTACAGTTAGGGTGCATTCGTACTTGCTATGTTTGTTTGGGTTTAAAGAAACCCTGGCATGCACCGAACAACAACTCACTTGAGGTAAAAGGTACACAGACCAAAGACACGGGCCAGTGTTAAAATGATGATAAAAGCGCGCAGAAATGGCAAATAAGTAGGAGAAAGTAGGGCTGGGCGATATGGCTGAAAACTGTATCATGATATAAGTGTTTATATTGGTTGATATCAATTATTATTGATATGTTTTATACCTTCTGTAAAATATGTACCAGGAAAAAAATATGCGTAGAGCGATCACTAAAGCAGTTGCTCTGCACTTTACCAATATGTGTGATTAAAAAAAGCTACATTTACTTGATCTACTTACTGAAACCAACTATAGTCCTCTCTAGTGTTGTCCCGATACCAATATTTTGGTACCGGCACCAAAATTATTTTGATACTTTTCAGTACCTTTCTAAATAAAGAGGACCACAAACAATTGCATTATTATCTTTATTTTAACAAAAAATCTTTCGGTACATTAAACATATGTTTCTTATTGCAAGTTTGTCCTTAAATAAAATAGAGAACATACTAGATAACTTGTCTTTTATTAGTAAGTAAGCAAACAAAGGCTCCTAATTTAGCTGCTGACATATGCAGTAACAAATTGTGTCATTTTCCATTCTATTATTTTGTCAAAATTATTAAGGACAAGTGGTAGAAAATGAAATATTAATCTACTTGTTCATTTACTCTTAAGATCTGCTTACTTTCTCTTTTAACATGTTCTATCTACACTTCTGTTAAAATGTAATAATCACTTATTCTTCTGTTGTTTGATACTTTACATAAGTTTTGGATGATACCACAAAAAAGTAGACATCGAATGTTTTATCGAACACATTTTTTAATGATTATGTGTTTTTTACTATATATATTGCTATCGTTTTATTGGCCTAGTCCTAGGAGAAAGTGTTGCAAGTTCTGTCTCTCCGTGACAACAGGGCTTTTTCTGGAATCTAAGACGTTAATCTAGCATTGTGTAAAAATAAAGCATTTTGCCTTGGAAAATTTGAGTCATGTTCTTTATGGCGCATCCTTTAGTCCCGTGACAAAAATAGCAGTGTTAACTGTGGATGTTCAGCCAACCACACTAAAGTGCACACCAAGTGTGTATTTTTAATTTTAGGCCCAGCGTGCCTATAACTCCAAGTGTGAATGCAGCCTTTAAAGGTGGATATTGACGTTTGGATGGCCTCCCTGCAGTTAAACTGTGTTTGACAGTGTTCCACAGGGTTAGATGTGTGTGTTGGTACATTTGGCCCTGTGCCACGCTGGGAAGCCAAGAGTTGCAGTGCGCCGTCCAAGTAATCGGCGCATACATGGCAAGCTTTTGCATACACCGAAAGGGAGTGATTTATTAGATAAGTACAGGACGAAAAATATGACAACGAGGTCATAGACCTGCCGTGGAAACATGGCTGCTGTCACCCATCAGCTCCATCACACGTCGACACCCAGCTTTTAATAACCCCCCTGTCTACCCTTCCTCGCTCCGCTATGCTCTGCAGAGACCCCGTCCCCCAAGAGTGGTGAAATCAAAACAATAGTGCGTGCAAAAGCGTTTGTTTTTATCCACCTCGCTGTCAATATTGTCAAAATATATTAGGAGAATTGGAAAGAGTGAGTGAATGAGGCTATAACAGAACATTTTTAACCATTGAGATTCAATAATGACATTTTGTGCTGATTTTTTTCCTTCTGTGTTGAAAGATTATATGTGAAATGTTTTATTTACATGTTTTTTAATCCTTTAAAATGGCAAGGCTACACAAAAACTGACATTTGTAATAGGTGTATTTAATCATTACTATTACTTATAAATAATAAAACGGTACAGTAATTTGGCAATGAGCTCTGAGTAGGTACTTTTACTGCCATGTAGTGTCTACTTCTACAGTAAGTCCGTCATAAAATAAGTAAAACATCAATACAGTATTTGTTTTCCAATTAGTTGACATTTTGTGCTTTTTTGAGGTTATGTTTACGAGGAACACTTAAAACATTGAAAACAAATTCATAAAACCACAAGTTGATTCAATGGTATTGAAATTGAAATAAGCCTCAAAACATCAACTTTTGTGGCAACTTTTGGAAAAAGCAGCTGCATAATCAGACAATCACAAAAAAGCTTTTAACATGTTAGGCCTTAAAACCAACTATAAGTCAGTAGTTCTCAACCCTTTTTCACCTAGTACCAGCTCAGAAAAAACGTGGCTCTCCAAGTACCACCATATTAACCAACATTAAAATACAATAGCTTAGTAGGCCGAAGTATTCATTAAAAACAAGGCAGATACTTTTTTAAACAAGTATATTTACCACTAGGTGAGCCCACAGTTTGAGGATTACTGCAATAAGTAATACTTGATATGTGCGCTTCAAGGAGAAGTGGTTTAAAAAGTTTAACTCGCTTTAAGTGGAAAACAATATTAATATAAATATTATTTATGTTTATTTTACAGCAATTTTTGAGAAACTGTTCTGGAGCGGGTTTTACTAGGTTCTACCTGTTTGCAAAATGATGTCACAATGGGTTCAGGGGTCATATTATGATTTTCTTTTTGACATTTAAAACACTTCCATGTGGTCTACATAACATATAATGGTGGTTCTTTGGTCCACATGTTGCAAAGATTATATTTTAGAGACCATCTTCAAGCCACTTTCTGACTGTCTCTTCAGGATGCGCCGTTTTATGGGCGGATTTTATTTACCTGGCTCCGTTTCTACTGCATCTTCTCCAAGCCATTTTTGTTGTGGTTTGAAGTGCTTCCATAGAGAGTCTACTGACAGATGTAAGTTAGAACTGTTTGCTACTTTGTATTAGAAATGGCAACAGTAGAGGATACATGTACATATACGAGCCAGTCTGCCCCACAACAATAGGATAGAGAAAAAGAAGGAGCTTATTGACATTGTTTTATAAATATTTCCGCAATGCTTCCACGGTTTGATTTCAATTTGCCGATTCCAAATACACAACAGGTACAAATAGTTAAGAAAAGTTGGTTTTGCATTATAGGGCATCTTTAAGTTGTTTTTGCCTAATCCTGCAGAATAAGAAACGGAGATAAAACATGGTAAAAAAGACCTTAAGGACTCTATTAACCCATAAAAACACACCAACATGAGTTCATAGTTCTTGACGTTGACGTGTTGTTGTGGGTTAGGCCTGATTGCGTCTGTGAAAGTCATTTAGCAGACAGCTGCAGACGTTTTTGGACTTATTCCGTGGCTGTTGGGGCCGGAAGCATTTCTCTCTAAATAGACGTCCGGGGACTTGATATCTCATTACGCCGACATGTTGCAGCGATTACGCCGGAGCTCTCTCTCTCTCTCTCTCTCTTTCTCTGTCTCTCTCCGCGAGCGCTGATGTCACCGCCAGACGAAAACGATCTGAGTCAGCGGCGTGATGGCCAATCCCACACGTGTTGCCTCGCACTCGACTGAAGGAGTGAGTCGGCAGCATTGCAAATGTGCTCCCCCCTCACCGTAGAACGAATGTAATTTGACTTTCCATTATTTATTAACAGCGCTTTTGTTGTTGCTCATGTCCTGATCTCATTTCCTTTAGTCATTAGCATGTTTGACATCAAACACAGCTGGCGCAGCGACGACAGAGACGAGTTAAAGAGCTCGCCATGTTGTTCCTACTAGGCTTTTTGAAAACTCCAATAATAAATAGAGGCTTTTTGCTGCGCTAAACGTTGAAGCCGTTGGCTGATGTCATGCATTTGTGGCTCAGATTGAAACTTGCTAGGGGGATTTTAAATGAAGAGCCTCGTGTCACAATAAAAATAATGTGGCGTGTGTTTGCGACTCCCGCTGACCTCCCCGACAATAAGATCTGCCGCCTCTGTCTCGCCTGGAGCGATAAGCGTCTCACAAACTCCCGGTGGCCCCCGTGATGTTTTTTTCATTTGCTTCCTACCTATTCATCAAGCCCGTGCTCTTATCACCACATCTTGGCCAGAAGCTGTCCTTCCATGCATTGTGATGCTAATGTGTCTCCATGCAAGCTAAGGCTGTGTCATGCTAATGTCGCAATGTGGCACGCCATGGATTACTCGGCTGCGGTGAAATACACCAAATAACCTCTGCTTATTTATTCCCGAATAAAATATGTATGGAATGCTAACAAGCCGTATTGTAAATGCATTTTCTGTTTGTTTCCACAGGATGACAGCGATGGGATCCCGTGGTCGGAGGAGCGGCTGATGCGAAAGGTGCTTTACCTCTCCCTCAAGGAGTTTAGGAGCGCACAGAAACGGCAGTTGGACGGCGATGGAACCACAAACCAAAATGGTGAGTTTACATGTCCTCTTTTTGTCCTTTCTCCATTGCCTGGTTTTAAATGACATCACATCCGGCTCATTGAATATACGTGGTGGTCAAGCCAGCGTCTGTTCTCAATAGCTAATAGGCAGCATTTAGGTCCTGTTTACACTAAACCGGATATGGTTATCGAGGGTAAATCAAACCTAACCTTATCCTTGTCCACACACAACAATGCCACCGTTTAGGACTCCCGCCCCCCTCCGTCCGCCGGCGCAATGCGACCTAGTACGCATGCGTAGAAAATGCACACGTCATAGTCATCCAGTGTTGCTTTGTGTGCAAGTTCTTAGATTTAACTTATCTGAACAATATCCAGTGTTGTGGTATTTCAATTAACTGGAATCCAGTGTGCTGTGGGGCCCTATTGTAGTGAATCACACCTGAGCCATCATACATGAATCAAATCTTCATTAGACACGTAAACAATGTGATAAAGAACATGTTACATCAATTCGAACTAGGGATCTAGATATCTGGTCAGGACACTCTTCACTCTTTTGCCTTCACCATCATTGTCCATTTGTTTTTGGTGGCTTTATATACTCTGGACCTAGACGTTGAGTCCGCGACATACACTACCGTTCAAAAGTTTGTGGTCACATTGAAATGTCCTTATTTTTGAAGGAAAAGCACTGTACTTTTCAATGAAGATAACTTTAAACTAGTCTTAACTTTAAAGAAATACACTCTATACATTGCTAATGTGGTAAATGACTATTCTAGCTGCAAATGTCTGGTTTTTGGTACAATATCTACATAGGTGTATAGAGGCCCATTTCCAGCAACTATCACTCCAGTGTTCTAATGGTACAATGTGTTTGCTCATTGACTCAGACGGCTAATTGATGATTAGAAAACCCTTGTGCAATCATGTTCACACATCTGAAAACTGTTTAGCTCGTTACAGAAGCTACAAAACTGACCTTCCTTTGAGCAGATTGAGTTTCTGGAGCATCACATTTGTGGGGTCAATTAAACGCTCAAAATGGCCAGAAAAAGAGAACTTTCATCTGAAACTCGACAGTCTATTCTTGTTCTTAGAAATGAAGGCTATTCCACAAAATTGTTTGGGTGACCCCAAACTTTTGAACGGTAGTGTATATATATATATATGTATATATTATGGGTGTGGGAAAAATCGATTCGTATTCGATTCGCGATTCTCACGTTGTGCTATTCAGAATCGATTCTCATTTTTTAAAAATCAATTTTTTAATTTTTTAATTTAAATTTTTAAAATTTTTATTTTTTAAATTAATCAAACCAACAAAACAATACACAGCAATACCATAACAATGCAATCCAATTCCAAAACCAAACCTGACCCAGCAACACTCAGAACTGCAATAAACAGAGCAATTGAGAGGAGACACAAACACGACACAGAACAAACCAAAAGTAGTGAAACAAAAATGAATATTATCAACAACAGTATCAATATTAGTTACAATTTCAACATAGTAGTGATTAAAAATCCCTCATTGACATTATCATTAGACATTTATAAAAAAAAAAAAAGAACAATAGTGTCACAGTGTCTTACACTTGCATCACATCTCATAAGCTTGACAACACACTGTGTCCAATATTTTCACAAAAATTAAATAAGTCATATTTTTGGTTCATTTAATAGTTAAAACAAATTTACATTATTGCATCCATCCATCCATTTTCTACCGCTTATTCCCTTCGGGGTCGTGGGGGGCGCTGGAGCCTATCCCAGCTACAATCGAGCGGAAGGCGGGGTACACCCTGGACAAGTCGCCACCTCATCGCAGGGCCAACACAGATAGACAGACAACATTCACACACTAGGGCCAATTTAGTGTTGCCAATCAACCTATCCCCAGGTGCATGTCTTTGGTGGTGGGAGGAAGCCGGAGTACCCGGAGGGAACCCACGCAGTCACGGGGAGGACATACAAACTCCACACAGAAAGATCCCGAGCCCGGGATTGAACTCACGACTACTCAGGACCAGGCACGTGCACACATAGGGCCCTATGGGTGCCTGAGCCCCTGCCCTTTTTTGCCTCGTCTTAAAAAGTGCCCTCTGCCTGTGTGTGTGGTTTTTTTTCTTTTTTTTCTTTAAACAACATTCATAAATTCCTGTCAGGGATGTAAAAAAAAACAAAAAAACAGCGGTACAAAAACTCCACGTTTTTTTGTAATACCGGGTTGTTTGAGTTCGAGTGAGTGAGTAAGTGAGAGGAGAGAGAGCCAAGTTACTGCGCCCCTGAGACGTGACAGTGGAGCAACTTGAACCTGTGAGTTATGGTCTAGTCGCCGTCCACTTATTCAGCATCTAATATGGGTAATATTTCAGAAAAACGCTGTATTATTCTATTATTCAATGTGTCAGCTTCTGTTTTTGCCGGACGTCGGAGCACGGCGCATCAATTGAGCACGGCACATCAAGTCCGCACAGAGCAGAGCGGATCGTGCGGGACAGGAAGTAGTGTACAAAATAAAACACCGGGTTAATTTTCTAAATAAAATGCACTGTGTTTACGGCGAATCACATTTCTCTCACAGTAGAGTTTTAGATATAAAGTTTATTGTGACTTTGCTATTACTGTGTGGGTTAACAAAATAATAATAATGATAATAAGAATAAGAATAATGATAATAATAATAATAATAATAATAATAATAATAATTATTATTATTATTATTATTATTATTATTATTATTATTATTATTATTATTATTATTATTATTATTATTATTATTATTATTATTATTATTATTATTAATAATAATAATAATTTCAGCATTCTGGGGATATAAGTTGTTGGTTATCTGTTAGGAATATTACCATCTGTATTTAAACTTGATTCATGTTGATTATGCCTGCAGCACAATGCCAAAAAAAGAAATGATACAGCCCTCTACTGGCCCCTGGTCCATATGTTTGGCCCTGTATTGCGTTTCAGTTGTTTAGTCTGAGCATTAAGTGAGAAAGACCATAAGTTACAACTTGATGGTGTTTTCATCAAGTTAAGGGAAGAAGGACAGATTTTCACATTGAAGTTTTTTCCATTTGGGTATTTATTTTTGTATTTTTTTTCAAAGTTCATGTTGCACTGTTCAATGTTCAATATTAAAGTGCTTATCTTTAACAATAAATAGCCTAATAATAAACCAGTGTTTTGTTGCTTTTCATGTCTTCCAAGCCTATGATAATGTGAATTAACTCATTATGACCATAATTTGTTGACACAAAAGAAATGGCAATCACTTTTACCTAAAAAGGACACACAGCTAAGTAGTTAGCTTCCTATTAGCAAATTTAATTTTACATTGATTTCCATATTGTGTAAAGGACCAAAAAAAAAATTCCTGCCCTTTTCTGACTTTGAGCCCCTGCCCCTCTATAATCATGTGCACGTCCCTGCTCAGGACCTTCGTATTGTGAGGCAGACGCACTAACCCCTCTGCCACCGTGCTGCCCCAACAACACACTGTGTCCAATATTTTCACAAAGATAGAATAAGTCATATTTTTGGTTAATTTAATAGTTAAAACAAATGTACATTATTGCAATCAGTTGATAAAACATTGTCCTTTACAATTATAAAAGCTTTTTACAAAAATCTACTACTCTGCTTGCATGTCAGCAGACTGAGGTAGATCCTGCTGAAATCCTATGTATTGAATGAATAGAGAATCGTTTTGAATCGGGAAAAAAAATCGTTTTTGAATCGAGAATCGTGTTGAATTGAAAAAAAAAAATCGATTTTGAATCGAATCGTGACCCCAAGAATCGATATTGAATCGAATCTTGGGACACCCAAAGATTCACAGCCCTAATATATACACTACCGTTCAAAAGTTTGGGGTCACATTGAAGTGTCCTTATTTTTTAAGGAAAAGCACTGTACTTTTCAATGAAGATAACTTTAAACTAGTCTTAACTTTAAAGAAATAAACTCTATACATTGCTAATGTGGTAAATGACTATTCTAGCTGCAAATGTCTGGTTTTTGGTGCAATATCTACATAGGTGTATAGAGGCCCATTTCCAGCAACTATCACTCCAGTGTTCTAATGGTACAATGTGTTTGCTCATTGGCTCAGAAGGCTAATTGATGATTAGAAAACCCTTGTGCAATCATGTTCACACATCTGAAAACAGTTTAGCTCGTTACAGAAGTTACAAAACTGACCTTCCTTTGAGCAGATTGAGTTTCTCGAGCATCACATTTGTGGGGTCAATTAAATGCTCAAAATGGCCAGAAAAATAGAACTTTCATCTGAAACTCGAGTCTATTCTTGTTCTTAGAAATGAAGGCTATTCAACTAAATTGTTTGGGTGACCCCAAACTTTTGAACGGTAGTGTGTGTACACACATATATATATATATATATATATATATATATATATATATATATATATATAATATATATATATATATATATATATATATATATATATATATATATATATATATTTTTAGAACGTTTGCCCATCCATCATTCACAGTCCTTGTGTGAGACAGAATCATACATGTCTTTGTCTATTATGTGTGTTCTTGTACAAAGCCGCTAATAATGCAGGTAATGGTGTTCATCTACTATGCTTTGAAAGTGCTCTCAAAAGGCATCCACAAACTTCCAACAACTCTCCATTTATATGTTGTGTCCTGTATATTTATCAAGCTATAGCAACATTATTGTAAGAGCTAACACAGAGAAACTACATTTCTGGCGTCGAGACACATTGCCTTGCTCATACTGCTCCTCCAACCACAAGTGAGTAGTCCGCTACTAGCTAGCTTGAGCTGCTTATAACCTTGGTTGTGACCCTCCATAAAATAAAGAAGAAAAATAAACTTGAGCTGCTTCTGATGCAGTGGTATTCCTTTGAGTTAACATTTGGTCAACTTTTAAATTCCACTCGCGACTAGGGATGATACTCGAAACCGGTTTTCTCGGTTGTTCGATAAGAAAAGAACCGAGTCCTCGGACTCGAATCCCTTTTTGAGAACCGGTACCCGTTATCGAGACCACTATAGTAAAGAAAAAGAGTTGGTTCTTTATTCGAGTCCCGTCCCGACCAGAAATGCTCCGTGTGACATCACAAGAAATGGCGTCACATAGCTCAGTCATTAGGCGCAGATAGCGAAAGCAGGGGAAAAAGCGCTCCAAGGTGTAATAAAGTTCAAAACAAAAGGTATAATCCAATGAATAACTTTACTGAGAGATTTGAGCAGGGTACAAACACATGAAGAACACTTTTACGACCAACCGGAAACATAGCAACCAGGCTAGCAACGTACCTCCTTTACGGCAGCTGTCACAACGTTCTTAAAGCAAGCGCAGCACATACATATATGACATCTCCCTTTTTTAACTTTCGTTTTTCTTTCCTTGTAAACAAAACCAAATCACACTGTATATGTGTTGTCTGTCTAATTATAAATAATGCAGACGAGGCGTGTTGGCTGAGTTCTTGACGTTTACTTTCACAGCGTGCTCATTCTTAGCTGCCGGGTGACGATATGCAACAACACTTTTCGGGGCTACCGCGCATGCTCGTCACTCCCGTTGCATGCTGGGTAGTGTAGTTGTTATATTCCCTAGCTCATAACATCTTTCCCCATATAAGGAAATAATGTTAACTCAAAGTGTATTTCTTTTTTTAGCTTTAACTTTTAATTTTTTTAACATTGTATCCACATTTGCAAAGAACTTTTCTCTTCATAGAATTTTCTTTCAATAAAGAAATAAAAAATGTCAAAGCATCATAACAAACAGTTATGTCAAATAGCAGCAGAAGTGCACTTTTTGGAAAGCTGCATTATTTTCAGTTTTGTGCCCAAGGGCCTGATTTTATTTAACACTATATTATTATTTATACACCTATTGTGATCACAGAGACAGGTTGTTTTTGTGTTACTGTATATATTTGTTTTTCTGAAAAAATCCCACTTAATATACTTTGGGTAACAACAGTCAATATTTATTTATTTTTTTTTATTTTTTTAGGGGGGTAACAGTCAATATTTATTTATTTATTAGATTAAATTGTTGTCTTATATAATAAAAGTGAGCTTTTGTTAAACCAAATATTGTGTGTTTTTTTCCATATACAACCACCTATCTGGACTCGATAAGAGAATCGATAAGGAATCGGTTCGATAAGAGGATTCGATAACAGGCTCGAACTCGATAATTTCTTATCAAACATCATCCCTACTTGCGACAAACCTGATAATGTATGACTCTCAACTTGGCTCAAATGGAATGCAGCATAAGACCATCGCAACACCGATAGGAAGCATTTGTATCTGAGGATTATTATTTAGCAGCTGAATCAGATAGAACCATCTCATCAGTCGTCATCCCATTGAGACCGGACATTGTAATTCACTATTATATCATATGTTCTTATTTGAAACGTTTAGCAATAGTGCTACATAATAACGCTCCAAGGCTTTCACAAAGTCTACCATTAGCGGTAAACACTAAGTGCTCTCTATGTTGTTGTTGACATTGATTTCACAAAGTGCATAGCAACGAATGATACCGTTGCTATGGGTTCTGTGAAATCAATGTGCCCAGGAAAAAAGTTACGGTCATGCTTAAAATGACTGAAATACGCTAAGTTGTACATGTTATCATGAATGTGCCTGTTTCTACATTATATACAGTATTTACTTACAGCATGTACTGTATATAAAACGGTGATGGAGGTTTTTTGATAGTAGTTTAAGTGCTGTAGAGCTACCTCTTACTTGCAGTTCTTTACTATTTAGAATGCACAGAAAAAGGAAATATCTGTGTTCATGCCAAATCGCACAAGAAATAGCTGTTTTTTTTATTTTATTCTCTTAAAAACATGTTTAAAACAGTGGTCCACGGACCGATTGGTACCGAGCCGCAAAAGAAATAAATTAAAAAATTATTATTATTATTTTTTTTTAAATTAAATCAACATAAAAAACACAATATATACATTATATATCAATATAGAGCAATACAGTCTGCAGGGATACAGTCCTTAAGCACACATGATTGTATTTCTTTAAAAAAAAAAAAAATGTGTTCGTGGGGACGGCGTGGCGAAGTTGGTAGAGTGGCCGTGCCAGCAATCGGAGGGTTGCTGGTTACTGGGGTTCAATCCCCACCTTCTACCATCCTAGTCACGTCCGTTGTGTCCTTGGGCAAGACACTTCACCCTTGCTCCTGATGGGTGCTGGTTAGCGCCTTGCATGGCAGCTCCCTCCATCAGTGTGTGAATGTGTGTGTGAATGGGTGAATGTGGAAATACTGTCAAAGCGCTTTGAGTACCTTGAAGGTAGAAAAGCGCTATACAAGTATAACCCATTTATCATTTATTATTTATTCGTGGGACACATTTTCAAGCGTTGACTGGTCCACAGCTACAAAAAGGTTGGGGACCACTGGTTTAAAAGACAAAACGAAATGAGGTTGGACCACACAGTCAAGACGACGCGTACCAATGACGTTTCGCACCACAATGTCAACACTTAACCTAAAAAAGCTACAAAGCCACCGGCGCGTGACGTCGCTTAGATGGCGTCGAACCTCATAACCTCGCTGCAACACCGCGGAAGCGTGAAAACTCCTGTCTTTGTTTGACATGGGCGTCCCCGCACTAACTCCCCTACGTGATGAAAGCACCCAGCCCGCCAGCAGGGGAGGGATTTTGAACTTCACACGCGCCTCAGAAGCTATTCTCAGCTGACGCTAACATGAGCCAGACGAAAGGCAAAGAGAAAAGGGGAAAAAAAGCAGGAGCCAGTCAAATTCGGTGCCCAGCCGAGGAAGCAGTGAGCCTTGTTATCTTGCACACTCTTGACATCCATTGTTTGCGCACTCTCTTCATTAGAAAGTCACACCTTTGCCTCCTATTCTGTCTTAAGTGTGTCTGTCAGGCATCTCCTGCAAAGCTCCTTGGGGCCTTCTAAGCCCCTGTGGGTAGCTGACCTTATCGCCTGAATAGAAATGACTTGTTAGTGCAACTGCCATGGGCAAACCCCTTGCCGTGTTAGTGGACTTAGAACCAGAACCGTAGAACCATGGGTACATGTATGACACTATTGAAATAAGTCACTTTTCCCAGAAGTCAATCAGTATCTATGTTCAATTAGCGTCTCAATCATAAACAAGAAGGGTTCTATAAATTGGTATCCTTCTAGGATACTTGGATTAATAATTAAATAATGAAAATGTTATAATCATTAGGCAAGGCCAATTATTTATTGACAATTAGTAACCAAGTAATTAAAACAATTTGCTTGATGGCGGCAAATGTTTTCCAACCAATCAAGCTCACATTATACACACCTGTGCTTGCCAGTACCATAAAAGGGTGTGCCGAATGTCCCTGTGATATGGCGAAACACCACTCTAAAGTTTCAGTGAGTGTTTTGTTTACTAACTTCACCACTCTCTTGCTGAGCCTTATGTATTTTAGATGACGTCAATTAGGATACTGTGCATCCAGAAAGTATTCACAGCTCTTCACTTTTTCCACATTTTGTTGTGTTACAGCCTTATTCCAAAATGGATTAAATTCATGACAATGTAAAAAGTAATTTCACATTTTTTTATTTTGCAAATAAATAAAAAATAAAACAACAAACCTGCTCAGTGGCCTTGTGGTTAGAGTGTCCGCCCTGAGACTGGAAGATCGTGAGTTCAAACCCCGGACGAGTCATACCAAAGACTATAAAAATGGGACCCATTACCTCCCTGCTTGGCATTCAGCATCAAGGGTTGGAATCGGGCGTTAAATCACCAAATGATTCCCGAGCGCTGCCACCGCTGCTGCTCACTCTCCCCTCACCTCCGAGGGGGTGAACATGGGGATGGGTCAAATGCAGAGGATCATTTCACCACACCTAGTGTGTGTGACAATCATTGCTACTTAACCTTTTGACTTTAACAAAGGAAATTGCATTTACATAAGTATTCACAGCCTTTGCTCAATACTTTGTTGATACACATTTGGCAGCAATTACAGCCTCCAGTCTTTTTGAATACGATGCCACAAGCTTGGCACACCGATCGTTGGGCAGTTTCGCTCATTTCTCTTTGCAGCACCTCTCGAGATCCATCAGGTTGGATGGGAAGCCTTGGTACAGTGCATCGTCTAATAATGAAACCCCCCAGAAACCGTTTTTACAGTAATTTAACCAGTGCTTTCAAGCAATTACAAAAATTAGTGATTAATTAATTTATGACCTGTAATCAATTAATCTGTATTCCTAAATATTGCTGAGAAAAGCCCTCAATTTGAGGCATTTTCATACAAGTTACATCATTATAAAGATAGATATATTAACAAAAAAAGCTTCTTCTTTTTTTTTAATATACTTGAAAAGATGCAATCTGTTATACGGTATTTACTAAAATTAAACGTCAGGACTATAAAAAAAGCTGAAATTATATATTTTTTTAAAGCATTGTCTACTCTAAGCTAAAAACAACACAACATTAATCAATCAATGTTTACTTATATAGCCCTAAATCACGAGTGTCTCAAAGGGCTGCACAAGCCACAACGACATCCTCGGCTCAGATCCCACATCAGGGCAAGAAAAAACTCAACCCAATGGGATAACAATAAGAAACCTTGGAGGAAGACCGCAGATGTGAGGATCCCCCCCCCTCGGGCGACTGGTGCAATGGACGTCGAGTGGATCTAGCATAATATTGTCAGAGTCCAGTCCATAGTGGATCTATAGGGACGGCGTGGCGAAGTTGGTAGAGTGGCCGGGCCAGCAATCGGAAGGTTGCTGGTTACTGGGGTTCAATCCCCACCTTCTACCATCCTAGTCACGTCCGTTGTGTCCTTGGGCAAGACACTTCACCCTTGCTCCTGATGGCTGCTGGTTAGCGCCTTGCATGGCAGCTCCCGCCATCAGTGTGTGAATGTGTGTGTGAATGGGTGAATGTGGAAATACTGTCAAAGCGCTTTGAGTACCTTGAAGGTAGAAAAGCGCTATACAAGTATAACCCATTTATCATTTATCTAACATAATAGTGAGAGTCTAGTCCATAGTGGGGCCAGCAGGAGGCCATCTTGAGTGGAGACAGGTCAGCAGCGCGGAGACGTCCCCAACTGATGAGTGGTCCACCCCGGGTCCCAATTTTGGACAGTTAGCGCCTCATCTGTGGTCACCGAATCTGTGCCCCCTCCACAAAGGAGAGGGGGGCAAAGCAGAAAAGAAACGGCAGATCAACTGGTCTAAAAGGTGGTCTATTTAAAGGCTAGAGTATACAAATGAGTTTTAAGATGGGACTTAAATGCTTCTACTGAGGTAGCATCTCTAACTGTTACCGGGAGGGCATTCCAGAGTACTGGAGCCCGAATAGAAAACACTCTATAGCCCGCAGACTTTTTTTGGGCTCTGGGAATCACTAATAAGCCGGAGTTCTTTGAACGCAGATTTCTTGCCGGGACATATGGTGCAATACAATCGGCAAGATAGGCAGGAGCTAGACCGTGTAGTATTTTATACGCAAGTAGTAAAACCTTAAAGTCACATCTTAAGTGCACAGGAAGCCAGTGCAGGTGAGCCAGTATAGGCGTAATATGATCAAACTTTCTTGTTCTTGTCAAGTCTAGCAGCCGCATTTTGTATCAACTGTAATCTTTTAATGCTAGACATAGGGAGACCCGAAAATAATACGGTACAGTAATCGAGACGAGACGTAACGAACGCATGAATAATGATCTCAGCGTTGCTAGTGGACACAATGGAACAAATTTTAGCGATATTACGGAGATGAAAGAAGGCCGTTTTATCATCACTCTTATTGTGTGACTCAAACGAGAGAGTTGGGTCGAAGATAATATCCAGATTCTTTACCGAGTCGCCTTGTGTAATTGTTTGGTTGTCAAATGTTAAGGTGGTATTAATAAATAGGTGTCGGTGTCTAGCAGGACCGATAATCAGCATTTCCGTTTTCTTAGCGTTGAGTTGCAAAAAGTTAGCGGACATCCATTGTTTAATTTCTTTAAGACACACCTCCAGCTGACTACAATCTGGCGTGTTGGTCAGCTTTAGGGGCATGTAGAGTTGGGTGTCATCAGCATAACAGTGAAAGCTGATCTCAGCGTCGCAGTGGACAAAATGGAACAAATTTTAGCGATTAAAACATATACAAACCATAAACACACTTCTGATAGGTCTTTAAGTTTATTATGACTATTTTACACTATTTGTTGGATATAATTCAACCTATTCCCACTATTTAAAGCTGCCAACATCAGTTTTGTGACATTCTACGTATTATCTTTGTGCCTCATGGCGCTTGTATTTTTGCTCTCAGTCAAGCACACTAAGAGGGCTAAACAACTTGCAGGCATACAGAGAGACTAACGTTAGACATTACAAGCCATAGCGTGCTAAATACAACTGTAATTAATTAACCACAATTAATGCTTTAATTTGACACCCCTAAATACAACATGATTCCTCAAAGTGTACAAAGTATTAACATTATATGTTAGGGTTTGGGCGCTTTGTCTCGCACGACGTAGTCTTAGTTGATACCTCCCACATTTCCTGCCTAATCCCTTTGGTATTCAATGTGTCAGAAGCAGCCATCTTGCCATCTTCACAGCCACATTAACCCTCGCCGCTGGCAGCTGTCTGTCATGCGCCCTCTCTGATGACGTTCCTTGCTTTCTCTTCGTCCTTCACTTTCTCCGCGTGCAGTGGTTTCCATTAAACATCAATACAGCTCTGGCTGCTCCCTCTTTTTCCCCACTTCCTGTCTAAACGATATCGGTCACTCTCCCCTCCGCTCTCGCTGAAGCGTTCTTCCTCTTCCTCCTCCTTGTCTAGCCATCTTTTTTCCACACAACCATTTTTACCCCCCCAACCCCCAGCCTCTCCATCATCATGAGTGCCATTGATGGAGTATCTGGATGGTGTCCAACGACCAGGAGGAGCTTCCCATTAGTCTGCCTGCGCTTTCTCTCTCTCACTTCCGGTCTCGTGTCCGTCGTCCTCATGTGTTTAATGCTTTTCTTTTACTAAAGCTGAAAGAGTTGCTTTGATGCTATGGATTTACCGTCTTTACCTCGCAGCAGGGACGCTGATTTTAAAACCCTGTTTGCCCCTTTTGTTCCGGCCCGCGTCGTGCAGCGAGTCCAGACGAAAGCAAAGACTTATATAAATGTCGTTGTTTCTTTTTGCCTTGTGCCACAATGTTGATTGTATGCAGGCGGCTCGCAGGGTTTGTTGTTTTAGTACGCTTGTTTACAAGAACAAAAGTCTTAACAGTACAACCATTTGGGTGGAATTCTGCACTTCCTATTATTAAATGACTGCCAAATGTCTGCTAAACTAATTGCAACTATGCATTTCATTGCTATTAAAAGCCTCCCCTGCACATGCGGACCCCCTCGTTCCCAATTACGCGTGCCGTAGCTCTCATTTTTGTATTACGCTAGCTCTCTCTATTGATATAATAAACAAATGAATTTTTGCTCAAGGGATGGTCATTACGGTATAATAAGCCCCCCCCCCCCCCCCCCCCGCCCCATCACAGCCCAATGATGTGCAGTGTTACGCTATGCACCTCCGCTCGTGCTTTCTCTTGAGAATTTGAGGTAAACGTTGCGAGGCGACGGGCTTAGTTAAGCACGCATAAATCTGATTAGCGTCAGCTATCAGGACTTTGCGCATCACTTCCTGTTGCCCCCATCAACCTCCATCGCCCTTGCAACACAAGGATCTCCCCCTCCCTTTCCCGTCTACAGCGCTGCCTCTCACATGGGCACTCATGTGCAACATGCACATGTCAAACAATCCGTTTGGGAAGAGATGGGAGGAGGGTAATGAATGGGCCGCTGCTTGTTTGTTTGCGTTCTTCTGGGACATCAAGCGTCTGCCATTTTTTTCCCCAAGTACAATTAAAGTTAATGAGCTTGTTCCTTTTTGCAGTTTTACCCTACAGTCGTCAAAGATCCTCTTTGTGACTCGGAAGATTACGTTCACACTGCATTGGTAAGATGTCCAATTGGAATTTTTTTTTCAAATCCGATCTTTTTATGTAGTCGTTCACATTCCAAAATTGTGATGTCTAATGTGAACGCAATCTGAGCTGCATGCAGACATGACGTCATATGTGCTGCTATGTTTACGGAGGCAATCATGGATCCATTTCTAGTAGGTCTCAGTCCAGGCACATTTATGGTAATTTCAAGTGGGGATGTCCGATAATGGCTTTTTGCCGATATCCGATATTCCGATATTGTCCAACTCTTAATTACCGATACCGATATCAACCGATACCGATATATACAAAACCCTATGAACAAAACTTGTACTTCCAGTTCAAGGCATTAAACAAAAGGAAATACTGTAGATGTTCAAACCACAGCACCTGCAGTGAGCGAATAATCCAAAAGATGGGACCATAGCACAAACAATAACACACCTTGTACTGTCTCTGGTTGTTTCATGAAAACTATTTGTTTAAAGGCCTACTGAAACCCACTACTACCAACTACGCAGTCTGATAGTTTATATATCAATGATGAAATCTTAACATTGCAACACATGCCAATACGGCCGGGTTAGATTAGTAAAGTGCAATTTTAAATTTCCCGCAAAATATTCTGCTGAAAACGTCTCGGTATGATGACGTTTGCGCGTGACGTCACGGATTGTGCGGACATATTGGGACACCATTGTAGCAAGCTATTAAGTCGTCTGTTTTCATCGCAAAATTCCACAGTATTCTGGACATCTGTGTTGGTGAATCTTTTGCAATTTGTTTAATGAACAATGAAGACAGCAAAGAAGAACGCTGTAGGTGGGATCAGTGTATTAGCGGCTGACTACAGCAACACAACCAGGAGGACGCGCTACCGTGAGTACAGCTTTGGCTTCCAAACAGTTGATCGCTTGCCCGTCCGTGCGTGCCGCTATGTGCATGTCACGTATGTAACTTTGGGGAAATATATGTGCTGTATGAACTTTACGGAGGTGAACGGTACTTTAGGCTGTGGGATTTAGTGTGTTGTGCGGGTGTTTGAATTGTATTGGTGGGTTATATGGACGGGAGGGGGGAGGTGTTTGTTATGCGGATTAATTTGTGGCATATTAAATATAAGCCTGGTTGTGTTGTGGCTAATAGAGTATATATATGTCTTGTGTTTATTTACTGTTTTAGTCATTTCCAGCTGGCGTGGCGAAGTTGGTAGAGTGGCCGTGCCAGCAATCGGAGGGTTGCTGGTTACTGGGGTTCAATCCCCACCTTCTACCATCCTAGTCACGTCCATTGTGTCCTTGGGCAAGACACTTCACCCTTGCTCCTGATGACTGCTGGTTCGCGCCTTGCATGGCAGCTCTATCCATCAGTGTGTGAATGTGTGTGTGAATGGGTGAATGTGGAAATACTGTCAAAGCGCTTTGAGTACCTTGAAGGTAGAAAAGCGCTATACAAGTATAACCCATTTATTTATCATTTATAATACCAGGTCCCACCCGCCTCTCACAGCATCTTCCCTATCTGAATCGCTTTCACTGCCATCTAATCCTTCACTCTCACTTTCCTCATCCACAAATCTTTCATCCTCGCTCAAATTAATGGGGTAATCGTCGCTTTCTCGGTCCGAATCGCTCTCGCTGCTGCTGGCCATGATTGTAAACAATGTGCAGATGTGAGGCACTCCACAACCTGTGACATCACGCTACTTCCGGTACAGGCAAGGCTTTTTTATCAGCGACCAAAAGTTGCGAACTTTATCGTCGATGTTCTCTACTAAATCCTTTCAGCAAAAATATGGCAATATCGCGAAATGATCAAGTATGACACATAGAATGGACCTGCTATCCCCGTTTAAATAAGAAAATTTCATTTCAGTAGGCCTTTAATACAAAACATTATGGCTGTTAACAACAACGATCAATTAACTGCACCGTTTTATAAGCCGCCGTATTCAAAGCGTAGGAAAAAAGTTGTGGCTTATAGTCTGGAAAATATGGTTTAGATACTTCAAAGAAACGATTTAAATCAAACAAAAGGCCTTCGTGCCAACTGAGACATTTCCAAGCAGTGATTCACGGCAAAACCTGTAGGCTCGTCGACTCCTCGCCTCAAACAGGAAACATAGCTTGGCAATGCTCCGGCCTTACTCATCTCGCTCGTTAACCTGACTTCCTAACCGCAACAACCTTCGACTGATGACTCTTAGACCTTGGCGATCAAGTGCTGACCTGTTGTGAGCTGTGTGAGATCACATCATTGTGTGTGTCCTGTGAGATCAAAGCTTACTTTAAATCACATGTTCCAAAACACAATCACTTTAATCCACTCAAGTTGATCCAAAGTCAACCTAACCTTTTTCTCAGTTTAGTGGATTAATCAGGGAGTGCAGGTGACACCTCAGGCCAATGGAATTCTGTAGGCGGGGAAAAAAGCAGTCGATAGCGGACCAGAAAGGTTAGTAAAAAAGGCGTGGTAGCGTTGTTGTGCTCCGCGCAACTGGGAGTCCTGGTTTGTTTGTACAGCATCAAATAACTCAACAGTGTGCCAAAGTATTGACGCTCCAAAGTTGTCCACTTCCACATTTTTCAATTTTTCTGCCAAAAATAATCTTCCAGTATTTCGTTGTCCAAGCATTCAGTCGACTTAATTGTTGTACTTTCTCTTTCTTCCTCTTGTTAAATCACACCATGAGACAGCTTTATAAAGTTATTTAGCTTGTGATACCATTTCATCGCGCTTGTCTCCCCTAATTATCAGTGACTTTCTACCGCCAGCGCCTGCTGTTTGACCTCATTTGAATTCTCACCGCCGATTGTTGCCTTTGATTTAAGAAAGTGTCTTAAGGGGGCTTGTTGGAGTTGTTAGGCTGCTGAATATTTAAATAGGCTTCTTGCAGTCGGAGTTCTTGCACCATTATCTTCCTGCATTTGTTATTCCGTGTCAGATGCTCTGCTGCTCTTTTAGCGCCGTCTGTGCATCTCATCACCTATTCAGTGAAAGTGAAATAATCATGTTGTTATGCTATCTTTTACCAAGGCAAAGACGTGTCAAAGGTCCCACAATACTATTTTAAACGTGTGTTAGCCTTGTTGCCGAAATTCAGACAGTTTAGAAGTGATTTTTGAAAAGCCCTACTGGGAACATGCCGTTTTTGTGTCTGTAACTTTAATGCTAATGAGCTGTTTGTCGACAAGTGTGTGGATCCAAGAAGTGTACTTTATCAACTTTATACATATACCGTATTTTACGGACTATAAGGCACACTTAAAATCCTTTTTTTCCCTCTAAACTCAACAGTGTGCATTATAACCCGGTGCGCCTAATGTAAGGAATGTTGAGCTTACCCACCTCAAAGCTATTTTATTTGGTACATGGTGTAATAAGTGTGACCAGTAGATGGCAGTCAACCATAAGAGATAAGTGTAGGCTGCACTATGATGGCAATATGACTCAGGTTAGCAACACCAACATTTTAAATGTTCCATTGAAAATATAGAACATTACACACGGCGCTCAAAAATCTATCAAAATGTTTTAGTACCACTTTGGTAAGCTATGTTCTATATGCTTAATGTTCTTCAACATACGAGTGCTATTATGGTGTGTGTATAAGGTAAGACATATTATCTGGCGTTTTGTTTTGTAATATTATGCAAAAGAAACTTTTCTTACCTTCTAGTACCTGCTGATCTGTATTTGGGATCTGCATGGATCCTAAAAAATTGTGCGCGTCCGCCTTTGTAGTCCGTGCCGACTCCGTAGTCGATAAGCTTCTTCTTTTTCTCTTATCTTCTTGTTATGGGACATTCATCCTCCGCTGTTGCCATTTCTAATATAAAGTAGTGTAAAGTTCTTACTTATATCTGTCGGTAAACTCACCATGAAAGCGCTAAAACATACCGGTGTAGTGAGTTTACAATAATCACCCAAGGAACTTTAGTTATTAGAGTTCCGGTTGGACGGTTTTTCATGGGACACATTTCCGGTGTTATTGTTTTCGGATGAGGAAATGCTGCTCCGTTATTGATTTAAGTAATGTCTGAATGTCATTAAAACAGTTAGCTCCATCTTTTGACACTTCTTCCACTCCCGTTCTTGCACGCTACACTGCTTCAACAAAGATGACGGGGAGAAGACGCTGTCGAAAGTAAATAAGACCGCCCACAAAACGGCGCATACGAAAGTGGCTAGAAGATGAACTGTAAAACATCTATGAAACATTTTTGACCAAAGAACCACCACTACATGTTATGTAGACCACAAGGAAGTGTTTTCAATTTAGAAAAAAATAACTATAATATGACTTCTTTATTGCACCCTATAATCCGGTGCGCCTTATATATGAAAAAAGATTTAAAAAAATAGACCATTCATCTGCAGTGCGCCTTATAATCCGGTGCGCTCTATGGTCCGGAAAATACAGTACACTGTAACACTGAACTTGTATGACATAATAGATGCTATACCGTATTTTTCGGACTATAAGTCGCCGTTTTTTTCATAGTTTGGCCGGGGGTGCGACTTATACTCAGGAGCGACTTATGTGTGAAATTATTAACACTATACCGTAAAATATCAAATAATATTATTTAGCTCATTCACGTAAGAGACTAGACATATAAGATTTCATAGGATTTAGCGATTAGGAGTGACAGATTGTTTGGTAAACGTATAGCATGTTCTATATGTTATAGTTATTTGAATGACTCTTACCACAATATGTTACGTTAACATACAAGGCACGTTCTCAGTTGGTTATTTATGCGTCATATAACGTACACTTATTCAGCCTGTTGTTCACTATTCTTTATTTATTTTAAATTGCCTTTCAAATGTCTATTCTTGGTGTTGGGTTTTATCAAATTTATTTCCCCAAAAAATGCGACTTATACTCCAGTGCGACATATATATGTTTTTTTCCTTCTTTATTATGCCTTTTTGGCCGGTGCGACTTATACTCCAGAGCGACTTATACTCCGAAAAATACAGTATATCACATATTGTAACATTAAGGAGTGGGTGAGGAGGACACAAACGGTAGCAACACTAGCCTAGCTGTATGCGCTACAGTGTTTTCTAGGGTTGCGCGATATAGACCATTTAAACAATATAAATAACAATAGTTTGTATTGCTATCTTCATATCGTGATACTGCATGTTGATGACATATTGTAGCTGTCTCCCGCAAATTTGACAGTGCAAGCGAACGACCACGTCCTCAATACAATGTATCATCCTCGCTCGCGAGTTTAGGGCTAACTTCCTTTAACAGTGCAACGCTGCTTTTAAGTTATTGATCCTCCCATCCATGGCGACAAACTACATTTCTTACTATATCATTATCACTGGAGGATCAAGAATAGCTAAACAAGCTACACTACACACCATATGAGGATACAAGAAGGTAGGCTGACATCTAAGGGTTTAACGGTACACAAAAACTTCGGTTCGGTACGTACCTCGGTTTAGAGGTCACGGTTCGGTTCATTTTCGGTACAGTAAGAAAACAACAAAATATAAATTTTTTGGTTATTTATTTACCAAATTTGCTAAATCTTCCACCAAAAATATTTTTCTTAGTGAAATATTTGATGTGAAGTAATCGGAACCTTGGATAGGTCAATAATTCATAATAACATTGATTTTGATTGAATATTATGTTTTGAGCAATGACAGTTTGAAAGGAAAAAAAACAGCTTTGTTTTATTAGTCAACATTGCAACTTTTTCTAAATTACATTTAACCTTTAAGATTTTTTGTTTTACTTTTGTTATGTTTTTGTTTATTTTAATCGTATTTTTAGAATGTGCTGTGGGCCTTTAAAACATTAGGTGTGGGCCGCAAATGGCCTCCGGGGCACATTTTTGACACCCCTGCTACAGATAATAAAAAATTTGACCTGATAAATCTATCGATAAAAAGCAGAGCCTGGCGACGCATGCGCGTTTATCATAACTCTCTCGCTCTCTCTGTCTCTGCCCCTCCCTCGCGAATGCTGCTCACCTCCACCATTTGTTTCGTTTTTAACCCCTTCTAAACCCTAAACGTACATTGAAAATACACGCAACCCTAACTCAAAATGCCGGACATTTGAGGCATTTAAGAAACTCCGCCCGGACAGCCCCGCAAAAGAGAACATGTCCGGTGAAAAGAGGACATATAGTCAGTCTATCGTAGCCCGGTCGCTGCTAGCATGCCGTGTGTTGTGCCTCGGTGTGCATTGTTTACACAACGTGCAGTACGCTACTTAATATGTCCATGTGGAAACTTGTTCGGTACACCTCCGAACCGAACCGAAACCCTCGTACCGAAACAGTTCAATACAAATACACGTACCGTTACACCCTTACTGACATCCTATATTTTGTGGCGTACCACAGGGAATTAATACTTGGACCAGAATTGTTCAATCCCTATATAAATGACATTTGTAAAGTTTGAAAGGACTGAAAGTTAGTATTATTTGCAGATGATACAACTGCATTTTGTTCAGGAGAGAACACACCGAAGATAATACATATAATAACAGAAGAAATGAACGAATTAAAAAGATGGTTTGACAAAAACAGACTATCTTTGAATCTCAGTAAAATTAAAATAATGCTATTTGGTAGCAGTAGAACAGAAAGTTGAACACAAATACAGATAGACGGAGTGGATATTGAAAGGGTAAAATAAAACACACTTTTGGGTGTAATAATAGATGATAAAATGAATTGGAAATTTCATGTAAAAAATATACAACATAAAGTAGCAAGAAACACGTCAATAATGAATAAAGCAAAACATGTTCTAAACCAAAAATCACTTCATATTCTCTACTGCTCACTAGTGTTATCATATGAGTTATTGTGTAGAAATATGGGGAAACACCTACAAATGAGCGCTTTATTCACTAACGGTGTTACAAAAAAGATCAATCATAATAATACATAATGTTGGATATAGAGAACATACAAACCCTTTTTTTATTGTATCACAATTATTGAAATTCAACGATTTGGTGCATTTGCAAACAGCTAAAATTATGTATAAAGCAAACTATAACCTGCTACCCAAGAATGTACAACAATTCTTCTCAAAAAAAGAGGACAAATATAACCTTAGAGGAAAATCTAATTTAAAACATTTGTATGCACGTACAACACTTAAAACCTTTAGCATATCCGTATGTGGAATTCAATTATGGAATGGATTAACCAAAGAAATCAAACAAAGCGCCAATATGATTCACTTTAAGAGACTGTTCAAACTACAAGTGTTCACAAAATACACAGAACAAGAATTATGATGAACATCTTGAACCCTTTTTTTTTTTTTTTTATTGAGACAAAGATTGTTTATGTATTTAATATTTGTTTGCTTACTATGGTGTACTATTTATTATTTATTTGTTCACTGTTCTGTTACAGAGAACAAGGACATTGGATAAAATTGCTATGATATGAAAAGGGGTAGGATTAAATAAGCTCTGCTTCTTCCTACTCCTTTTCGGACGTGCTGTAATGAAACAACTGGAAATGTGTGATGCATTACCAATCAATGAATCAATCAATGTTTATTTATATAGCCCTAAATCACAAGTGTCTCAAAGGGCTGCACAAGCCACAACGACATCCGCGGTACAGAGCCCACATAAGGGCAAGGAAAAACTCACAACCCCAATGGGACGTCGATGTGAATGACTATGAGAAACCTTGGAGAGGACCGCATATGTGGGTGATGGAGCTTGAGAGGTGCTGCAAAGAGGAATGGGCAAAACTGCCCAAAGATAGGTGTGCCAAGCTTGTGGCATCGTATTCGAAAAGTCTTGTGGCTGCAATTGCTGCCAAAGGTGCATCAACAAATTATTGAGCAAAGTTGTGAATTTTGAGGTTTTTTTATTTATACTAAATTTGCTAACATTTCTACATAGTCCTTTGTCAAGGGGGTGCTAAGTGTACAATATTGAGAAATAAAATGAACTTTTTTGATGAGTTTTGAGAAAATACAACTGGAGATGACACAATATGTTACTGCATATGTCAGCAGCTGAATTAGGAGCCTTTGTAAATCGTTTGGAAATGATTATATTATCAGTTATATACAAAATCATTTATGTCTAGATATATATCGTTGTGGCAGGAGGCTGCAATATGTATCGCCAAGTATTTTAGGCCATATTGACCATCAAAACGTCATGCTAGTAGGTTAGCCTGTTCCAGTGGTTCCCCAACTTTTTTTTTTTTTTTTACCCAGTACCACCTCAGAAAACTTTTGGCTCTCCAGTACTGCCATAATGACCAACATTAAAATACAGTAGCGTAACCAGGGTATCCGCAGGGTCTTAAAAAGTCTTAAATCCAATAACTTGAATTTAAGGCCTTAAAATGTCTAAAATTGTCATAAAGGGACTTAAATATGATTTTGAAAGGTCATAAAAATCTATTGTTACTTTTATTTAAAACATGCATAAACTTCAGTCTCACTTTGAAATGTTTTTTCCTTCAAGTCTTTGGTACTTTTTTGCCAGTATCGATGTGAAATTGGTCTTAAAATGTATTCATTATGGTCTTATAAATGATAAATGGGTTATACTTGTATAGCGCTTTTCTACCTTCAAGGTACTCAAAGCGCTTTGACAGTATTTACACATTTACCCATTCACACACACATTCACACACTGATGGCGGGAGCTGCCATGCAAGGCGCTAACCAGCAGCCATCAGAGGCAAAGGGTGAAGTGTCTTGCCCAAGGACACAACGGATGTGAAGGTGGGGATTGAACCCCAGTAACCAGCAACCCTCCGATTGCTGGCACAGCCACTCTACCAACTTCGCCACGCCGTCTTAAAAAGGTCTTAAATTTGGCTTGTTGAAACTTGCAGAGACCCTGGTAACAGGCCTAAATATTCATTAAAAACAAGGCAGAGGTTTTATTTAACAGGTATATCTAATATTTTTGGCCACTGTAACCTTACACACAATTTGAACAGTAACACTGTTTGAATATCCAATTAAGTGATTCTTTGGCATACCACTAGATACCACTGGACTACCGCGTACCACTCGTACCACACTTTGAAAATCACTGGCTTATTTACACAAAATGATGAAGCTCACTGCTCTCTTGTCTCTATAGTGAATTGACGGATAGTTGGTGGACGGTTTTGGATTTATTTTAGGATGTGGACCAAACCCTGAGGCAAGAGGTTTCTCCTTAACAAAAGCGAGCGCCTTTTTTCTGAAAAGTGCAGCAAACAAGTGAAGGAGCTGTAAAAAGGGATCAATAAAAAGCCTCTTTTGCACTTTCCGGGACATTTTCATTTAAAAAAGCCAAGTAACAGCTATCAGCGAATTAGTAAGGCGTCCTTGTTTTATAGTGAATTTAACAATCTTGTTCTCCCTCTTTTTAGGCTCCTTAGCCAACGGGCAGCTAAATGGTTCCGGGTCATTGGGCGGCCGCAAAGATGGCGGCTCTTTGCACGCTTCCAGCCTGGATGAGAACAGCGAGTTCTGCGAGGACAGTCCCACTAAGAAAAGGTAAGACTGCTTTTTTGTGGATTTCCTAATGCTTTCAGGTATTACTGCTTCTTAGTTGAATATACAAGCCACTTGTGGGACCTGCTGCTTTTGTTCATTGTCTCTTTCTCTCTAATTCCTCTCCTGGGGGTGGCAAAATCAAGTTAGAACACCAAAGCGAACATTTGGAATATCGCCGCTTTCAACTAATCCATCATCACTAACCCTCTTATTCTTACTGCTCTTTATTTATAAGCAGCCAATCTACTGTAAGTTGGCAGGTGTGTGTGTGCGGTTGTTGTGTTTTTGTTCCCTTGCACACATTGACAGGCCATCAAAGCGTGAGTGTAAAGCAAGGGGCGGAGTCTCGAGGGGGCGCTAAGGCGGTAGCAGGCAGCAGATGTCCCTCTATAATGAGGAGCCCATACATGTAGCCTCCATTCACGCCAGCACCTGCCTCCAGCCCTCCTCGCCGTCACCCGATACTGTAAATGTAGTCCTGTCATTACCAGCTTGTCTACCTGGATGTCAGACAGTAGGCTGATGAGAAGACTTGTAAAGTGTTGACTGGTAAACATTTAAATATTTAAAAAAAAATCATTTTAATCCATAAGAACACTGGTATTAATTTAAAAAAAAATGCATTTAATTTCTATTATTTGTAATATTATTTTTGTTTAACTTTAAAACTTCATATTCAAGTCTGGTATTTAGCTGTAGTTTCCAGTTTAACTTTTTTCAGGCTTCTGATTGGCTAAACACTGAACTGCTCTTTTTATTGGAATTTTGCCTATCGTTCACAATCATTATGAAAGACATGACGATAGATGTTTTTGTTTTTTTTGCATTCTAAATATTAAACAAATGCAATCCAAAGTCAGCTTACAATGGAGCCTTTGGGAGCTGCCACATTTTGGGAGCTGCCACATTTTTCAGTCTCCATTTCCTAGATTTTTACCATTGTTTTAATAATAGTGCCTTTTCCTGAAATGACTGTCTTCGGGCTTCTAATTGGCTGAAATGTTTATTAGCCTTCACATGTATTCTTTTTCAGAAATGTCTTTTTTTTCTTGCTTCTGGTTGACTATATGGCTTGACGACTTAAGACTATAGCACCACCTGTTGCTTTGGCAAACGTTTGACAGGAACAGGAAGTAACCTGCTCTCTTGTAATGGAGCAAAGCATAAACAGTCCTGCACGCTACTGGGGCAGTAAGGTGCAATTTGCACCCTAACACTTGTCTTCTTGGCCAGAGCGTGGGTGGAGTTCAGCTCGAGGCCACCCTGCTTGGTGGTTTTCATTAGTTTCACTCTCTACACACACTCACAGCAGGATGAATGAAGAAAGGCTTTCTATCTGATGCTAATGAAACTCAAGCCCAGCCAGCACTTGGCAGCACCCTCTTAAAAAGTGTATTAAAGTGTGAAGGGTGACTGGGGCGCCCTGGCATGGCCGTCCCGCACTGTTGTCCAGTAGTGCCAGCAGCTTTTGCACCTGGCGGCATTTCCGCTTCCAAGTCGGACTGCAAAGAATAAAATGAAGGGATGTAGAGCGTAGACGGGACAGAAGGGACAGGTGCTGTCGTTTATTCAAATTTGGCAGGAAACGCCCTGCTTTAGAAGTCTTTGAGATTGATTGTGTGTTTGCCTTCCCATGCTCCTGATTTTTACAGCATAAACAGAGTGGCAGCAGAAAAGCCTTTTAAATATGTCCAGCCTATTAAAGACATCCACTGCGCCCCACTGGGCCGTTCCCTCGCCAACGTGCAACTTCTATGCATCATCTCTACCAACGTGGTTTACTGACCTACTTTTCTTTCATTTCTTCAGTCCTGCAGGTATTATTCCCTATATGTTATTTTACAGTCTCCATTTTCCAGATTAGGTCCAATAACATTTTTTGTGTTAGTCCTGGAAGAGGTACAAACTGATTCTGTGAATTCCATGAAGTAGCCCTAGTGTGGATAAATGGTTCTCAAACAAGTACCACCTCCAAAGTAGTTGGCTTTGCAACTGCCATCATTTTTGATATCGTCACTTAACGCCACAGTTTAGCGTCAAGCATGTTGTTGGTACTTACAGGTCATTGGCTTGTATTCAACTTTGTCTCGAAGTCATTCAGCAAGTCTTTGCTTAGTAAATTTGTATTTGTGCAGTTATTTTATATGGATATCCCTCATCTCTAATATCCCAAGTTGTTATTTATAGTTTGAGAATAAACATTGTAGATCACAGGCCTGCCACATCCTTTTTTTATATGGCCCGCAAAAGCCTAGAAATGAGATTTGTCAGTAAAGTACTTTATCTTTCTTTACTAAATGTATTCATTCTTACCATTGTCACAGAAAAAAATGCATCTTATAAAGGAGTATTTCTTAACTATTGTTATGCTGCAAGCGCCCCCTAGAGGGCCACCAAAAACTATTTTTCTCAGCTGTGGTCCGTATGGGCCGCGGTGGTGTACTCAGTTGTGAAACACTTTTCCACAGATTGTGGCAGTAATGGCAATCTCAAACAAACAGAAGAAGTCTGGAGCTAAAGTCGTAAAGAAGTTTCTTAAACAGAAAAATTTAATGACTAAAATTTTCATTTGCACTTGAATTTTATTGACGGTTTTAAACATATTTATTTATTTTAGCACTATACAATTGTATGTATATTTATTTTTTATCTGTTTATGAGCCTCGTTTTATGCAGCATATTCGGTTGGTACTTATTTTTTTAATCAGCCTGACCTTAGCCTCAGGTTTATGGATTAAAAAAATAACACTCTTTGTTATTAACACATGGTTTTATATAATTTGACAAGGTTGTGAACTGTAAGTCGGTTTGATATAATTATTGAATATAATTAAACTCTTGTGTAAGAATACTAATTCAGTGTTAATATTTCAGTGGCCCTTCTGTAGTGGACAAGTTTGGTCCCAACATCAAAAAGGTTCAGAACCTCTGTTTTAAAAAATCTAATATTGTAATGAATACTATATTAGCATACATTGCAAGCAAGTTACCTATTAAATTGTACACTATAAAAATAATATATTTTACAGTAAAAAAAACCTGCCAGCTCAGTTTCCAGAATTTTACCATTAAAAAATACAGTAATGCATCGTAAAAAGAAAAAGTTGTTTTACTGTAAAATCTAGATTTTTTTTTAGTGTACAGTGGACAGCCCAAAGTTCGATGTGGCCCGCAATGAAAACAAGTTTGTCACTTAAGGCAGTGGTTCTCAAATGGGGGTACGTGTACCCCTGGGGGTACTTGAAGGTATGCCAAGGGGTACAGGAATTTAAAAAAAATATTCTAAAAATAGCAACAATTCAAAAATCCTTTATAAATATATTTATTGAATAATACTTCAACAAAATATGAATGTAAGTTCATAAACTGAATATTAAATCAAGTAGACTATTCCATTCATTACCATAAACCCAGAGTTTCCCCCATGCCATGATGGTTTGACCCTCATTAAAATGTCTGTCAAAAAGAACTGTGAAAAGAAATGCAACAATGCAATATTCAATGTTGACAGCTAGATTTTTTGTGGACATGTTCCATAAATATTGATGTTAAAGTTTTATTTTTTTGTGAAGAAATGTTTACAATTAAGTTCATGAATCCAGATGGATCTCTATTACAATCCCCAAAGAGGGCACTTTAAGTTGATGATTACTTCTATGTGTAGAAATCTTTATTTATAATTGAATCACTTGTTTATTTTTCAACAAGTTTTTAGTTATTTTTATATCTTTTTTTTCAAATAGTTCAAGAAAGACCACAACAAATGAGCAATATTTTGCACTGTTATACAATTTAATAAATCAGAAACTGATGACATAGTGCTGTATTTTACTTCTTTATCTCTTTTTTTCCAACCAAAAATGCTTTGCTCTGATTAGGGGGTACTTGCATTAAAAAAAAATTCACAGGGGGTACATCACTGAAAAAAGGTTGAGAACCACTGACTTAAGGTGTAAATTGTACCTTGTTGCCATAGAACAGATATGGGCAAAGGCGGTCTTTTTTGAAGCTTTAAAATTTTGTAGTCGCTCACAATGGCGATAAGTCAATTTCCAGCTTTTATTTAGACCAAGCTCTGCGGTACTTTTGTAGAAATCGATTGTGTAGTTATTGCAAAAAACAGACGGGGAGCTGTAGCAACCTGATGCGTGGAACCAGGAGGTCTAACGCAGACTATAAGCAGAAGATTGAGGACTTATTCTAGAGCAACATCTCCAGGCAGGGGGTCCAGCACACAACCAACTACAAACCTAGCCACTTCTCAACCGACGTGGGCGAACCTCAGCTGATTGAAGAGCTGAACTCTCTCTGTGCATGCTTTGAGGCAGCGCCAACAGCACTAGCCTCACCATTAGTATCAGCCATGGCCACACCTCACACACAAACCCACATCAGCATCATCCTCAAGGAGCACGAGGTGGGACGCAAACTAATGGCAGTGAACCCGAGGAAAGCAGCCAGGCCAAATGCTGTCCCAGGACGGTTGCTGAGAGACTGCGCTGATCAACTGGTGGGGGTTTTCACCAAGATCTTCAACCTGTCCCTGTCCCAGGCCACTGTCCCTTCCTGTTTGAAAGTCTCCACAATCATCCCAGTTACGAAAAATAAAAATATCTGCTGCCTGAACAACCACCATCCAGTGGCACACCCCCATGCCGAGCTGCTCTTTGTGGACTTCAGTTCGGCATGTAATACCATCCTTCTCGATAAACTGGTGCTCAAACTATTAGACCTAGGATTACCGCACCCCACCTGCTTTTGGATCAAGGACTTCCTGTCCGACTGCCCCCACAGGGTGAGGATAGGTCCTCACACCTCCACAACCCTCAGCCTCTGCACCGGGTCCCCTCAGGGCTGCGTGCTGAGCCCTCTACTTTATTCCCAGCAACTCCATCATAAAGTTCACAGACTACACCACCATGGTAGGTTGCATCTCCAGGGGTGACGAGACTGCCAAGCGCAATGAGGTGGAGCTGCTGTCAGTGCTTTGCAAGGCCAACAACATGCAGCCGAACAAGTTGAAAACTCAGGTAATGGTAGTAGGCTTCAGGAGGAAGAAGACCGACATTCTGCCCCTGCACATCAATGGGAGCTGCGTGGAGAGAGTCTCTGTCTTCAGATTCCTGGGCGTCTACCTGGAGTATTACCTGTCCTGGAGAACTTACACCACGATGATCATCAAGAAACCTCAACAAAGACTAGCTACTTCCTGAGAATACTCATGAACTACTATCTAAGACGGACTCTGCTTGTGTCCTTTTACCACTGCTCCGTGGAGAGCATCCACCTACTGCATCTGTGTGTGGCTCCTCAGCTGCACAGCCGCAGTGAAGAGTTCCAGAGGGTCGTCATTAATTGATTGATTGATTGATTGAGACTTTTATTAGTAGGTTGCACTATTACAGCCCAAAAGATAATCGGGTGCCCTCTAACTTCCCTGGAAGAACTTTACCACTCGCGCTGTCTTTAGAAGGCAGTCAAGATCCTCAAAGACCCATATCACCCTGGCAAAAACACAATGTACGGCTGCACTAAGGCGAGCGCTTCAGCCCCATGCTTACCTGGACAAATAGACTCAAGTTTAGCTTCTACCCCAGGGGCATAAGGGTACTGAATAAGGTATAGCTATTATTAACCACCACCACTACTTTACTACTGTACAATACCAGAGCAGTGTGCAATATTCAATTTATGTTTACATTCATACTCACTCCCGTGCAATATGTTTATACCCATGTTTACTTCCCGTGCAATATGTATACTGGATATCCACGCAATGTGTTTACATCCATGCTGACCTGTGTGTATTGGTGCCCAGATTACCTACTGGTTATGTTTATATTCCACAACTTACTCTGTACTTATTTATGTCTATTTAATGTCTCATTGCTGTTTTATAGTGTTTTAGTATTTTATTACATGGAGCAGCTAGGGTCTTGCATTTCACTTTCGTTGTAAATGTACAATGACAATAAAGATCATTCATTCATTTATTAATTGGTTACAAACCGCAAACAGTGTCATTCCAGTGTTTTTGTCCTTGTGGTACGGCCAATTGTGTCACATTATTTTAATTTCCACATCCATCAATCTTGCATCTTTTTGAGTGTTTTTTTTCCTCAAAGCTCACCATGCTTGGTACTGCTTTTTCGTAAGGCTTCGATTGAATCTGTTAATGCATTTTTTGCGTAGTCTTGGAAGACAAGACATAATTTATCACTTTAATGCTTCTGCCGCACGGCCATAATGTCATGATGTCATGTAATTGTGTCCTAAGTGCCGGTCAATGCAAACATTGGACCAGATGCCAGCTGCTGGGAATTTTTTAATTTTATATTCAGCATTAAAAATAATATGAGATTAGTGTGAACAACAATCAGTCTTGGATCTTTTGGAGATTTTTTTGACTTGTAAGCTCTGCAGCCAAAGAGTGTATTCCACTTATGCAGACTTGTAAAGCCACATAGTGTGTGTGTCAAGTGAGTGGATCAGAAGTTGAGTGCTCCTCTTAAACAGATTCACTTGTGCGCTCTTCCCCCCTCTTTTGTTTCTCTCGCCACCGAAACCCACTTTTGGCTTCGTGTTCAGCCAAGTAACACACACACACACACACGCATACACACGTACACACTCTTTCAGCTGCTGCTGCTTGTTTTGTTTCCACTTAATGAATGCCAAGTGTGCAAACACACACACACGCACACACACACACACACACACGCGCACGCACACACGCACGCACGCACGCACGCACGCACGCACGCACGCACGCACACACACACACACACACACACACACACAGTTCTTGTCTACCAATAAGCCTTGTCAGTAATGCATAATCACCATTTCCATTTAAGAGGGATTACATGCAAGCACACACACACACACACACACACACACACACACAGGCGTACACAGCGAGGACCATAATGTGTCTATTGATTTGCTTTAAATGAAACTGCGAGGAACCTACATGTGGCGCAGCATGTAAATAAAGCACCGTGGGTTATCTATATATGTACAGTATTTTTAGACGGCGCTTATGATATGACATTTTAGACACACACAGGAAAATATATAAGCTTGTTTCTACACCCAAATTGTCAAGATACATATATTTAGCATTTGTGGCTGATGAGCTGTGGTTGCTATTTCCTAAATTTGTGCATTCTACTCAGTTTTTTCCCCAAATAAGTGGTGTTCTGATTTATAGATATGTAGTATATTTACCTGTGTAAAACTAGCTATGCCAAACCTCTGCTGTTATTTTTTACAAATATGAATGAAATGAGTTTATTTCGGTCATATAGTCAACCATTTTGTGTGATCAATTTAACAGCACAGATTATACATATTAACAATCATACACGTACACACACACAAAGAAAAAGAATGTCAGAAAAAGGAATAGGCTGAAGCCAAGGCTTATATTTGCCTATCCTATACATTCACTGCAAATTAAATTGCCTGGAACATCAACGTTCAAAAAATCAATGGAATGAAAGTAATCGTTGCTATATTTTATAATTTTCCATCATTTCACCTTTCAAGGCTTTCTTAAACCTTAACAAAGAACAACATGTCTAACTCATCACTGAGCTTGTTCCACAATTTAACTCCTAAAACTGAAATACATTTGTATTTTATATTCGTTGTTATTTTACATATTTCAAAAATCAATCAATCAATCAATCAATCAAATACACTGCATGATAGCGTTATTATTAAATCCCATAAGACAAAGTGAATTGAAATTTCTCACTCAGCTCCATAACACACCCACTGTAGTTTTGGGGTGTTGCGCTGAATTGCCAAAATTTTAAACCCTTTTAGGGCAGTGGTCCCCAACCACCGGGCCGCGGACTGGTATTAAATCAACATAAAAAACACAATATATACATTATATATCAATGTAGATCAATACAGTCTGCAGGGATACAGTCCGTAAGCACACATGATTGTATTTCTTTATGACAAAAAAAAAAAAAAATTCCCATAAAGAAGAAGAGGGTGAGACATTGGAGCAGACGGAAGCCCAGAGAGTGTGATTTGGTCACGAGGAAAATCTAAAACTTTTGTGCCAAGATATGATGAATTAATGGAGTGCCCAGATCAACTGGAAACGTCCCTGGCCGGTTTGACCAAATGGACAACTGTCCATCAAATGAGTCACTATACCATTGATCATCATACATGCAGCACATCACCGTACACTACAGTGCATACGCTGTCAAGCCAGCTGTGTACAAACAAAACATGAAATACTTTACATCTCTGCGCTGCTGACCTGTCTCCGCTCGGGATGGTCTCCTGCTGGCCCCACTATGGACTGGGCTCTCACTATTATGTTAGATCCACTATGGACTGGACTCTCACAATATTATGTTAGATCCACTCGACGTCCCCCCCTACGGTCGCCTACATCTGCGGTCCTCTCCAACGTTTCTCATTGTCCCACTAGGTTGAGTTTTTCCTTGCCCTGAACCGAGGATGTCGTTGTGGCTTGTGCAGCCCTTTGATACACTTGTGATTTAGGGCTATATAAATAAACATTGATTGATGACATTGATTGATATACTGTAGTATGATCATGTTTTTCAGTCAGTACAAATTGGTGTCATATCGTTAATGTGTTGTGCATTTCAAACTCGTTTCGTGTTGACGTAAAAGCTAGCTGATCACTTTCCGTAGTTAGCTTTTACGGCTAATAGCGTAGCACTACGCTAGAAAAGAGTTCCTCAGTTTTCGCTCTTACAATAACAATGTCGCTACAGTTTGGTTATTATACAGGTTACGGAATGTAAATGAAGTATTGACGGTTTTGAATGCATTTTTAAAGTGATTTAGTGGCACTGCTAGCCACCAAGAACGAGCTGATTTTTAAATGTTAGAAAGCTGAAAAAATACAGGAAAAACACGCACTCTCCAAAAAACTTCATAAAACAAAAATAAAGGGATGCACGGCAAAAAATGTACCGTATTTTCCGCACTATAAGGCGCACCGGATTATAAGGCGCACCTTCAATGAATGGCATATTTTAAAACTTTGTTCATATACGAGGCGCAATTATAAGGTGCACCGCATTATAAGGCATATAGAATAGACGCTACAGTAGAGGCTGGGGTTACGTTGTGCATTCATTAGATGGAGCTGCGCTAAAGGGAATGTTAACAAAATAGTCAGATAGGTCAGTCAAACTTTATTAATAGATTACAAACCAGCGTTCTGCCAACTCTGTTCACTCCCAAAATGAATAATCAGCTGTTTTATTATTTTCCCCGAGGTAAAGTCAGTGACGTGGTGTTTTGTTATCTTTTAACAACAGCAAGGTATAACATGTAGTGCAACATTTATATCACATAGTGGAGGGGAACTTTTCCCTGATTCAATTAACACGTAAAAACAGTGATACTGTTACGGTAAATCAAACGTTAGTGCAATCACAATATAGTAACATTCGAAATAGTGCAGAGCAATAACAATATATCAATAACTCAACGTTTCTCAAACGTTTATGTCACACAACACAACACACAAAATAAACATGTAAAGCTCACTTTATGAAGTTATTCCTCATCCACAAATCCCTCGAATTCTTCTTCTTTAGTGTCCGAATTAAACAGTTGGGCGAATACGGCATCCAACATGCCTGGCATCGTCTCGTCGAAATCGTCATTAATCGAGTCAGTGTCGCTGCTGCTCTATTCCCGTGTTCTACTGCGTGACTGATCGTCTTAAGTTTAAACTCTGCGTCGTAAGCGTGTCTCATAATAGGAGCCATTTTGGGGTCTTTACATAAACAAACAAATGGAAATGAAACGGCACGCTTCGCGCAGTCATATACCCCAGCATGCACCGCGCGCTTCTTTTTGTTCTACGGGGGAAAATGAAGACGGGGGAAAATGAATCGGCGGCTGCTTACCGTAGTTGCGATTGATTGATTGATTGAAACTTTTACCTGTTGGAGGCTCAATATTGGTCAATATATAAGGCGCACCGGATTATAAGGCGCACTGTCAGCTTTTGACAATATTGGAGGTTTTTAAGCGCCTTATAGTGCGGAAAATAAGGTACTTAACGAAAAAGCAAGGCCAGCAACACTCATGGCCCTGCTAATAATGTTAATACAAATTGCGCAGGCGCTACCAAACACAGACCGGTTTCGAAAATGTCTTCGTCAATGTGCCGGAAAAAACCCAAAACCTTTTGTCTTCCTGTCTCTCATAATGATTGTGAACGATAGGCAAAATTCCAAACTTTTTGACTCGGGGGGCCGCAGTGGGCGAAAACATTTGGCCGAGGTCCGAAAGCAGACTGCATGTAAAGTAACAATATACATACACACATAAATATAGCCTATACATATGTGTACATATATACATATTATATTAATATATTAAATATATATAATATATTAGTTATACAGTTCTGAAGCTAGTGTACTTGTATAGATATTAAATATATTGGTAATATAATTAAATAAGCATCTAAATAAATTTGATGTTGAAATCACTACCCTAACTTCAGTTGTTTTTTCATTATTTATTACAATTATGTGTGCCGTCTCAGAGTGACCTATGATCACATTTACACAGCTGTTTTTACACGTAATCTGAAATCACAATGCTTTATAAGTCTGCATATTAATTTCATACCAAATTGAAGAGGTAAGTTTGCCAAACATGTAAGAATACAGTACAACCTGCAGTAAAACCATATTTTCGAGGGTAATCGCCAATAAGCTGTTGAATGTATATGCGCACACGGACACGCACACACTTATACACACTAATATACACTTGACAACGCTTTTTTCGCCGCACAGCAGAGCATTGGTTGTGACGTAACAACAATCATTTGTAGAACAATAACACTTCAGTTTGCATTGATTAAAGCAGGGTATAACAGACTGCATAACAACACATACCGTCAATTACTTAAACTTTAACAATTCCCCCACATCAGACCGTGACGACAATTCAATATGAAGTATAAACGATAAACCGTTGAATATTAAGAATATGTGAAAGTTCGACTCCTACCTTGTTTACTTCCCTGGCGACCTCCTTAAAGTTTTGTAATCAATCAGAAATATCAAGCAGCTAAAATGCGGCAAACATGGAGAGAATGTTTTGCAAATAATTTATCATGCACTGTCATTGATTTGTATATGTGTAATTTTGAATTATGTATAGTGATTGGACGAGTTTTATAATGTTCACAAAGTTCAGTGAGCAGAAGGTGGGTTATGTGCGACCGTGTGTTGACTTTATTTGTTGGTTATAGTTATTTTAAACCATGAGTGAGAAAAGTTGTTTGGATTGGGTCATATAAACTATATAACTATAACAGGTTCACAGTCATTGACCATCGATTCTGCCTTCGCTCACATGAGGGCGGTAAGAAGACTCTGATCAAATTCACAGGTGACCACAGTTAGGCACAAATACGGCAATCTTCTTGTTAAACTTGTGATGTCTCGCCGGTCGCACTGAAGACTTCGGCGGGTCGTAGTTTGAACACACCTGACTTAAGGCTTACCACAGCCTGGGGTCACTATAGCTGCTGGTAGAAAAACACATATAGTCAGGTGGTTAAAAATACATTTTAAACTAAATACTTTATTCAGCCCATACTCTACCTCCAAGGGTAAATTGGGTTTGAGAGCCCTGCTCTAATGATTATACATCTTTAAAGATATATAAGATAATACATGTATGTTAGCATATATTCCAAATAATGTTTACCACAACTCACAGGGAGTGCCACACATTACATTTACATGTAGCAATGAAACATGAACTTTATGACATTTTATAACAGCTAGATGTCACTTAACTTTGTTCGTAATGCACTTCAAAAAGTAGAAAATATAAGTAATGTAAAAGGATTATACTTGTTCAGTCAATTTAACTCTTGCAGTCATTAAGTGGTGTAATTGGATAAGTGTGTACGTATTTACTAACTATACATTTTACAGAATCAATTAGCCTGAAATTGTCTGTCTGAAATGTGTTGATTGCAGTCACTCACTCTGGAAATATGAGGTCAGAGGTTATAAGAAAGGTCTAGAGGGGATTAGCAAATAGCCTTAAGTAAGAGACCTAGATCAAACATAGCATGTGTGGTGCTTTGTCTTTATGCCTGGGAAGGACAAATTCCAAACATCTGGCCAAGTATTGGTGATGTGCATTAGCATTTATAAGATCCATCTTATAAGTGGATAAGATATACATATATATATATATATATATATATATATATATATATATATATATATATATATATATATATATATATATATATATATATATATATATATATATATATATATATATATATATATATATATATATATATATATATATATATATATATATATATATATATATATATATATATACAGTGCCCTCCAAAATTATTGGAACAGTGAGGCCAGTTCCTTTATTTTTGTTGTAGACTGAAAACATTTGGGTTTGACATCAAAAGATGAATATGAGACAAGAGATCAACATTTCAGCTTTTATTTCCAGGTATTTACATCTGGATCTGATACACAACTTAGAAGATAGCATTATTTGTAATGGAAAACAACATTTTTAGGTGAGCAAAAGTATTGGAACATATAAACATAAAATAGATTTAAGTGAATAAGACTTAATATTTAGTTGCAAATCCTTTGATTTCAATAACTACATCAAGCCTGTGAGCCATTGACATCACCAAACTTTTGCATTCTTCTTTTGTGATGCTTTTCCAGGCTTTCACCGCAGCCTCTTTCAGTTGTTGTTTGTTTAGGGGGGTTACTCTCTTCAGTCAGTAGGTCAAATGCATGCTCTTTTGGGTTTAAGTCTGGAGACTGACTTGGCCAGTCTAAAACCTTCCACTTCTTGATCCCTGATCAACTCCTTTGTTGTTTTGGTCGTTATCTTGCTGCATGATGAAGGATCTCCCCATCAGTTCGGTTGCATCTTTCTTTAAATTAGCAGACAAAATGTTTCTGTAGACTTCTGAGTTATTTTGCTGCTGCCATCATGTGTTACATCATCAATGAAGATCAAAGAGCCTGTCCCAGAAGAAGCCAGGCAAGCCCAAGCCATGACATGATGTTTCACAGATGAGCTTGTATGTTTGGGATCATGAGCAGATCCTTTCTTTCTCCAAACGTTCGCCTTTCCATCACTTTGAAAGAAGTTAATCTTTGTCTCATCAGTCCCATAAAACTTTTTTCCAGCATTTTTGAGGCTCATCTCTGTACCTTTTGGCAAATTCCAGCCTGGCCTTCTCGTACTTGCTAATGAGTGGTTTGCAACTTCTGGTGTAGCCTCTGTACTTCTGTTCATGAAGTCTTCTGCCAACATTAGATTGTGATACTTTCCTTCCTGCCCTCTTGAGGTCGTTGCTGATGTCACTAACAGTTGTTCTTTATGGCTGTCACAATGTTTCTGTCATCAACTCCTGATGTTTTCCTTGGTCTACCTGTTCCACGTCTGTTGCTTAGTACACCAGTGGTTTCTTTCTTCTTCAGGACATTCAAATGGTTGTACTGGCTATGGCCAATGTTTGTGCAATGGCTCTGATTGATTGTCCATCTTCTCTCAGATTCACAATTGCTTCTTTTTCACCCATAGACAGCTCTCTGGTTTTCATGTTGCTTCCACCTCTAAATGCAGTCTGCACAGGCAAAACCTATCCTACCCAATCTGAAACTGAGCTCAGACATTCAGTGCTATTTATTGTTTGAATTATCAATGTATTTTGGAGACAACTGGGCAACAAAACACACCTGTCAGTCACATGTTCCAATACTTTTGCTCTCCTGAAAAATGGGTAGGTTGAAACAAAAGGTGCTATCTTCTAAGTTGTGTATCAGATCCAGATGTAAATACCTGGAAATGAAAGCTGAAATGTTGATCTCGTGTCCCATATTCATCTTTTGACTCAAACCCAAATGTTTTCAGTCTACAACAAAAATAAACAAATTGGACTCACTGTTCCAATACTTTTGGAGGGCACTGTATATATATATATATATATATATATATATATATATATATGTATTTATATGTGTGTGTGTGTATATGTGTGTTTATATATGTATGTATGTGTGTATATATGTGTATATATATGTATGTGTGTATATATGTGTATATATATGTATGTGTGTATATATGTGTATATATATGTATGTATGTGTGTATATAAGTGTATATATATGTATGTATGTGTGTATATATATGTATGTGTGTATATATGTGTATACATATGTATGTATGTGTGTATACATGTGTATATATATGTATGTATGTGTGTATATATGTGTATATATATGTATGTATGTGTGTAGGGACGGTATAGCTCGGTTGGTAGAGCGGCCGTGCCAGCAACTTGAGGGTTGCAGGTTCAATCCCGGCTTACGCCATCCTAGTCACTGCCGTTGTGTCCTTGGGCAAGACACTTTACCCACCTGCTCCCAGTGCCACCCACACTGGTTTAAATGTAATTCACTTCACTTCACATGTATGTATGTGTGTATATATGTGTATGTATGTGTGTATATATGTATGTATGTATGTAGGTGTGTATATATGTATGTATGTATATATGTATGTATGTATGTGTGTATATATGTATACATGTATGTATGTGGTACTTTAATTTAACTTAAATATATATACAGTCGTGGTCAGAAGTTTACATACACTTGTAAAGAACATAATGTCATGGCTTTCTTGAGTTTCGAATATTTTCCACAACTCGTTATTTTTTGTGATAGAGTGATTGGAGCACATACTTGTTTGTCACAAAAAACATTCATGAAGTTTGGTTCTTTTAAGAATTTATTATGGGTCTACTGAAAATGTGACCAAATCTTATTTAATATTTAATATTTGGTTACATGTCCCTTGGCAAGTTTCACTACAACAAGGCGCTTTTGGTAGCCATCCACAAGCTTCTGGCAAGCTTCTGTTTGAATTTTTGACCACTCCTCTTGACAAAATTGGTGCAGTTCAGCTAAATTTGTTGGTTTTCTGACATGGATTTTTTTCTTCAGCATTGTCCACACGTTTAAGTAAGGACTTTGGGAAGGCCATTCTAAAACCTTAATTCTCGCCTGATTTAGCCATTCCTTTACCACTTTTGACATGTGTTTGGGGTCATTGTCCTTTTGGAACACCCAACTGCGCCCAAGACCCAACCTGTGGGCTGATGATATTAGGTTGTCCTAAAGAATTTGGAGGTAATCCTCCTTTTTCATTGTCCCGGAGACAGACGTGTGTGCACGGAGGAAATACTTGCTGGAATTGGGCCCGTTGTCAGCTTAAAATTGGCCATAAAAGCTAAAGAGAGCATCAGGTTACATCATAGTACTTTATTTTGTTAGGTGTGCCGGCAAATTTGAAGGAGAAACCCCTAAACGTAGGGTAGCGCTTTTATTTTGAAGCCGTAAAAGTGTGTGATTGGTTTGAGAAAGTGTCTTGACATGTTTTGATGTCGGATAGACTGTAAAAAAAAAAAGTCCTGCTGACCGTTTGTCATTTCTGTTGAGGGTTCATGTCATCGTACTTACTAAATCAATCACAGTAACAATCTAAATGTTATGTTATCATTGCACCTTAACCTTAATCTGAACACGGAGGTGAAGCACCACCCACCTCTTGAACGACGCGCGCAGCACACGTTTGCTGCAGGAATGTCGCCTCTTCTCACGGCAAAAAATAGTCCTTTCTTGTCGGGAGAAACACTTGCCATGACTTTGAACCTGATATTTCCATAAGGTTGACTTTATTTTGTCCATTTCTGCTCGCTTGTGGCTTCAGTAGGAAGTGAACTGCAGCCAAGTTCCTCCCGCTACGGCACGGTAGGAGGGTCAAGGAAGTGTTCGCGTTAATCGGCTGTTAAAAAAATTGGTGTGCTGACCATGGCATTACTGTCCTCGATTGGCCTGCCAACTCCCCTGACCTGAACCCCATAGAGAATTTGTGGGGTATTGTGAAGAAGAAGCTGAAAGACGCCAGACCCAATAATGCAAATGAGCTAAAGGCCGCTATTGAAGCATCCTGTGCATCCATAACACCTCAGCAATGCAACAGGCTGATTGCCTCCATGCTACGCCGCATTGATGCAGTAATCCGTGCAAAAGGATTCCCAACCAAGTACAGAGTGCATTAATTGACATTTTCAAATGTTTGATTTTGTTTTGCTGTCATAAATCTTTTTTTTTTACTTGGTCTGAGAAAATATTCAAATTTTTTGAGATGCCATAATCAGCAATATTACAATAATAAAAGGCTTGCAATATTTCAGTTGATGTGTAATGAATCCAGAATGTATGACATTTTTGTTTTTTTAATTGCATTACAGAAAATAAAGGACTTTATCACAATATTCTAATTTTCTGAGACAGTCCTGTGTATATATATATATATAGCTTATTTTGTAATAGAAATGTAAAAGATTTTTGTGCAGCGTTGCAAGGCTTCCTATTGCTTAACGTCTGTCTTGTCATGTAGATGTCAGAACTCGCGCTTAAAGAAGTATCAGGCAGAAGTAGGACAGATGAGCAGGCCTCAGCCATTTAATTGAACACGTGTGTGTTTTAAAGCTTAATCCTATGATATAAACACTCATACTCATTGGCTCTTATGTACATACACATGTATATTTAGCTTTGCTCCAAAGTGGACCAAACACATACACAAGCATTTTGACACACAAAGCCAGCAGCTGCATTGATGTGTTCTTTTATCAGGACCATGTGGGCCATCTGGAGCCAATTAGTCCAGCCCTGAAGGTTAGTTACTCGGGATCAGTGCTGTCCTCCTCACACAAACTTTCACCACACTGACTGGAGATCAGTCTCAACATCACAAAGTGTCACAACTCGACGCCACTGGTGACAAACCGCAGCCCGATTTGGGAACGTCTGGCTTATCTTGAGGTCATTGTAGAATTTCTCTTAACATTTTATAAGCGGTTAGTGCAAACCTTCAAACATAAATGCTTCTTTTCATGCCACTTGTTTGTCGAGCTTGTTCAGTGTATGCCCTGTCTCAATGCCAAAGAGTCTCTTGTCATCTGCGTTCTCTGGTGCATGTTTTTGGACACCATGTACCAGAGGTGTGGACTCGAGTCACATGACTTGGACTCGAGTCAGACTCGAGTCATGAATTTGATGACTTTAGACTCGACTTGACAAAATGTAAAGAGACTTGCAACTCGACTTAGACTTTAACATCAATGACTTGTGACTTCACTTGGACTTGAGGCTTTTGACTTGACATGACTTGCTACTTTCCCCAAAACCCAAAGATTAAAAAGTTATTTGGGAGCGCTCCGTATCTTTCATTTTCTACGTCTGTGTCTATAAGCGTGTGTGCTGCTTGTCAGCTGGTGTGCTGTCAGTACAATAGCCAATCAAATTAGATCTACGTTGTTTTCATCCCACAGCTCTCATCCAATCAAATTGCAGGACAACCACCGAACATGAGTTGTCAAACAACGCGGCAGTGAGAAACAATTATGCCAAAGTTGGTTTCGTTCGGGTATAAAAACTACGACTTGGTCAACAAAAAACGAATTGCCGTATGCAAATCACGCAGTTCGAATATTACAGACGGAGACGCAACAACTTCCAACTTCGTTCGACATTTGAAGTTCCACAAAGAAGGGTACGTTTTGAATGTAAGATAACGTTTATTGGCTAAGTAACATGACTTTTATTTGCTGTGTAGTTAAATCAGTGAGGCTGTAAACTCACTGCTAACGTTATAACCATAGACATCTTATAAGGGTACGCAGCATTGAGCGCTACTGCCTATTGGCACAGACGAGACGCGGCGCCGCCATCTTGGAGTGGTGATCCGCTCCACTCAGTGCAATTCATTTGGCAGGAGCAATGAACTGTCAGCGAATTTAATTCATCTTACCTCACTGAATACCACTGATTTTCACTCGCTTTTTTTGTCAAACGTGTAGCTATGATAACGGACACATGTTTTGGCGTTTTTATTATTCATAGTTTGCTTAACAGTAGTATAATATTCTTATACGCTATAAATGGCCAGACGTCCGAGATCAAAACTGGGAATATAATCCCACAGAAGGGGGAAAAAAACGGCCAGCTATTTTTAAATTGAAGAAACAATATGATTAGGTTATATATACATGCGTATATCCTACATAAACAATGTATGAATACATTAGATATCTATATATCTTAGGGACCTATAGACTGCAGCAGCAGATAGTTTATTCTGTCTTGACACTTTGTATTGATATTTTCTATTACATTCTTCCCTTAAATGATAATGTTTACAGTGATTGTTTTATATGTATTTTTTATGTATGTCGCTTTGAATAAAAGCGTCTGCCAAATACTTAAACATAAACATATATAAACACCTGAAAGTCTTTATATCAGCTAAAACCACCAATCTGTTTCACTGGATTCAGAATAAAACCAAATGCTGTCTTACCCAACAATGTTAGTATTTGAATATTGTTACTTGAAGACTTATTCCTGGTTACAATTATACTGTTAAGAAAGAATTGTCTTATATTTTGCCTAAAATGAGAATGCATCATAATCAGTGGCGGCTGGTGAATTTTGTTTTAGGTGGGGCTGAAAGTTTGTAAACCAAACCCCTGTAGGGGGGTCATCTCCCCCGGAAGATTTCTTTGTGATTTTCACATACAAATATTGAAGATCTTTGCTCCTTCTCAACTCTGTGGTTATATTATTTTCATAAAATACAACCAATAGTATGTTAATGTTTGTTTTTGCAAATGTGTTTATTCTGTAAAGGAATGAGTTAAATGTTTAAAATTGTTTAAACTATTAAAATGACTGGTTAATAGTGCTATTATGAATTGCAATGTCAGCACTATATTTTTCCCTGCAATTTCAAATGCACTTGTTTTAATAAATAAATACAGCGTTTTAAAAGCATACACAATCTGTGTAAAAATAGTCTGTGGTTAAAATGCAGGACTTGGGACTTGACTTGAGACTTTCTAGTCTTGACTTTGGACTTGACTCGGGACTTGCCTGTCTTGACTCGGGACTTGACTCGAGACTTGAGGGCAAAGACTTGAGACTTACTTGTGACTTGCAAAGCAATGACTTGGTCCCACCTCTGCCATGTACTGTATTTTGGTGTTACAAATGTGAGGCTGGCACACAAACACACTCTTTAACTGGGAAGCTGTGGGCCTCAACACGCCAACATAAATACAGAGGTGGGTAGAGTAGCCCAAAATTGTAGTCAAGAGTACTGTTACTTTAGAATAATATGACTCAAGTAAGATGTAATGTGAACATTTCTACTGACACACATGACAGCACATTATATAAATATTATTTTTACTAGTTTAAAAGTAATCATTGAAGATTTCATGTCCTTTTTTACAGTCAGTACGTTTCTATGTGCCAAATTAATCTGGTTTGTCAAATAATTAAGTTTCTTCTATTTTTACAGCTACATGTGAAGTTCTAGTTTCCATGTTCTTATCTCTAATGTGACATATGGCCATACGCGGTGTGTCCCTCGTACACTATGGGGCGATTGTGGTCATTTCAGCTTGTTTAGCTATGTTAGATCTAAATGCAGTAGAAGAAGATAATGCTACTTTACTAGCGCTAGTAACTTTAAAGCTATGGATCTAACCAACAAGTACAACTTTCCACTGCTTTTTGATGTTGTGATAATGTTTTAATGTGTTTAAATGATACTTGTGGTTATTAAGATCATCAGACACATACTAAAAGAACACTTTTTTAGTCAACTGTTTTAGGAAGTTTCTGTTCAGCAGTTCTCTCAAACAGCCGGGATGTGTTGGCGTCATGTCACGTAATGGATTGTCTTCTTTGGGCACATTCTGATACTTATTAAACAAGTAAGTAGGCCTCTATTTTATCATATATTTAAAAAAATACTGACCTATTTCAGCCTCCTATAGCTGTACTTAGTGCTTGTTCAGTGAATGGAATCAAACGTCACCACTGATTACGTTGGATTGGCGAAACAAGACTCACGTGAAGTGCCTGCCGGAAACAGGACATAAGAATCTGTCTTTGGAAGCCTTAATCGATAATTATAAAAAATTGTGATATAAATAAATGTAACAATCGGAATACAACTCAATGTAACGGAGTAAAAGTAGCGTTTTTTCTTCTCAAAAATACTCAAGTAAAAAGTATGTTACATTAAAACTACTGTGACAAGTACAATTTGTACAAAATGTTAAGTAAATATAGTGGAGTAAATGTAAGGCTTTACTATCCACCTCTGCATAAATATCAGGTTGCTGAAAATGAATGCACATTATAGCGCAGCATGGTATCCTATGCAAATATTACATTCCTCACATTTCAACACACATTTTTTTTCAGTGTCAAACTCTCACAATACGGTATCATCACGGTATTAAAGCCATGGTACGATATTATTGGGGTATCTGTCCGGACTTTAAAATGCCATAGTGTGTAAAATAAAGTGGCAGGAATGTTTAGGATAAACACATATTATACTGTAAGTATACCCAAACATAATGCTCAAACGGTCTAATCATATTTATTACTATAAACAAGTATTTTTAAGTGCAAATAATTGTGCAGTGTCCTCTACAGCAGAGAATGCTGGCATCACGTTCTGGGGTTGCACAAGTGCTGCTTGCAGCTGTGGTTCATTGAGAGAAAACATGAATTCCAAAACTTTATAAAGCAGAAACAGGGCTAAATCCAGTGCTTCTCAAATATTTTCTGTTTCACCCCCCCTAAGAAGAAGAGAGTATTTCACGCCGCCCCCACTCTGCACCCTGACTATAAATAGTATAATTTGTCTATACAATTGTTATAACTATACTTCTGCATATTATTTTAAGCTTATTAACATTAGCGAGAACAACACACTGGGCTTTCCTCGTCTCCCATCGTGGCTACAGTGAAGCCAAGTGCTAAATACGCTTCATCAAATTCTGGTACTGCAAAAAAAAGCATGTTGCTCAAGCTCACATTTGCCCCACTTGGCCCCCCACTATTTGAGAAAGACTGGCTTGATGACAGTTTTCCAACATTATAGGGAGCCCAAATACACCTCCAAGATGGTGCCTTGCTGGGAGGTGGAGTGGCCAGGAAGGTCTTCTCTAGACCTTAACTCAATTCAATCAGGGGACTACAGATGAAAACCAGGGGACTACACATTAAAACTAGCCTTCTGACTAATTCTGACTTTTTTAACCATGTGTAATCATGTGTTTTAATGAAATTGCATTGTCCCCTTTGAAATAAACTAATCTAATTGATCATCTGTGGGGCATCCACAAGCAATACACTGACTACTATAAAGTGTGTGCTAATGTCATTTCTATAGTATTGCCCCTTGAGAATATATCATAAAATACATACTTACACCAGCACCTGTAACAGTTTGCTGTAAAGTGAAATGACCATGATGTTGCATCTGTTTCCACGGAAACAAGAGTGTGATCTTCTGACTTTGATGGACAGTATTGTTACGATAATATTGAGATTGTATATATTTTTATTTTAATCAACCATAAATTATTAGTCGAATGCAGTATCAAATGCATCTGCCTCTCTCAGAGATAATCAATGTCAGCCATGGCGGCCTGTGTAACGTTAGACATTAGTGCGGCCCTTTGAACGCTGGCATGGCTGTGAGGTAGCAGGAAGGGATAGATGAAAGGTGGATTAGAGGGGAGGAGGGGTGATGGTGGTGGGGGACATCCTGCTCTAATCTCTCTTTTTCTTTTTTCTTCTTCTGCTGGATCTCGACTTTCCATACCCGGCGCCTCTCAGACGCTCCTCGCTCTCCTCCAGCCGAGGCAATCAGTCCAATTTGGATTTATGTAATGCATACCCTGCGACCCTTCTGGAACAGTGACTATTCTCTAGCTTGGGAACACACTGTACACTCACATGTACACTCACACACGTTAAGTAGACCCTCATCTGGGCAGGCAAGACTCTAAATCAAAGGCTCATGTTACCTACCACTCAGCACAATGTAAATCATGTGTTCTCAAACTCCTTTCTACCTACAGCAAAGACGTGTTGTTTCTCTGAAACTTTGGACTTCATTGTGTCACATTTCAGTTAGATTCTACAAATGAATAGCATAAAAGCTGAAGGGCACAGTCATAGATAACCCCAACATATAGCACCTGACATATTTTAGATTGTTTTTATGCATTTAAGATAGCAAGTAGATCGTTACGCACAGTTAACATAGTCTCACTACTTAATGGAGAATTTCATTATTTGATTGATTTATTTTATAAGTTATTGCTTGCTTGTACTACTTTATAATTGTTGTTACACTAGCCTTTACTAAATCATCTTGAGTCTTTTTATTTGCGTTAATTATTATTACTTATGGTCTATATATTTATTAATTCTTATTTATTAGAGCAAAGACTGTGAGAGCTCTACTGTAATTGCTGTGCATTAGTTGGTGGCACATTAGTGCCATGTGCCTCACAATACGAAGGTCCTGTGTAGTCCTGATTTCAATCCCGGGCTCGGGATCTTTCATGTGGAGTTTGCATGTTCTCCCCGTGACTGCGTGGGTTCCCTCCGGGTACTCCGGCTTCCTCCCACCTCCAAAGACATGCACCTGGGGATAGGTTGATTGGCAACACTAAATTGGCCCTAGTGTGTGAATGTGAGTGTGAATGTTGTCTGTCTATCTGTGTTGGCCCTGCGATGAGGTGGCGACTTGTCCATGGTGTACCCCGCCTTCCGCCCGAATGCAGCTGGGATAGGCTCCAGCACCCCCCACGACCCCAAAAAGGGACAAGCGGTAGAAAATGGATGGATGGATAGTTTTTTCCTACTTAAATTGCATTTTTGAGGTCTTTTTGCTAGTGTGTCTTGTCCGGCCAAAAATTTTTGAATTTGGGGGTACCAAACACAACATTTCAACATAACTTTGTCATTAAATCTACCTTCTTTCAGCTGGGAATCCTGGCAAAAATAAAACAGTACCTTCCACAGGCTGACTTTGAAAGAGCTATCCATGCATTTGTGACGTCACACCTGGATTAATGTAATTATTTTTAATTTAATTTGTTCTCTTCTTTCATTGCTGAGTAAGCATCTAACTATGATTACACATTTACTATTCTTTTCGCTCCTTATTAGAAAATCATAACGTAATATAGCCTTTCAAAGTATTATATTTAAGTATTATCCCAATTAGGCACTGATCTAATCTGGTAGTTAAGGACTTACCTTATTACGTTTCTTTGAATCCATACA